>NW_006399891.1:6104303-6158857 GCF_000299155.1 Elephantulus edwardii | reverse complement strand
TAGATAGATAGATAGATAGATAGATAGATAGATAGATAGATAGATAGATGATAGATAGATGATAGATAGATAGATAGATAGATGATAGATAGATATAGATAGATGATAGATAGATAGATGATAGATAGATAGATGATAGATAGATGATAGATAGATAGATAGATAGATAGATGATAGATAGATGATAGATAGATATAGATAGATAAAAAAACAAACTGCTAAGCCTTTACCATTTACTTGTGTTTCCTTTCACATTATGCAGCAGGCATGTCCGTGGTGTAGCAAGCTCACATTTTCCGTGAAAGGCGGTGTGGAGTCTCCTGAAGGAGCGCCCCTCAGTCCAGCTGTTGCGTGCTGTAGAGTTGGGACCAAAGGACCGCTGAGCGCGGAGCAGCTGGTGGATTCGAACTGCAAGCATTTAGGTCAGCAGCGCAACTCCTCACCCCTAAGCCAACAGAGACCCCTCTTTGCACAGGCTTCACCTCTTTTTGGGGTTGGGAAGTGCCAAGGCTTCTCAGAAAAGAGGGGAAAAAACTGGAGGGGCATTTTGCTTTTGGAAGTAGGGCTGGACACGCTGCATGTTGGAAGTCAGGTCTCCGGGGCGCAGCTCTGCAGTAGTAGGTTCACGCCCATCAAATGTCAAAAAGGGGAACAGCTGAGAGCACGGGTGTCAGGGGGTCCCGGGCACTGTTTTACCTCCTCCACGTGCGGTCCAGTGCCCCCTCCCCTTCAGAGATGACTCGTGGAGGTAACCAACTCTGGTTTTCTCTCCTCACGGAGGATCGCTGCCACTGAGTCCTCCTGACACGTGGGGACCCCGTGCGCATACCCTAACAGAAGGCGGAGCAACCTGGTTCGCTCCATCTGGTCAGCTGTGAATTGGACCTTGGATTCTTAGAGCTTCACGGGCTGGTTTTGGGAAGCAGATCACCGGCCTCGGAATCCGTTCAAAACCTTAACACTGAAGCCCCACTGACAGATGGGTGGATGGTTATGCACGAGGTACAATGCCTGGGAATCGAACCTGGGTCTCCTACATACATGACAGTCACTGTGCCATTGACCCACTACAACCCCTAGACCAGAGGCTGCAGAGTGTGGAACCACAAGGTTCCTTTCTCCTTGTCACAGTGCGGGCAGAGGAGGTGACCACAGCCTTTCACGGGTAACCCAGCTCCTTCTTACAGAACAAAACTCCATCCACGTTGAAAATGCTGTACTTGGGGGAGCAAACAGCCCCCACTGGGTGAACAGGAGGTGAAAACACAAACCCCTTCCGCTTCCCCACACCCCACAGTCCTGTCCCCCGACATAAGATGCTCAGTGGAGCCAAGAGGTGAAGGTCTTGTTTATTGTTGCTGCGACTTTTACAGACAGTAGCGTTCCGTTAAATAAAGGGAGCTAGCACGTTAAATACACACAACCCCACCCCGACGACCGAGGCCAGGCGACAGAGGAGGGGAGGGTCCGGCCCACGGCCAGCACGCCCAACGGGGGCCATTTGCTGGGAGTGCGGGGCCAACATTCCGGGCTCACGGGGATATATATCTTATTTATAGATTTATTTATATTTTTATATATAGAGATCATTGAGTTCTGTGTATACAAAGAACAATATTGTTAGAAATACAATACTATACTTCTCCCGATGCTTTACAATAAGCTCTAATCCACCCTCTTTACACACGTTCACACTCTCAGTGCTGTGCCAAGTGTGGTGGGGTTCGGCTCCCAGATCCTCACACGCTGCCTGGGGGGTGGGTGGGTGGAGAAAACGGAGATCATGTGCTCAGGTGAACCCGACCAGGGAAGGTGGGGACAGAGGTGACACACGCAGACAGGTGGCCTTGTGGACGCGGATGGGGCAGGTGTGTGTAAACATTGGTGCAGCAGGGCCACTGGGTTGAGACCCCTGGTGGGCCCTGGAGGGGTTCTATCAGCGTGGTTGGTGAGTGCCAGCGGGTCGGGGAGCTGGGGGAGGTAGTAGGTTACTCTGGGGCTCCCGGGAGGCCAGTGTGGATGGCACTGCACTGAAGCAAATGGTCCTGGGGACGCATGTCCCTGGGAGAAAGGAGGAAGCTGCTGCTCTGGACATTGGTCGTCATCTGGGGGTTCCTGTTCTGAAGGATCCAAGGCTGACAGTGGCTCCAAGAAACGCTCATTTAGAGGACAGAGGGGAGCGAGTCCTGGCAGGGGCTCGGGGGTGGCAGGGAGGTGGACATAGGAGTCAGTCCACAAAGTGGGGCTGCCAGCTCCTCTTGGTTGAGTGACAAGTGTGGCCTGGACATTGTGGGAGGAGGGCTGTTCGCTCACTTCCTCCCGAGATCCAGGGCGAGGCGGACAAGTAAACGACTCTTCTCATGGACTTCCCAAATCGGATTACTACTTCGGATTCCCAAATTTTTTTTTTAAATTTATTATTTTTGTGTGTACCATCAAATTGGATCTGACTGGTACAGGAGGAGATTGTCCCTCCTTCTCCAGCAAAGCAACTGGTGGATTCAAACTGCTCACCTTTGGGATTGCAGTGCACGGATTCCCATTTCTAAGCTTGGGCGCCCTGGTGGTGCTGATTAAACACTAGGCCGCTAACCAAAAGGGTGGTGGTTCAAACCCAGCAGCTGCTCCAAAGGAGAAAGGGAGGGCAGTCTCGCTACCGTAAAGCTTCACAGCCTTGGACACCATGTGGGGCCGGCCTGCTCTGTCCGTCAGGCTCTCTGTGAGGTGGATTCAGATCCACACAAACAGGCTTGGGTGTTTAGGTCACTGTGAACTGGACGCCTGGGTGCTACTGATGCATAAATGTTGGGCAATTGTAACTGAAAAGCTGCCAATGCCAGGCCCACCTGTGGGTCGTGCATGAGGGGCCTGGTGATCTCCATCTGAAAGGTCCCAGCCTAGAAACCCAAAGGAGTAGGTCCTCTCTGAACACACGCAGCTGCCACAGGCCAGAATTGATTCTATGGGAACTGGGTTACCCCTAACAAAAACAAAATCCCTCCGTCCAAAGGGTACATGGGAAAGAGACTATTCTCCAGCTGGAGGCACATGTTTCACATCCCAGCAACGCTCAGTACCAGGAGAGGAGTGAGTAACCAGCCTGCTGACGCGGGACAGGAGATGGGTGGATACACTCAGTCTAAAAGTGTCTTTCTCAGCACCTCTCGAACTTTCCAGGATCTGTGTGCAAGAGGAATAGAGATCTTCTCCAGGTGTATTACTGACACTGTGTTATTACTGGGCAATTGCAGAAGGCCTGAGGGAAGCCTTTGCGGTCTCAGGGTGTCAGTGGTGCCCAGGCAGGTGGGTCCCCAGGTGCTCTCAATGCTGGAAGGATCACCAATGACGCCTGGTCATGTGTCTGGCTGACGAAACACAGCCTTGTGACTCTAGGATTTAATGATTAACACTGGACACTGTAGGTTCTTTCTAACTGAGAACCTGGACCCACAGTTCTCAGCTCTTACATTTGTTTGGGGGGGGCAGCATCAACCTTGGGTCAGCCCTGTGCTCCCCCCATCAGCTCAGCTCTGAGATCCAAGTCCAGGAGAAAGTAATGTCCCACTGGATTGCTGCCCTATCCCCTCTCCTGCCTCTCTGCTTCTACTTGTTGCACCCAGAAAGAAATGCCATCTGCTGAGTCCCTTGAGGTCCCCAGATTTCCCAATTCTAAACAGAAACATCGTAAGGTGAAGACACAAGCCTGACGCTGCTCTCTCTGGACCAGGTTATAGCTACTTCTCTCACTCCCTGGAGCCCCTCCACCCCACATGTAAACACATCGTCCCCAGCACCTGCTCACCAAGTTAGTTCCCATGTCCACAAGACACAACGTAAACATCCCAGGTGCAGAGAACAGGGATTATATTATTACAAAATAGATTAGTTTCTCTTCCCCGTCTCTACTGAGGTCATGAATACAACAGAAAACAAACAAACAAACAAACAAAAAACCTAAACAAACCAGGACCAGAACTCACACAAAAACAAAATGCTCTTTGGGCCGAGAAGTGAAAACTGGCTCAGAAGAAGAGGATTACTAAAACATCTGGGCTGACCACGGCGGACTCGACAGTTGAGGCACCTGATGAGAACAAGGAAAATTCCACACCCGTGAGAAACCCCTCAGACCACGAGGCAGCAAGATGACGCTTCCACGACACACGTGGGAATTCTTAGGCATAGCTTGAGGTCATTATAGTCCCCTTAGTTTTGTGTCTTATGAACTGTTCTGGTCTTTCCAATGTCACAGGCCGCCTACCAGCCCTGAGCAGAAAAGAAAGCTGGTCCAGCTTAGGGCCAGGAGACGTACATGACAGTGTCCCTGCACAAGGACTCGGACCCTCACACTCCAAGAGGGCAATCTGTCCTGCCCAGACCCCCGCCTCTGTGTGTGTGTGTGTGTGTGTGTGTGTGTGTGAGTGTTTGAAGGGGGTAGTGAGCTCCACTCTCTCAGAGGGGCAGGGGCCACATTTCAGCCGGGAACTGACCTCATAAGACCAGGCTGGCCAGCCTTCACACCACCCAGCTGCCAGGGCGTGGCCCTCCCTCTCCTGCCCCGAGAGGCCGTGCGGGTGGTCCAGGGGCCCTCTGGAGCGGGGAGCAGTCTCAGATTATTTTATTGATGTTGGTAGTGGAGGGAAGGGGATGGGATGATAGACAAGTACAGCTCTCTGTGTGTGTGTGTGTGTGTGTGGGAGAGAGAGAGAGAGAGAGAGAGAGAGAGAGAGCGCGATCTATGGAACCTGCAAGCTCATCCAGTGGCTGCCGACCTCAGGACAAGTCGGGCTCTGGACCCCTGTGAACCACCAAGCTCCCAGCAAGGCCACACCATCCTTGAGCAAGGCAGTTCCCCTTTCTGGTCCTCTGGGGCGAGGAGGCCCACCTTACTGAAAACACAAGTATGCTGGAACTAAAACTAGCTATAGAAGGGGTATAAGATTGGCTCAGAAATTCTGGGTGGAGCCTGTGCCGATACACCGTGGGTGATACACCCCGTCCCGTCCCTCTCATCTCCCCACGTGTCCAGCGGAGGGGTGCGGAGCCCAGCAGCTGAGTTTGAGGCACCACCAAGGAAGCTTCATCACCAGGGTCTGCACTTCTGGGAAAGGACGATGCCCTGCCCGGCAGTGACAGCCCTCCCTGGGGATCCCTGCTCCCCCAACCCAAGTCCTGCAGGTGGGTCCTGGGCTGACTGGGGCAGCTCTCCGTCGCCAAGCAAGTACACACAAAATGTCCCTGGATTTTAAAAAAAACCAAACCCAAAACAAAACAAAACTGAAGAGAGACAGAGAGCGAAGAGGGGCTTGCAGAGTCTCCTCTTCCTGTGCACAACCAGACGCTGAGCGAGAGAGGGAAATGTCTCAGTGGACACACAGATGCAGCACTAGACACACAACCACGAGCGAGGAGGCTCCTCCATGCAAGCCGCGGGGCGCGGGCTCAGATGTAAACCGGCTGCTCCTGGGCCGTCAGCAGCCGGTACATGGCGGCTGGCATCGTCTTCATGTGGATCTGGGGGCAGAGAACACACATGAGCAGGGGGCATGGCTCTGGGGAGAGGAGGCTGGGGAAACAGAGGCACCTCACAGAAAAGCCAGCGGCCCTGACTCCGACGAGGCCGCGGGTGTCAGAAAAAAGCTGTGCTCCACTGGGTTTCAAAGGCTGAGCTACGAACATCTGCTTTGAGTCGTGGCTCTGGCTTCTTTAGGGTATAATCCCAGCAGTGCCACTGCTGGGTCAAATGCTATTTATAACTTTTTGAGAAGGCACCAGACTGGTTTCCATAGTGGTTGTACCATTTTACATTTCCACCAGCTAGGAATAAGAGTTCTAATCTCTCCACAACCTTGCCAGCATGCGTTGTCTGCTGGCCTGCTGAACTTCAGATGAACGGATAGAAAAACTATGGTACATTCATGCAAAAGAATATCACGCGGCATTGAAAAACAAGAAACTTGTAAAACATCACACAACATGGGAAAGCCTGGAGAACATTATACTGAGAGAATTATCTCAGTTACAAAAGGACAAATACTGCCTAACACTGCTGTTATAAAACTGGACAGACATGGGGGGCTGGGGCGAGAATGGGAAAAGAGTGGACAGATAGATAATGAACACTGCAGTAGAACAGACGAGAGGAAGAACTGTTTAAAAGGAACATATGAGTAGGTATTATGTGTATGACAATCTGAAGTAAGAGATGTATTTCAAAGTGGACTAGGGGAGAGGGAGGGAAGAAAATGTGCAACAAAAAAATAAAATAAAACACTCCAGGGCTTTCCAAAAAGTTAGGAGTGACAGAAAAGAAACACCTAAATGACCAGAGGCTATGCAGAGGCTCCTGTTCCTGGTCAGTGTTGTTATTTCCACTAGGCTGTAAAAAAGCAGAGGACACTAAAAATGGGAGGGCAGGGAGTCTGGGGTTGTCACTGCTCCTCACTGGCCACCTCTCCTGGAAGGTGCAGTGACAACAGAACATCTGCCCTCAACTTAGTTACAACGAACCAAGCGGGCATGCTGGGGCACACCTATGCTGGGAGACACTGGTGGTCTGCCTTGTAGACCACAGCTGGGTCTATTCTAAAATCTCATAGGTTCATTTGATGAGACTAACTGGGAGTAACGGAACTGCTCGAGGACCCAGAGAGAAAAGGAACGATAAACCTGTGCGCTGAAAAGAGAAGGTGAACAAATAAAATCAGAGACAAGGGCACTTTCTTCTGCTTTCATGCAGGAGCCTCAGACCATCATTTATTTTTCAAGGAAATGGGCTTAAAACTGGTCAAAGACAGATGGTTCTGCACCCTGAGGAACGTGTGGTCCCCAAACCATCAATGAGCTTCGTGAAAGGTTCAAGGTTTCAGTCAGTCCAGAGCAGCCTTGGAGGAAAAAACTGTCACTTTATTTCAGAAAAGCTTGTTACTTTGGTTCCGAAAAATTAGTCACGGAAAACTCTATGAAGCCAAATGAGTCGCTGGGACTGGGAGCTCAGGACCACCGTCTGGGGAGATAGCAAGTCAACTGGCAAAACAGCGCCTACAGAGACGATAGTCTACATGCTACTGTGGTGAGCAGAGGCTGAAGTCTCCAAAGCTTACAAGTGGCCATCCAGAGTGTAACGACTGGTCTTCCCTCCACCTTCCCATGCAAAACCGAGAAGAAAGAAGGAAAGATTACTTAGTCCTAAAGCCCAGGGGCTTACATGACCTTTAGTCTCCACCACATCGAGAGCAGCAGGACTAGAAGGTGTCCAGCTACGGCTACCGGTTGCTCTAAAGGGGATCCTACACAGAAGGTCCTGACAGAATGGGAGAGGAAACGTGGAACACATTAAAAAATCCCAACATTTTCTATCAGGCGTGCTGGTGTGACAGAGACTGTGGAAGCCCCGGAGCCTCTCTGGCTGTTAGTTTTTGGGCCTCGAATAAAACTCCTCTCCGACTCAGTTTCCAGCCAAACAGTAGAAGATGATCAATAACACTGGGAGAAAGGCATTCCCGAGAATAGTAAACGTCCAGGATCAGAAAGTTGGCACTGCCCAGAGGGCAGGAATGGGGAAGAACGGAAACTGTGCTTTTGTAGCTTGGGTATTATAACCAATGTCACCAAAAGTGTATGAACTGTTGGGTGGAAAGCCAGTTTACACTGTAAACTTTTACTTAAATCACAATTAAAAGTTGCATGAGGGGCAAAAAAGAAGATGTAGGCTCAGGTTTGTCATTCATAGGGTCTCTATGAGCCACTGTCAACTTGATGGCCTTTAAATGGTGGTGCTAGAGAAGAGTACTGAATGTCCCAAGGACTTTCAAAAGGAACAAAGAAGTCTGTCTTGCCAGAAGAGTAACCAAAGTGCTCCTTAGAGGTGAGGATGGTGAAACGAGGTCTCACATACTTGGGCTTGTTGTCAGGAGGGTCTAGTCCTTGGAAAAGGGCATCATGCTGGAAAAGAGGGAGGGTCAGAGGAAGAGAGGACGATCTTCAAGGAGATGAAATGACACAGCCACTATCCCAATGGATGTGAAAAGATCATAGTTTACGAGGCCGGCACAGGATAGGGCTTGGCTCTGAACTGCTGTTCACAGGGTCACTTTGAGTCGTGGTCAGCCTGATGGCCCCTAACTGCGGCAGGGAGCATGGTCCCCCAACACACAGGACAGGCATGAGTCAGGGCCATCCTGAAGAAAGCTGGTTGGTCAGACTCTGTAAGGTCTAGGGTACCTGGAAGGCCTCCCCCGAGCTCTGGGTCCCACTCCTACCTCCCCAACAGCATTGGAAAGGATGTGGACGATCTTCTCGTGCGGGGTGGCGACAACACTCTGTCCGTTGATTTCGATGATCCGGTGTCCCACGCGGATGCCGCCCCGCTCGGCTATCCCTCCACGCATGAGGCTGCAGATCTGTGGAGACACGGCCTCATTACCCCCCTGGCCAGCGCCTCCTTTACACTCCAGCAAACTAAACTCTGAGAAGCCGACATGGCTTTTTCCCCTTTGGAAATCTGCATCTCCTTCTTCCCCTTCCCAGGAGAGGTGAGTGCTTCACGTTGGGAACGCAGCACATGGCGGTTTCAAGGGGCCTTTCTCCCTGGTGTTCGCCTCCCCGGTGGGTCCTGGTGAGAAGCGCTGTTTCACGGTCACGGGTCCGCCATGCAAACTGTGTGGTGCAGGTTAGGATTCTCTCCCAGAGCCATGGCTAGAGTCATTCAATAAGCTGTCTCAGGCCAACAACCTGGCCTGGTTTTCTGGCTCACAATTTCCTGAGCTACAGAGAGGGCTGGCACCAGGGTGGCTGGAAGGGAGATGCCCCCTTGGCCTTCCCTACTCGTGGGCACATGTACACCTCACAGAAACATCGCCACAGCGGCTCCTGATATAGAGTAGCCAGCAGGGGCCTGGGGCTGGGGTGAAGTTGAGGGGATGATGGGGGGGACTGCAGGCTGGTGTCAAAACCAAGTCTTTCAGGCCAGGCAGGAGGCTCAGCTCATGCAGGGAATGGCCGTCTCCATCTCACAAAATGAGCCAGTCATATTTTCCTAAAAGCACATTATTTGGAATTACAACACCGACTTTTCACTCCACAATGTGCATCTTTATTTAAATACCTCTGCTGACATGGTATCTGAGAGTGGTGGCCCCTTCAGTAGCTCAGGGACTTTGGGGTCAAAGCCCCACTTTAGCCAAGGCTCTCCAGTGAACTCACACCTGTCCTAGAATGACTCAGCGAAGAGTTGAACTTTCATTATTATTCAGGTATAAACAAATCAGACAAGGAAGCATAAACAGACAAATACTTTGTCAGCTGAAAGCTACCGCGCGTCACTCAGGGCGCTCACTCTCAGTAAAAGAGCTGAGCTACACGCAGCACGTGAGAAGGGGCTGTGTGCTGCTACCCTGCACCCGGGATGTTCAGGGTAATTCTAAAACAGAAAATGTACTTCAACCTCCTTGACCCAGAAGGGGAGGAGAAAAATAGGTATTTTTTTGACTGGAAAGATGAATACAGAGAAAGCAGCAGTGGGTATACTCAAAATTGATCAGGTAGGCCCTGGGGAGTGACTGGATCAGCAAAGTCCAGATGTACAGAGTTCCAGGTAAATTAAAACAACAACAAACAACAAACAACAAAACCACCCCAAACAAATCACACCCAAACAAAAACCACACCAAGAACCCTGTATTGCGGCCCAGTCACAACTAACTCATAGCTGACCCTCCAGTGGGTTTCCAGAGGCTGTAAGTTACATGGGAGGTGACTCCATCTTTCCCCCCGGAGCTGCTGGTAGATTCGAACTTCCAGAGAGGTGCTGCCTTTCCGTTAGCAGCACAGCACCCTATGGACTATGCCATCAGCACTCCCTGGAGCCAGTGAAGGCAGGACAGAACAGAAACATTTTACAAAGCAGACTGGTGAAAATTCTTGATCCTGAAAGTGTTATCTCCAGGTTAAAAGGGCAAACTAATTGGCTAAGCGGACAGCGCAGGAATGCTCCACTATAACAGTGGTTCCCAACCTGGGGCTCGAATGCGGACGTTAAGAATATGCAGTGCTATCTCTGAATCCCCA
Source organism: Elephantulus edwardii (assembly GCF_000299155.1). Classification (NCBI taxonomy): domain Eukaryota; kingdom Metazoa; phylum Chordata; class Mammalia; order Macroscelidea; family Macroscelididae; genus Elephantulus; species Elephantulus edwardii. The sequence goes on along the minus strand of NW_006399891.1, from coordinate 6,148,789 downwards.
GACTGGACAGATACGGGAGAAACCTGGCAGCCAAGAAAAACACAGTGTGTTCCATTAAAATAAGGGATAGGAAAGTGGTGAGTGTGCGCCCTGCCAGAGGCAGAAGGCATTCTGGCCTGGCTCCAGCTCCCACAGTTTCCCTGTGCTGGGCCCTTCTTTCCCAACTTCTGGCCGTTTGCTATTTCACAGTTGATCTCCTTGAACAAGTGAGGAGGAGCAAGGGGGGAAAGTAGGACCACACCCCCAATTAAAAACCAAACCCACGGGGTGGTGTTGATGAGGCTGACAGAAACAACCAATGTATCAACTCCAAGGCGTTCTCCAAGCACCTGGGAGTTAAGACACTCCTGGGCAGTTGTGGGGTCTCCTGTGCAGCCAGGGGCACCTTTTATGGGACCAAACCAAAGCTGGTTACTGGCAGGACCACCTGAACACTGGGCTCTGTACGTCATGGTTCCAGGAGAGCACGTGTCCTCTCCCGGGGACGGACATAGAACTCTCTACCAGAGAGAACGGCCCATAGCGGACGATGAGCACTGACTAACACAAATGAAAAGGAAAAGAGCAACACAGCCACACCCTGGTACCTTCTCATCTGTCAGAGTGTTGGGGAGAGTAGAGTACGCAGTACTTACGATTCCGTTCTGGACACTGAACCCCAGCTGGTAGCGCAGGTCCGGTCTCCGGATCAGCACGGTGGTGACGGGAGGACACCGCACGATGTTCAGCTTGACGCGGGACTGGTTCTTCAAGCCCTTTAAAGTCAAGACAATGCAGTGAATGCGGGTGTGTCCTTGGCTGGCTGGTGGAGCCAACACATGCAGGCTACAACTCAGAGGAAAGCACCAGAGTCCTCCCACCGCAAACCACTGCGCCTGGCCAGGGTGACTCCCTGCTGGACGCCACTGACCCAGGAAGGTAACCGAGTGATCAAGAGAAAGCCCTTTCCCTCCATCCAGACACCTGTTCTGTGAGGGTAACTGCTTCATTTCCAGGAACAGGCTGTGTTTGAGGGGCTTGCTAAAACACTGGGCTTCTGTGTGTCTATGAGGCCTAGCGTCACATGCACTACTGAGCTTGAGACATGAACGCTGTGTGGAACTCCTTCAGGGCTGAACAGAGGTAAGAGTGGGAGAGGGGCTTTGTCTCTGAAAGACCAATTCTAGTGATTACCCCTCTTGTAACAAAGGGCGAGTCATTCCCAGCAATATGCCAGTTCATCAGAGGCCTATCTCCCCAGCCTGCCAGTCTGTGGTCATGCCTTCTTTCCCATTCCATCTACCATTCAGTATCATCAACATCTCCACCAGGATTGGGGGAAGCAGGAAAAAGAGGCAGCCCTACACTTGGCTTATTCCTCTCTGATAAGTAGTATGAGGAAACCCAATGCCATTGAGCAGGCTCCCCAGATGTGTCAGCATACAGCTGTGCCCCTCAGGCTTTCCAGGACTGGATCTTGGATCAGAAGCTGACCTTCTGAGGCTCCTCGGAAAGGGGTCATGGGGTACAGTCCACTCTGATACACATGGGGTGCTGTGAGTTGGGAGATGACTAGATACCACTGGTTCTATTTTCCCTAGGGCTGTCTGGCTTTACCAGCCTGTAGAGACCAGTGGCTTCCAGACCAGCAGCACCCAGGAACTCATGAGCAGTGAGAATTCTGGCCCCACCCTCACCTACTGAGTCAGAAGCCCCAGGAGTGGGCCCAGCAGTTTGTGTGTAAGTAGGTCTTGTAGGGGATTCTGATGTGTACCTTTCACTGTGAGAACAGCAAGTGTGGGCTACTGCAGAGCACTCAAGTCACCTGCTGCCTTAATTCTTCCAAAAGATGCTGAGGCTCAGAGGGATACACTCACTGTTCACCCTGGGGCCACTGCATTCCATGAACTCAGGGGCTAGTAAGGTGGACACAGGGGTGACGGTGGGCTGTGGGCTTAGTCATCGCACAGCCTGATCCAGCCACCCACCTCCATGTGGGTACCCTGTGCGAGCTCCCGGGGACCCTGTCACATCAGGACCCCTCCTGCTGTGGAATGCACCTGCATCACAATGCTAACTCCTGCCTCATCTGACACCACCCTGGAGATGGACCTTCAAGAGCCATCTTGCTAACTTCCCCCAACAAACTGAGCACTCTAATTATCTCCATTTAGAGAAGTAGAAACTAAGGCCCAGAAATACTAAGACATTTGCCAAGTTCACCCACAGTGAGATTCAATCAGGACTGTCTGTATTCAAAACCCACCATTTTTCCTCACATCACAGTGTGACACTCGTTGTATGACATGAGGAGCACAGATATCAGGGACAACAGCTGGCCTTTCATTCTAACCTTGAACTTGGACCCTACTTCAAGTTCACTTTCTCCTATGTCAATCTCTTCAGGTTCCTGTCCTCATAATATTCCCTCTTGCACCCTTGGCTTTGCTACTGTTTTTTTATTGATTCCAGCAGTACTCTCAATGGCAGCGATTGGATAGGACACAACGTGTTGCACTGGAGAGCTCTGCTCTGCTGTCAGGGATCACTTTAAAGTGCTAAAGAGCAAGGATGTCAGCTTAAAGACGAAGGTGTACCTGATGCAATGCAAGCTATGGTATTTCCTGTTGCTTCCTATGCATCTTTAAGTTGGACAATGACTAAGAAAGAGCAAAAAAGAACGAATACCTTTGAGGTGTAGTGTTGGTCAAGAGTACTGAACATACAATGGACTGCCAGATGAACAAAGAAATCCATCTTGGAGGAATTACAGTCAGAGTGCTCCTTCAGAGGTGAGGAGGGTGAAATTTCACCTTACACACTGTGGGCGTGTTATCAGGAGGGGCCAGTGCTTGGGAAGATACATTATACTGGGGAAGGTGAAGGGTTGGCCAAAGAGAGGATGACCCGCAAAGAGATGGACTGCCCCAGGGCCTGCAATGACATGCCTGAGCATGAAGGAGGTCGTGAGAATGTCACAGGACAGGGCAAGGGCCAGACCTGCTGTTCACAGGATCACTCTGTGCTGTAGTAGACTTGATGGCGCCTAATAAGAATTTAATTCACAAGGGAGCTCTGGTGGCCTTGTGGCAAGAAGTTGTACTGAAACCCCAGAGGTAGGCAGTTCAAATACACCATATGCTCTGCTGGAGAAGGAGGAGACAATCTCCTCCAATACCAGTCAGATCTGATTTGACCGTACACACACAAAATAATAAAATAAAATAAAAATTAATTCACATGGTTCAATTTCATTAAGACACTGTGGTTCCACAGTGGATCTTTCGCCCTTATACAGGAGATCAGGATTCCAACGCAAGACACCCAACCACCCACCACCTGTTTGTCAGTGGGGGCTTGTGTGTTGAACACGAGTCACTGGACCTTCCAGACTAAGATGGACCAGCAGTAAAAGCCTAGAGATCGCCATGCAAAAATCACCCAGTGGAAACCATGTGTGTCAGATGATCTCATTCGCAGTCTGACACGGGGACAGGCCAGGACTGGTCATGTGCGGGGTTATCATGAGCTGGGAGGAGACTCGAGGGCAGTTAGCAGCAGCAGCAGCAGCTCTCAGTGCTCTCTTCTCTCAGTGCTCACTGCTTGGTTTTCTGGGTACAATGAGCCCCCGGTGGCTGTAAGCTAGTTTGCAGTGGTCTCACTTCCTCACGGCATGTGGGCAGTGCTGGCTCACTCAGCAAGACAAGCACGGGTTTGCCTGCATTCTTGTTCTAATATGTAGCAAAACAATGTCACAGTGCTTTCCTCACATTAAAGATGGCTTCTGAATATGACTGGCATCTATCTCTCCTAACCTCATGCCACTTTTCTACCAAATCAAATCAAAGCCTCTTTTCAAATTGACAATCTCTGACAGGCACGGAACGCCCGGTAAGCAGGGTAAACACGGGATTATCAGAGCTTCCTTGCTAATCTGTGGTGAGCAATTTCTGCAGATTATAAATCAACACAAGCACGCCTTTGCTCCGCTTGCCGAGGATTCCACGCCTGGGTGAGGGATGCATGCTCAACCAGGGCACACTCTCCCCGGCATTCTGGAATATATATCTCTGCAGACCTTCCCAGTTTAAGGAAATGATGTGGAGAAATGCATGAGCTGAGCTGTGATTCTCACTGGATAAATGAACATGTGCAAAGACTTGGCCCTTCCCCACCAGAGCGCGTGCCATCACCCACACCACCAACGGCACACGGTCTGGTTTTCTGCTTCTAACAGCAGCATGGGTCAGTGACGAGGAATCTGTTTGATTCGGGAGATGTGGGTTTGAGCTCTGTTCCGCCACCACAGCTGTGGGGTCTTGGCACTCTGCTCCACCTTGCGTCCCCTCAGTGTCTTCATTTCAAAACAGATAAATTGTTAAACTCATTACCCTCTCTTCCAGTTCTATCCTTCTATGATTTTAACACTCTTTATATTTTTCTCATTAAATCTCTTTTGAAACACCAAATCACAATCACCATTTTAAAAAAACACTTCTTTCTAAAATTAAAAAAGTGTATGACTGTTTGAGTAGTGTGGACATAATTCATGCTTATATTTTCCTTTCCTTTCAGTGTTCCCCCTCATGCTCATTTAATCAAGACATTTTTTGTGTCAAGAAACACTGTTCAAGGTTGGCAGCTTTACCAAAATCACCCCCGACTTACGTCCCAAGCACGATGGGACTGGACAGTTCTGATCTGATTTCACTGACTGAATTTTGGGGGTTTTGGTCCCCGTCAACAAGGCCACCAGAGCTCCCCTACTGGCTCAATTCTTGGAAGGAGATTGTCAGTCCGTTTCACTTAGTCTGTCAGCTCTGTTGAAACCTAAGCATCATCTAAAAATACTGACACAACAACAACAAAAACAAAAACCACACCCTGAACTCACTGCCACCAAGTTAGAACTGACTCACAGCTGACTCTCAGTGGGCTTTTAGAGGCTGTAAATGGCAAGAGAGGTGACTGCCCATCTTTCTCCTACACACCAGGTAGCAGATCTGAACAGCCTCCTGTTGGGTTGGCAGCACAATTCCTTGCCCACTAGGCTATCCAAGTTCACGAAGCATAATGGTGGCAAACAAGTCTATACTGATGGATGCATAGTTGCTGTGCAAGAGGTACATGGGCTGAGAAGCACACTGGCGTCATCTGGCCTCAGGGATCTCGTGAAGGCTGGACAAGAGTGTGCCACATGGTAAGTGGTGGTGGGGGGCAGCGGGGCACATGGCTGGGCAGTAGCCCTGAACTGGAGCCCCTGTGCCCCTCTCTATAATAATATAACATGAGAGTAGGAATCTGTGAAAAATCAGGCTCACCATGCTGCAGATGGAGGGCACACATGGTTAGATCCCTCCCGACTTCCACCTGCTTTAACAGCTACACTTTTCAACACAGGCTGACTTAGCCATGCTGGTTTGCTACAGAACCACCTTAGAGGGCACCTCCTAGAAAGGCAGAGGGACTGAACTCTATTTCCTCAATGGTGGTTGAAAAGTCACATTGCACCGGTGGGCCCGTTCCTTTTATGTGAATTGATTTAAGATGCTTGATTTATCCCTCAGTGAGAGAATTTCTAGATTGGGGTAAATGTGCTGCAAGAAGAGGCTTCGAGAAATCACAATTTGAAATAACCAGACCATGCATCTGTGCTGCCATTCCTAATCAGTGTTTCAAGTTGGGTCCCATTAACTTGGCTCTCTAAGTTGCCATTTTATTTGAGGTGCCAATTAGATAAACGGTCATCTTGTCCCCATGACAACAGTGGAATGGTGCAGCAAATTAAGAAATATGGTGGGAGGGAAGGCCAGGCAGGAGGGGCGGGGAAGGAGGGAAGCCAGAGCAGTCTCCATAGCAACAGGAGAGCAGCACTGAGATGCTCTCCTGGTAGGAAAGGGAAGTTATCCTTCAGCTAAAAAAATTCGGAGGGCAGACAGGGGGGCGATGCACCGGCCAAGGTGGAGGGAATGCTTTCGTTTATCTACCAGTAACTGGTCTTTAGGAACAAGGACAGGAGTGGGGGGTGGGGGGAAGAACAAGGAGAAAAGCAATTAAAATAATTCTGTAAGTAGTAAGGGAAGACATAGAAGACACTGCTTTAGACCCAAAGTGTGGCCATAACTGGTGATGGAATGATCCAAAAGCCTGCTGGAAATTCAGACTCCCAGGCCCTATCCTAGAACTAATCAACCAGAATGTGTATTTTTACAAGATCGTCAACCCAAAGCAAACCCACTGATGTTGATTCCTGCTCCCAGCTCCCAGAGATCCTACACAACAGAGGAGAACCGCCCCCAGGGCTGCCAAGGCTGTCCATCTATATGGATGCAGATTGCCACTTCTCTCCCCTGCAGAGTGGCTGGTGGGTTTGAACCACTGATGTCCTAGTTAACAGCAGGATGTTTTAACCACAGTGCCACTAGAGGTCCCAGTAACAAAATCACTAAGCTGATTCAAATAAAAGTTTGAGAAGCACTGATTTACCAGGATGAGATGTTATGTGCCATCGAGTTGCTTGAAACTAATAGCAACCCTATGTACAACAGACCTAAATCCTACTCTGTTCCATGCCAATCGCACTGTCTCTGACACACCTACCCACCTACCCCCATTGTCTCAGTCACTGAATCAATCCATCTCATAGAGGGTCTTCCCCTCCTGTGCTGTCCCTCCACCCTTCCAAGCATGACATCTTTCTCCAAGGACTGGTCCCTCCTTGCAACATGTCCAAAGTATGTCAGACGAAGCCTCAGAATCTTTGTCTCCAAGGTGCAGCCTGGTTTAACCTTCTCCAGGTTGAACCTGTTAGTTTTCTTAGCAGTCCATGGTATATTCAATACTCTTCTCCAACATCACAGCTCAAAGGTATCAATTCTCCTTCTATCATCCTTAGTCATTGTTCAATTCTCTGATGCATCGCAAGTGATTGCGAAGACCATGGCCTGTATCAGGTGCACCTTAGTCTCCAGAGTGACATCATTGCTCTTCAGTACTTTGGAGAAGTCCCTAAAACAAGGATGAGACATGTTTGTCAAATTTACTGCAAACAACCCTAGCTCAACCCTGGAGCAATACCATGTGCAGGCAGATAGTGGCGCAGTTCTGCAGAGATTTTAAAAACAACATTGTTGATTTTCCTAGCTGCCAGCCGAGCAGGTCTTGACTCCCACCAACTCTGGTCAGTACAGAATGGATTGGCCATGTAGTCCTGTGCCATTCTCTTGATCAGCTGTGGGCAGACCGTTATGATCCACAGGGATCACTGGACAGGCCATCATGACCCACAGGGGTCACTGGAGAGGCCATCATATGTCATTTCTATCACTGCGGATGAATTTTCCTATTACTGATCCTTCTTTATTTACAGCTTTAACTTTCCAACCACCAGTAATTATCAATGTATCTTAATTGCTTGCTTAATCAATTTCATACTACAGAAGTCTGTAAAAATCTCGTTTCCTCATCTTTGGTGTCAGTGATTGGTTTGTAAATATGAATTTTAGTCATATTAACTGGTCTTCCTTTCTTCCTTGTAAATGTAAGGATATTCTATCACAGAGAGCATTGTACTTCAGAACAGATCTTGAAATGTCCCTTTAGACAATGACTGTGATGCTGGTTTTTTCCTTCAATTTGTCACTGTTGGCACAAGTGGTGTTATTTGGTACCATCGAGTCAGAACTGACCCATGATCCTGTGGATCTGAACCATCCATGATCAGAAACTTCCATGATCCTTCGACAGACCATTAAGATCCACAGGGATCACTGGACCAGATTATTACGATCCACAGGGATCAATGGCTGACTTTGAGAAGTTGATCTCCAGGCCTTTTGTCCCAGTCCACCTTAGCCTGGAAGCTGTGCTGTAACCTAGTCAGCATCTAAAACACACAGGCCTTCACCAAGAGGCAGGCAGTGGTCACACACTGGCTGGGAACAGAACCCAGGTCTTCCATATAGAAGATGAGGATTTTCCATCTTTGACGTACCGCTGCCTCAAACCTAATACTCAAACTCAAAATCTCAAACTCACTGCTGTCGAGTCAGTTTCAACTCACAGCTGACCCTCCATCTGGATTTTAAGGCTGCAGGTAATCATAACGAGAGGATGCTACTGTCTTCCTCTCAAAGAGCTGCTGGTGGATTTGAATGACTGGAGACGAACAGCCTTTTCTTTAGCACCACAACACACTACAGACCATGCCACCTGGGCTCCTAACACTGCAAATCAGTCTACTCTCTGTGCTGACAATGCTGACTGCGATCTGTGATAACAGACTCCTCCCAGCCAGGATGGTCCATCAGCAGCGCCCTGTGCATGTGCCCACACTGGTGCCTGTCATCTGCGGGCTATGGCATCACATCTCACCCACATGGGACAGTCCAGCCATCTTCTAGTCCTCTAACTGGCCCATTCAGCGAAGGACATCTGTGTGGATGGTAGCACCCAGACCCCTTTTTCTTATTCTCCATTTTTCATCACCATTATACGTTATAATTTTCTGCTTTCACAAAGACTTCACTTACAGACATCAACTCATGTAAGCCCTTCACTCTTAGGGAACTGCTCAATGTTTCTAAGCTTTGGCATTCATTCTCTTTGCATTCTAAGTAAATACTGCTTTGACCTTGACTTTGTGATCAGTTGGGTGTCTACCAGAGCTGGTCAATGATGGCCTCAGGGTTCTCCGACCTCCATCCTACAGAAGCTGGGAGGGGTGGGAACCAGGAGACCTGGGACACTTGCCAGCACTGGACAAATTTAGGTACGTGGAGTCCCAGATGCCTCGTCTGTAACCTGACCACCTGCTGTCTCCCTTGCAGTTCCATGAAGAAGAGGGGGTCTGGCCCCCCCCAGGGGGGTATGTCATAGGTTCCCCACATGAAGCTTCACTAGACCTGTGAGTTTCTCCATGCTTCCTCCCTAGACCTTTCAAGCTCATTGTTGTCCAGCTGGAACCAGCAGGTTTATAACCAGGGGCTGTAATCGAACAGGAAGGGACTGTGCATCTTTCTCACACGGAGCGGCTGGTGCATTCGGATCGCCTGCCTTTGGGCCACTGGCACAGCTCCTCAGAGCTCCCTACACTTCTCAGATCCACACCAGCACTCCAAGACCCCCTGAACCTCCTTTCTTCGCCTCCTCCTAACCCCCTCTTCCACATCTGAAGTCTGACGGGGTTTCTCAGCCTCAGCACTATTGACCCTCGGCTGGATAATCCTTTGTGGTGGGGGCTGTTAACGACCGGCTCCCTGCACCATGTGCTGAAGTCCTAACCCCCAGCCCCACATAGATGACCTTGTTTGGGAAGAGTCTCGATGACAATATTATCAGTTAACACGAGGCTGTACTGGAGCAAGGTGGGTCTGCACCACTCATAAAACAAGTTGCCATGGGGCTGACTTCTACTCGTGGTGACCCCATGTAGGTTGGAACAGAACTGTTTTTCAGATACAGATCATCAGACCTACCTCTAGGAAACCTCTCTGTGGACTTGAACCACCAATCTTTTGGCTAGCTGCTGCATGTATTAAACGTTCGTGCCATGCAGGAACTCCTATTCACTCACAACAGTGTCCATGTGAAACAGGAGAAGACATACAGAGATAGAGGGTAAATAACCATGTGATGGAGACAGAGCAGTGGAGAAGCCAGGGACCACCTAGAGTCACCAGAAGCTGAGGGAGCTGAGGACAAATTCTCCTGCAGTTCTCAGAAGTAACCACCACAGCTGACCCACGAATTTGGACTCTTGAGCTTTCAGACTTGTGAGACGATAAAGCTCCATCCCTACAGGCCACCTAGGGTGCGGTGCTTCACTGTGGGAGCCCCAGGACACAGCCAAGGCTGCCCCATGCACAGGATGCCAGGAGCACCCCTCTCCTGCAGTGTGACAATGAAGACTACCAGCACTCCCAATGTCTCCTGGGAGACGAGAACTGTTCCCCAGCATCCACTGCCGTCCACCTCCCTCCCTGGACGACTATGTTGAAGAAGAGTATTGAAGGGTGGAGGCAGATGGCCCTCGGGCACATAGCCAAGCTCCACCACGTGGTTCAAATCCACCAGCTGCTCCATGGGAGAAGGATGGACAGTCTCCTCCCGGGTGACTTACTGCCTCTGAACACACACTAAAGGGTCAGCTATGGATTGGTCTGACTCAAAGGTACACAACAGCAACAAGAAGTCACTACCTAGCCATGTGGCCCTGGATAATTGCACTATCATTCTGTGCCTCAGTTTCCTAACCTCATAGGCACCAGTCCTATGTCATACAGAGCCGTCAGGAGGCTCTGGAGTTGACTGGTGCATGGGAGAAACCCCAGTGGAGTGGAGCTCCAGAGCAGTGGAGAAGCCAGTGACAGGCTTCCTTAGAAGTGCCCGGGGGCCAGGGAGTCAGGGGTGCTGGTCTGCAAGGCTCCGTTCACTTCTCCCCACCAGGAGGAGCTCCTCAGGGTGGGGAGCTTGGAATCTGGTCCCACAGCCCCTGGGGTCACTCTGTGAGGGCAGGGCGGTGTTTACTAAGTATCTTGCTTGCTGGTGGGAGACAGCATGTTCTGAACCTTAGCATGAGTGAAAGGCACCAAATGTGGGGTCCTGCCCCTGCTCTAGGTCCACCCTCACCACCACATCCCTGCAGCACCAGGCCAGCCCCCTCAAAGAGGCCCAGACCCTCTCTCTCCTGTCTCAAGGCCACTTCCTGTTTGCTAGCCACCCAGCCCTCGTTCATCCTTCAAGATTTACGTTGAATATCCTTAAAAATCCTCCCTCCTCTGAACCCCCAGAGCATCTCACCTATGATGTCACTGGGGGCCCTGAGCCTTTTCAACTACACAATTACCCTCCACATGAGTAATGTCCTCCTAGCTTCCCCACAGCTCACCACAGTGCTACCAGAGGCCCAATTAAGCATGTCTACATGAATATGCATGTTCAAAGCAGATTATTTTGCCTTATCTTTAATGTATATTAAGCAAGAGGTAGAAATTATTTAAGTATAAGATAGAACAAAGAGAAATTAAATGAAGCCAAAGAGAACTAGTTCTTTCTGGGCATGATTATCTTATGAGGAATTAAGAATCTAATCCATTTCATTAAGATCAAAGTGGGGCGCCCATCCCCATGTCCTACACATTCACCTTCCCCTCCCACTCCTTGATGGGCCAAGGGTGGTGGTGTTTGAAATTCTTTGTTGCTCAGAATGATGGTTAGATGATTCATATTCTCATTCTCTCTCATACGCACTTAAATACATATATGCATATCTCGGACATACCATACACCTCACACTCCCACACACACAGCTCTTCACATATGCTATTGTTGTTATATGCCATTGAGTTGCTTGCAATTCATAGCGAACCCCTGTATAACAGCTCTGAATGAACCCTGTTCTATCTTGAGCCAATCTCATTATCTCTGACACACCAACCCCCACTAGCCTAGTCACTGAATCAATCCACCTCATAGAGGGCCTTCCTCTCCTGCGCTGTCCCTCCACCCTCCCAAGCATGACGTCCCTCTACAAGGAATGGTCCTACCTTGAAACATGCCCAAAGTATGAGAGATGGAGCCTCAAAATCATTGCCTCTAAGGAGCATCCTGGTTTCACCTTCTCTCAGATGAACCTCTTTATTCTCCTAGCAGTCCATGGTCTCACTTCACATACAGACACACACATACATACCACTCATGTCTCATACACATTAGTTTCTTTCTAACAGTCTTGCAGGAATCCCTGAGGGATGGAGAGAAGCCACACAATCCCAGTCTGTCTCCACACCACACATCCTACTCCACCCCACCTCATACCCCATCCCACTCCCCATCCACAGTGCTTGTTCCAGAGCTGGTGGGGTCCATAGACATGCTGTACAGAGGAATGTTCTCATGCAAACTGACCATGCAATCTATAACTTCCAGTGTGCGTGAAACACTACGTACAGATGTTCCATTTCTTGAGGAAATCTTAGTTCTTTCCTTTAAACATTCACATTTAATTTCTCAGGACCTTCCTTTAGTACTAGATAATAACTCCAGCTTCAGTTAAACAAAAATAATTCTGTTTTGGTATAAAAGGTGCATCTACGACTCCTATCTACAGGACAATCTTTCAAGACTAGCACCTGTGTAAGGCACCTGTTAGAGAAGGGAAACTCAATCATTTTCCACACAAAAAAGATTAACAGAGATGTGGTGAGACTACACCTGTCCAAGGGGGAGAATTCGTGAGATCAGGAGCAGTGTAATCCCATCATGTTCCAGCTCTCACAGGTTCCACTGTCTCACCAGGGCCCTCTCATCTCCACAAACAGAAACTCTTCACCCAGAACAATTGAGTTTTGGAGACAGATAGTGGTGAAAATTGCAGAACACCATGAATGCAACTGTTGTTGTTATTAGGTGTTACTGAGTCAAGTTAAGACTCATAGCTTCCCTCCCAACAACAGACGTGAACTCTGTTCTATCCTGTACCGTCCTCACATTCTCTGACACACTGAGTCCACTGTCGCATTCACTGTGTTAATCCATCTCATTGAGGGTCCTCCTGTCCTTTGCTGACACTCCACCTTTCCAAGTATGATGTTCCTCTCCAAGGAATAGCCTCTCCTGACAACACGCCCGAAGTCTGTGAGACAGAGCTTGTCATCTTTGCCTCCAAGGAGCACTTTGGCTGCTGTACTTTGTACAAGACATACGTGTTTGTTCTTTTGCAAGTTCATGAGATATTCAGACTTCTTCCCCAACACCACAACTCAAAGGCATCAGTTCTTCTGTCATCTGCTGAAATGTAGAAATATATGGACTCCTTACTTACTGTTGAGACATTTTTGCTGCAGAAGATTAAGGCCTTCAATATAGATTACATCTCAACAAAAATCCTCACTACTGGGCAAACGGACAACATCATGATGTTGTTGCTGTTGTTATGTGCCATCAAGTCACCTGCGACTCATAGCAAACCTATATATACAACAGTTCTGAAATCTGCTCTATCTTATATCTCTGACACACCTATCTCCACTCCCCAGTAACTGAGCCAATCCATCTCCCCAACATCTTCTCTTGCAATGTCCCTCTACCTTTCTAAGCATGATATCCCTCTCCAAGGACTGATCTCTCCTTGCAACATGTCCAAAGTATGTCAGAAGAAACTTCAAAATCCTTGTCTCCAAGGAGCAGCCTGGTTTCACCCTCTCCAGGATGAACCTATGAGTTCTCCTTGAGTCCATGATATATTCAATACTCTTCTCCAGCACCACAACTCAAAGGCATTGATTTGTCTCCTATCATCCTTAGTCATTGTCCATCTCACTGACGTGTAGTAATACATAACATCATGACAGAAAAGACTAAAATTATCAATGATTTTATCTTACTTGGGTGCACAACCACTACCCCTGGTACCAGCAGTCAGGGGATCAGGAGATGCACAGCACTGGGAAAGTCTGCCAGAGATTCCTCCAGAGTCCTGAGGAGCAATGATGTCAGTTTAAATACCAAGATGCACCTGATTCAAGCCATGGCCTTTTCAATCACCTGCTCTGCATCTGGAAGCTGGACAATGAATAAGGATCACAGCAAAAGAACTGATGCCTTTGAGTTGAGCTGCTAGAGAAGAGTTCTGGATATCCTACGGATTGGCAAACGAACAAACAGATGGTGTCTTGGAGAAAGTGCAACCAGAGTTTTCTTGGAGGCAAAGGTGGTGATGCTTCATCTCACAGACTTTGGACCTGTTGTTGTTATGTGCCGTCGAGTCGCTTATGACTCATAGCGACCCTATGTACAACAGCCCTAAACACCGCTCTGTCCTGTGCCAATCGCACTGTCTCTGACTCTCCCATCCCGATTATCCCAGTCACTGAATCAATCCACCTCATAGAGGGCCTTCCCCTCCTGCGCTGTCCCTCCACCCTCCCAAGCATGATGTCCTTCTCCAAGGACCAGTCTTTCCTCACAACATGTCCAAAGTATGTCAGATGAAGCCTCAGAATCCTTGCCTCCAAGGAGCCACCTGGTTTAACCCTTTCCAGCACAAATCTGTTTGTTTTCCTGGCAGTCCATGGTATTCTCAATACTCTTCTCCAGCACCACAGCTCAAGGCATCAATTCTCCTTCTATCCTCCTTGGTCATTGTCCAACTCTCTGATGTATAACAAGTGATTGCGAAGACCATGGCCTGTATCAGATGTACCTTAGTTAGGACAGTCTATTCCTTAGAAAGGGACATCATGCTTAGAAAGGTGGAGGGTCAATGAAAGACAGGAAGACCCTCAGTGAGAGGGACTGATATAGTGGCTGTGAAAAAGGGCTCACATGTACCAAGGATGAAAAGGACGAGACAGGCTTCACTTCTGTGATGTATAGGGTTGCTATGAGTTGTACTTGGCTCAGTGGCACCTGACAACAACAACTCTTCACTTACTGACTACTATCTCACTATCTGACATTCCACATTTACAACAATAGTAGAAAAGTCTACTCTGGCTATTCAGTGCTGTAAGGATTTACACCTGGCAGTCTTGGATGCTGAGGTGCCAAGGGAGGCTAACACCAGCTGTGATGGTCCACTTGACTGGGCCATGATTCTCAGTGGTCTGGCAGTGAAGTAATGATATAAACTGGCAGTTACATAGTGATATAGTCATCTTACATTTCTGTGTAATACTAATTTTCACATTACAACATAGTGGTCCTTGGAATCTCACCTTACTGGAAGGTGAGGAGAAAGTGCACTTAAAAGTTTAAATAGATTTTATGTATTTTATTATAATACTTAAAAAAATAATACAAGGACTGTAACAGATTTTCTTCGTTCTTATGACAACTGAGCACTGTGGAGAGCATTATGTCAGCTCTGGGGGAGGACACACTCACCTAGACCACAGTCATGGCCACTGTGGAGGAAAATGTCCTCTGATTCAAAGCATTTCTGTGATTTGTAACAGGGTTGGCAATTCCTCCCAAGAACATCTGGCTGAATCTATGTAATCGGACTGTTGTGCAGAAGAAAAGGCTACTGCAGTTCAATTCCGGCTCAGTGGGGGAGAGTGCTGTGATTGACTAGCGATGTCTGCAGTGGTGTTTGCATGGGTCGACTCGTGTCCACCTAAAATTTATGCTGAAGCCCTAAACTCCAGCACCTGTTGGCATGACCTTGTTTGGAGATGGGTCTTCAAGGATGTTGTCTGCTAAGTTGACATAAGGTTAAACCAAAGTAAGGGGAGTCCTAAAGCAATCTGAATGGTGTCGTTATGTCCTTATAAATGAGGTGGACACACACACACACACACACACACGGAAGAAAGTACGCATGTCCATGTCCATGGTGTTCTGCTGCAGGTGCAAACCAAGGGCACCTAGGCTACAATGAGCCAGGAGAGTTGAGAAAAGAGACCATCATGGTCCTCCTGACACCCTGGGTCCCAATTTCTAAACTTCAAGACTGTGAGACAGTATATGTTTGCCATTTTAGACCCTCTCTGTGGCCCTTTGGGGAGATCTGGGAGCCCAGTGGGAATTGCACTGCTGACTCAAAGGCAGGTGCTTAAAACACAGTAGCTGCTCCGAGGGAGAAAGATGGGCCATCTCCTCCTGCGTGATTACGGCCCCTGCAAACCCAGTGAAGAGTCAGCTATGAGCCAGTTCCAACTCCATGGCAATGGGTTTATTTTTCGATTTTTGTGGTACTTTGTGATGGGAGCCCAGGCGTGGCACAAGTCATGTGATCCATATATGCCATCCTTGATCAGAAAACACCTATGGGGAAGAATCTTGAAATAGTACCTTGAAGGTGAGTTAAAAACAAAAAGCCAGTTGCATCAAACTGACTCCAACTAATGGCAACAATCCCACGTGTGTTAGAGGAGGGCTGTCTCCACACGGTTTTTAAACAGCTCAGTTTTTGGATGGTAATAAGGCCTTTCTTCCAAGGTGCCTCTAGGTGGCTTCCAACCACCAACCTCTCAGTGAATAGCCGAGCACCTAACCTGCAGCACTGCCCTGGGGCTCTGAGGTAAGTGACCTCAGTGCAAAGCTTTCAAGGGTGCTGACCACCAGAACACGCTCATGCGCAGTAACGATCTAGGCTGCAGGCCCCCAGAACACGGTCATGCGCAATAAAGATCTGGGCTGCAGTCACCTTCCCTCCTTTGTCAGGTCTGCACAGAAGCTCATTTCTCCCATGCCTAGGTACCTTAATAATGCTCTGGCAGGTGGACAGGGGCAGGCCCACCAGGCTGGTGCCATTGATGGACATGATCTGGTCGCCAATATTCAGCTTCCCGGACTTCTCGGCGGGGCCTCCGTGCATCATGTTGGCTATGATCACTGTGGGCAGGATGGAGCCCCAGCCGGACTCCACTATCACCACGCCCAGGATTTCTCCCTTCTGCTTCTCTATGAAAACCTGGAAGGAGAGAAACCAGAAGGGTCAGTCAGCAATCACTCGGGGCAGTGCTAGAAAGCAGAGCAGTCAGTCTGCTTCTTTGGTCTTAAGAAGTAAGACTCTCATAATGATTTCAAGACCATCAGATCCTCTACATTCTACAGCACCTAGTGTTTGTACATAACAATTAGACATACATCTTAGACTTCTTAATGCCCTCTCTAATAAATGACATTGTGTTTGTAAATAGATTTTATTTGTTCCATTAATGAGGCCATACCAATGTAGGCTGTGTTCTAAATCACTTCTTTTTAGGCTTTTTAAAAATTATTATTAAATTTTATTAGTTTTAATGAACATTTACAGGGATTTTGGGTTTTCATTCCTTCATTGCTGCACCGTATCACTTCTATAAAGAGCAGATCCTGGCAAGAAGGGAGCACATGGTAGGACAAAAAAAAAACAACCATATTTTTTTTTAAAACGAGTATTTACTTGAACTCACTTTTTTTTAAATCTTTTTTTTTTAAATTGAGATTTTAATGAAAGTTTATAGAGATTTTGGATTTCCATTTATTCATTGTTGCACATTTTCCTCCCTGCCCACTCCTCCTCCCAGTTGGGTTTTCTCTTTGAAAAGTAAAAAAAACAAAACAAAACACTTTCATTGTTATACAAGTCCCCCCCCTTCCCCCTGTCCACTCCCCCATGAAGCTCTCATTCTGGACTTTTGTCATGACAAGAATACCTAATCATATATCCTTTCAAACAGTTCTCTCTCTTATCTGTTTCAATGTGAATACATTTTTTATCCCCTCTTTTCTTAGAAAACAGCCAACATTTAAGGATTGCGTGGGAGCCAGGGAACCCGGGAGAGTCCAGAGCTAGCAAGAAGGGGAGGATTCCAAGGCCCTGATTTGAACATAAAGCCTTCAGAACTGTGAGAAATTAAGCACTGGTTCTTTAAAAGCACCCATAGTGGCCTGCGTAGTACAGACATTTGGCAGATAACTAGGACACAAGCTTATACCCTCTCTTGTGAGTCTCTCTCCTCACATAAGCAATCTTGCTCAACAATACACCAGGTTTTCCTTTCACTCTCCTCACTGGGGACAGCACTGGTGGCACCTTGTGATTTCAGGAAATAGCGTTTGGATTCTATGCGCACTTCCCCCATCCCACATTAATAAATGTGGTTCACAAATTCTAATATTTAATTTAGCATCCTTTGGTTAAAAATAAATGTGTAACAGTAGTGCTTCTCTGCAAGGAAAAAACTGAAGAGAAAGAGGGGAAGAAGCTGGAACGATCACTGTTCTCCAATGGTGAGGGGACAGGAGGACTGTGTGCATGTGGTGGTGGCCTCTGCTGGCCAGGCTGAGAGGATGACTGGTATGGGATGCCTGTAGTTTGGTGAGGTCTGCAGAGATGCCACAGCAGGAGCCATTTCCTGGAGGTATCCAACAAAGACCGAGTATGTCTATTCTTTACTTATTCATATTCTTAGAGACATATACTGATACAGACATCACAGTCTCTGTTGCTTCTGCCTGCCAAAATCCCCCTGCAGGCTGGTAGTTCTTCTCCCTGGGTGGTGTAGCTCACAGCTGGAACCTTCCCTGGAAAACTGCCCTTAGCTAAATGGAGACCCCTCCCAGCCTTGGCCAATGACTGTCTCATATCCCACCAACCTGTTGTGTATGGGTAACACCAGTTGTTAATCATCTAGGCTTGGGAGCCAATTTTATTTCTACACATAAATATAAAAGGGGTGTGTTAGGTTTTTTGGTACATACCTCAAGTTTATATTCAATTTTCCAAAAATACAACTAATATAATTGACCTTGTCCAAGGTGGGAAAATTCTGTCCTATGACGTGTGGCCCAGAGGTTCCCTTGGGCAGACTGTAGCTCACCTCCGGAGAGGCCACCTTTTCTGAGCATCCTCCACTCCTCACTTCCACACTCCCTTCCCCCAAGCATACCTTCTTGGTAAATCTCATGACTGCTAATCCTTGTCCCAGGCTCTGCTTCTAGACACCTGAGCCAAGACACTTAACACAAACTAGTGGCTAAATTATCACTTTGTCATGAAATGTTCTCATCACCTACTGGAGAAAGTCCAGATTTCCTCACTGGGCTCAAGAGCCCTCCATTCTGACTAGAGCTTCTGTGCTCGTGTCTCTGTCCTTTCCTCCACACCTGTCTGCCCAGCCATGCTGCTCTCATCTAGGACTCTCCACACAAATCGTCAGCTTTCTGATGTTTACGATTCTGCATTTATGTCCGCTTAGCTTTCTCGTGCCCTACAATTCCCAAATAAGATCCAGACCCCCAAGTCATTTCTGTCTTCCTTCTAATTCTCCTTGGCTGCTCAGTTGAAACAATTAGGTCTTTCCTGAAGGGTGCAGCATACATGTGAAATCTATCTTTTTCAGGCTCCAAGACACTACTCTGAATGGTGCCTTGCTCTGTTACTGGAAGGGCAGAATTCAGATCCTCTTAGTCCATGGGGCACACTGAACACTCAGCCCAGGACCCCAGGGAGCAAAAGGTTCTCTTCCATGCTGTCTCAATGCTGTCATGGCAGTGAGAATGGGGAGCCAAGAGAGGCAGCAGTCCTTCGCAACGACCCCCAGCACTACACACCAGACCCTCAGCTGCTCAGCCTTCCCCCATAGCTGACCCTGAACCCCTGCCCAGTTCATCCAGCTTCGGGGATAATTTCAAGCAAGTACTTACATCTTTGCAGTTTTCAGACTTGGAGAAGTGAATCAGGTCATCATTGTACATGTCCTGGGTATTGAGGAGGTCACTGTACTCCTTCTGGCTGAGATCTTCAGGGTTAATCCCATTGGCCCTGAGGAATTCCTGGTATGCTACACTAAATGCCTGCCCAATGGACTGTGCGATCAGCTGGGCCTGGAGGAGCAGCCAGAAACAAGAAGATGCAGGTCAGTGGGGCAGTGGGGCAGAGGATGCCCTTCCCCAGCAGAACCAAGGAGCCCTGGACATCAGCCAAGCCAGTGGCTCCACATGGGGACATTAAGGTCGCCAGGGCCACTTCTGAAATTAGGGGAGGTTTCTGGTTATGACAGGAAGAAGCTGAGTGAACGGAAGTCACAGGCTGGACATTCCACAGTGCAAAAAAAGGACTGTGTGACGAGGAGGGGCTCTGCATCCAGCACAATCTTCAACCATCCCCTGGTCAGCCGTGTAGATGCAACATCTATCTCTTGTTATCTGAGTCTAGGACTCAACTCAGTCCTGCTTGGCTCACATGTTTAAGGGTCCAAGGGTTATATAAAGGGTTATAGTGGTTTCAACCCACCCAGAGGAGCCTCAGGAGGCGGCCTGGTGATCCGCTTTGGAGTCACAGCCATGAAAACCGGATGGAGCACAGGCCTATCCTAGGAGCTCGAACTGACTCCACAGTGTCCTTCCTGTTCATCCTCACATGTCTCCCAGTCACATCCCTGCCTCAGGGCCTCTGCACTGTTCATTCCTCATTCACTTTATTCTAGTCTCCACACAAAAGTGATTGTCTCAGAAAGGACTTAGTTGACCACCTTGCTGGAAACAGACTTGTCCCTCTGTCCTAAGATGCTCCTCTTAAAGTCACCAGTTACTGTTGAGCTGACTTTGACGTGCAGTGATTCCCTGGCTGTCAGAGTAGTTCTGTGTTACACATGGTTTTCAATGTTAGTTTTCCAGCAAAGACAGCCAGGTCTTTCCTCTGTGTGGGCTCAAATTGCCAACCTTTCATTTAGCATCCAAGCAAATTCACTGTTTGTACCAGCGAGGCACTCGTTACAGCATTTACTTACTCATCCATTGCCTTTAAGCCAGAACCGACAAATAGCTGACCCTCCAGGGGGTTTTCAGAGGTGGTAAATCTCATGGGAGGAGAAGGCCTACTTTTCTCCTATGGAGCAGCTGGTGGGTTTGAACAGCCTGCCTTTGGGCTGGAAGCACATCTCCTTACCCACTAGGCCACCAGAGCTCTCTAAGTATCTGTCAGTTCCAACTCAAGGGCAATGAACAACTACTACCTAATTTTATGTTGAGAACTTATTTATCGATTTGATTTTTCACCTCCCTGTACACCTAATGATGGGTAACTAGTCTCTTTCATTCAACCTTCTATCCTTCGCACTAGAACAGCGCCTGACACATCTCATCACTGCCATCAAGCTGGAGCTGACTCGTAGCCGACCCTCCACTGGGTTTACAAGGCTGTACGCTGACTGGGAAGGAGATTGCCCATCTCTCTCCCAAAGAAAATCACATAGGAAAGGCTTATTAATATATGATTAATGAGGCTGATTAATATTAAATATGATGACTATTTCCAGATTGTGGGAAATAGGAACTGGCCATCCGAGCCTGGCCAAAGCCACGTGGAGGTAGAGTGGGCGAGGCAGGCTTACGTCCTCCGACTCGAAGACGTGGCAGATCATTTTGTACTGCCGTTTTCCGTCCTGGGAGGGGTGGGAGGCTTCCACGTTCTCCTGGGAGTTGGAGCGGGGCATCCGCCTGCGGGCCATGAGCACAACGATGTTTCCGATGTCGGCAATGTAGGAGATGGTCCTCAGGGGGTGGTCCATCATTGTTTCCTGGAGGGAGGCAGGGAGAGGTCAGTGCAATACAAGTGACCCCAAGGAGAGCTAGGCTCCTGCAGGTCATCAGGGGTGGTCTGTGCAGGGGCTGCGGTTCTTGGAGAGGCCTTACTCACACCCTGACTGGCCGGAAGCCTCCCCTTCTGCTAATAATCAGAGCAGAAAACTTATAGCAGATAGAAATAAAGAAGACTTATATTCTAATAACTTACAGCCAGGGACGGTGGAGGAGAGGAAGACCTTGGATGAGATGGATTGACACAGTAACTGGGGCAATGGAGGTAGGAGTATTGGAGTCAGTGAGACTGGCTCAGGATAGGCCAGGCTTCAGAGCTGTTGTACATAGAGTCACTGTGAGTTGCAGACAATTTGATGGTACATAACACCACCACCGCAGTCATTAAACCGTTTGCTCGGTTAGTTAAAAATGACACAAAAAATCTACATGAGGTAGTCATATTTTTTCCCCTCTTGTGTGTGCATGTACATGCGAGTGATTTAGAAATAAAAATTCTTAAAAGGCTAATCTCATTCAAATAGATGAATCTTCTAATACAGAAGCACTGTTAACACGTATTATCCGGGTTTTTTATTTCCCCCGGGTCAGCGGCTACAGGACTGAGTATCTGGGACACCTGCATACGTCTCCTACCCACCAAGCTGCTGGGCTTCATCCCCTGGAGAGGTGGGTTGGCTCATACCTGTGTGTCGGCATTCAATACTTTGATTCTCTGGGTAGATATGAAGAGATCCACTTCTGTCATTGGCTGAGATTCACCCTCAGGAGCCTGGGAGGGAAAATGCACCGAGAAGCAGCTTTAGTAAGTGAATCCAACTCAGATGCAGGGAGAGGTTAGTGCACACACAGAGGCAGCAAGACACAGTCACCAGGACAGCAATGCAGACTCCAGAACTAGATGCCCAGCGTGGAAGGGCCCACGTGGAAGAAAGACGAAGGGAATGGACACTGGCATCTCTAGGTTAAGGGGAAAAGGCAAAAGATACTTAAAATATTTTAAGATTAAAACATGTTAAAAAAATTAAAATACCTCTTGCATTTTCCCTGGAAGCAGTAGTAACCACTATAATAGACTATTGGAAATACAGGAAAACTATAGGAACAGATTGCGGTCAACCCTTTCTGCATGTGTTTCAGAGCTGAATGGATGGGAGGGAAGATTCATTAAGTGTGGCTCCTGGATAAGCCAGAGTTCTCCCTGCCTCAACTAACTGGGCAGTATTCATAGCAGGCACAAAGCAAACTACTGGGACGCTGCCTGGTAAGAGGGTCTTCATGTTCGCACAGCATCTCAGTAGCCACAGAAGCAGTAACCCACTCCAGAAACCATCCCATTAAGAAAGAGCCCCGACATCTCCATGTCCCGTGAGTAGTTTATAAGCATCTAGAAGCTCCACAACCAAATAAAAAACAAAACAAAAGCACACCAGTTTGTTTAACACAGGGCTTCACTCTGCACACGTGTGGTTATTAGCGAGTTTTCTTTTTTGCATCCAGCAATCTGACAAATCCACAAGTCAAACAGAACTGTGATTGGACAGACCCAAGTCCCTGCCACCTCAATCCTCCTGGAAGGGTGAAATGTTCTCACTGGGTTAGGATTCATTTAGCATCTCCAATCTGCTCCCTGTCATTACCCGGAAGTGAAATGACTCATGAGCAACAGAAAACGGCCACTTTAGGCAACGGATTTTGGAGAAACGTTGGCTTATGGGGGCGGTTTAAAAAGAAAATCTGAACAAAAACTTGCTGGATGCAGAAAACAAAATCACGAAATAATAAAAAGGCAAAACGTAAACAAATGAAAAAGAACAGGCATAACATCAAGCTGATGAACTTGTTTGTACTGCACCTTCTTCCTGCTTTTGGCTAATTTCTGGGCCATCTGCTTAGCATGGAACAAACAGAGACAGGAGAACAGTTAGAAAAGAATTTACAGAGACTCAAAGAGGGAACTAACAAACTAGTCTTGATTAGTGGTAGAAAGCAATTTTGTGGGAGGAGAACTGTTTTTTGGTTTTTTTTTTTTTAAATAACTCTAAAGACAATCAATCTTCTAATTAAGAATTTATTAGGTGGCAGGGCAGGGAAGAAGGAAATGAAAGCATTCAAATGCTACTTCTGACACTTAACTGTAATTGCTGTTTCTGAGGGAACAACTTTCAGTTTGGGTGATTTTCTTTACTGTATGCCTTTTCCCTATTTCATTGATTCTGCCTCCATCTTTATTATTTCCTTATTCTCCCCCACCCGCCCCTGCCTTGAGTTACTTTGTTGACCTTTTTATAGCTTTAATTGTGATGAAAACTTAAAGGAGAGACTGTCAAGCTTTTTTATTTAAAGCTACTAATTTATTTTTATTTAAAGCTATGAATCCTTCTCTGCACACTGCTTCAGCTGCATCTCACAAATTCTGATATGTTGAACATTAATTACTGTCCTACTTAAAATATTTTCTAATGTCCCCTGTGATTTCTCTTTGCATCTTAGATAACTTAGAATTCTATTATTAATTTCAACATAGTTGGGTACTTTCGAGTTATCTTTTTGTTACTGATTTCTAAATTAATTCCAATGAGGCCAGAGAATGTGGCTTCCTATGATTTGAAATTTAATGTCATGACCATATATCTCAGCATGTGATCAATTTCGGTGGATGTTTTCTGTGTAGATTTTAAATGCTGTAGTTGTTCAGAATAGTGCTCTGCCGGTGTCAGTGTGTCAGTAAGTCAGATATACTGGTGGGAATATTCTGTCCTTAATGCTGTTTTTTGCTTGCTTATTCTATCATTTATCAAGACCATATTTACTATGATCTTCAGTAGTAATTTCCAATTTGTCCATGTCTTCTTTTGGCTCTGTCAATCAAACTTTCTGTTTTATATATTTTTAGCTATTTTATAAGGCATCTATACATTTATGATGACTATGTTTTCTTGTTGAAAAAATTCTTAGTTTCGTGAAATACTTCTTTTTATCTTTAGTAATACTTCTTGCCTTAAATTTGCATGCTATTAATCTAGACTGGGCCTAACTAGAATTGAGTATTTCCTGCTGATAAAAAGTAGAATCTAGAGTCAGATTGTCTAACACCAAACTCTAGCTCTACCAAGGTTTGGCTTTACGACTGTATGACAGTATCTCTGTGCCTCAGTTAGACCTTTTGAGGCTGCTTTGAAGCTAGAAAGAACACTTAAGAAAAGTCTCTCGTGCTTCATAAATACTGTATCTGTGCCCGTTTTCTTTTTTAAAAAGAGTGTTATTATTCATCTTTGCCAGAATGCAGTTTCCTGGCTTTGGCCAGGTCTGTGGTCTATATGGACCCTGGCAAGTGAATGACTTGGCCACAGCGCTGCGGTGATAGGTGCACACGGAGGAAGAATTTCTCTCACACCCCTCAGTGCTCACGTGGCAGGAAAGCTCTTTTGATCTCAGCAGTGCATCTCTATTTTATTGCTGACTAAAAGGTGTTGCTTGTAATATCTCATGATAGAGAAACCCGCTGAATCAGCAACACAAACACCAACTAGGTGACCTTGGGTATACCCCACGGTTTGTTCTGGTGGTCATGAGTGTAAATGCTATTTATTCTAACAGCTGGACATCACAGTGGAAGTATTTCAGGACTGAAGGGGTGGTCCTATGCTGATGCTTCATCACCTACCATACAGAAAACTGAGTATCCTGGTCTAACTCAGTTATAATTCTCATGACTACAGACTACTTCAAGTCCTTAGGGGTTGTTTCCTACCACTTTCCTGAGATGGTGTGGCTACAACACAATAACTTCATTGTTCTTAATGCCCAAACCTAACAGTGGTTAGTCTGAATTCCTTAACTCTCTAGGGAACTAGGATCTGAAGGGACCCCTTCAAATGTGCCCGCCAACAACAGAATAATAACCAGATTGTTTGTTACTGCAACTGGTGATGAAGAAGAGAACTCAAAAGTAAATGGGGTGTCATGGCAGGTAGTCAGGAAGAATTTTTATGAAGTTAAAAATTTTTTTAAATGTATTTAGAGTCATACCATAACATCCAATCACTTATGGCCTCCTAGTGCCTGAGGCAAAAGCTGGACCTAAAAATGCAGATCTAGCACTGGACATGAGGAGGGCAGGCAGTTTCCGGAGCCAGAACACAACCCTGGAGCAGCAGACAGCGGTTCTCAGGAAACTTAAGTACAGTATGTGCCACAAAGCCAGAATGACAACATCCATTTAAATTCTCACATTTCACGGGATTGATTATGGCTTATCACCCAGTGGCGTGTGGTGCAGAGGGCAGACAATGGGCACCGTCCACCCTGCCACTCAATCAACAAATGCACATTGAGTGTTTGCTGCTGTTCCGATACTTCACTCATGTTGGGATCCTCTCAATTCGGCCCTCCTCTGTCTGCCTAGCATCTACTGACATTGCACTTACCATGTGCCAGAGTCCTTCTAAGTGTTTCACATGCATCCATGTGAAAGCCTGTGAGGTAGGCACTACATTCCTCTCCTATTTCTGAAGAGGAAACAGAAACGCAGAGGCTAAATAATATGCCCAACATCACACAGCACAGCCAATACATGGTCAGAGAGATTCAAACCCAGGCAATCAGATACTACACTCCAAACCTCTTGCTGTATAACCTAATTTTCTACCTATAAATATCTCAGGTTATCTGACTGATAAGTGGGTTAATATATCCAACTTCACCAGATTCCCTTTCCACCCAATTCTGAAGAGCAAATGAAATAATATACAGAGGGTCTCATATAAATATTAATATCATTCTTGCTGACTGCGGACTGCGAGTCAGATGGGAAATAACATGACTTTGACAAAGCTAAAAAAACAAATCAAAACCACACCATTGCTTTTGACTTTGGACTGGCACATAAAGACTCTCTAGGACAGAGCAGACCTCATAGGGTCTCCTGGCTATAATATTTACAGATGAAGACTTGTCATAGCTTCTTCCCTTAGAATTAGCCAGAGGGCTCAAACTGGCAACTTTTCAGTTTGCATGCCAGTATTTAACCACTATGCTATAAGGGCTCCTTAGACAGAGCTATAATGATACTAGTGTTATATGTAATGTCAAGTTCGAAGCAATCCATAGCTAACCCTCCAGGGGGTTTTCAGAGGCAGTTAACTGCACAGAAGGAGACTGCATCTTTCTCCCATGCAGCAACTTGTGAATTCAAACCATGTGCCTTCGGATTGTCAGTGTAACTCCTTACCACTAGGCCACCAGAGCTCCCTATAATAAATGATAACGATAGGAAATGTAATTGTTTGATTAAATAATAAAACTTGACAATCATAAGAAATCATAAAAGAATGGGAAGCTTTGACCTTTTGGGACAAATGAATAAAGACAGATACAAGAAGTGTTTGATAATGAATGTTCCTTACAAAAATGCACAGATGAAAAAAAATAACAGTGTGTCATTTGCAATCTAAATGCACAAGTTTTACAAATGTAGAAAGAGTAGAGATATGTACATCACACTCGGTGTGGGCGTGAAGCTGTCTGTACAGCCTGGGCAGGGCCCAGAAGACCACCGTGTCCACTGACGGAAGAGCAGGGAATGAAGTGGGGACGATGATGAAACAGAAAGACGAGATGCCGTGGACAGAGAAAAAGACAAATGAATGTATTATTCTGGCCTAAAGTTTGGTTTTCTCTTCATTCTACCCTGGACCCCCATGGTTGTCATGCGTTGGAATCCACCCGAGTGCACTAAGTTTGGTTTTGTTTTTAGAGAGAAGTTAGGCATAACTCATACCCTTTTCAGGGAAGGAGGGGATCTCTACTTTAGGTCAAGATGAAATATTGATGGTACTGAGGGCAAAGCTCTCTTTAGATTTTTTTTTTTAGCTCTCTTTAGATTTTGTCTAAAATGTGTTCTGGGGGATACTAAGCAACAGGATGTGGATAGTATTGGGAGGTGTTAGTTAAACACAAATGTGCATAATGCAGGACTTCTCAGAGCCTTTAACAGGAAGACATTTGGGGCAAATGTTTTGAACAGGGATCTGTTCCGCAGGGTTTATCCACCTTTCTTGCCACTTGCCAGTGTAATCTATTTGGTGACAAGCATTACTCTGGCTGGCAAGAAAGCTACAGGGCACGTGTGGAGAAAGCAGCAGCAGCCCATCCTCCATAAGGCAGTGGTTCTCAAGCTGCAGCTCATATCAGCTCCTGGAAGGCTTGCTACAAAAACGGAGCCCTGGACTCCATTCACTGAGTTTCTGATTTGGTGAGTACTGGGGTGAGGCCTGAAGGTCTGCATTTTTCACAATTTCCTAGATGATGTGGATGGTTTGGGTCTGGGGACCACACTTTTGAGGATCACTGCTCTAGTTATTTTTTAAGATATGTGGGGCGTCTTATAAAGATACTAGTTTCTCTAAAGAATGTCAAACAATGAAGACAGAGAAAACCTATTAAAGAGTATTTAAGTATGAAAAAAACATAAAACCAACAACAAACTCTAAAAAAATCAGCTATCTTCTATTTTGCTTATTTCTCATAAAAAGAGAAGCCTTTTAATGTCTAGTTCTCTGATTTGCCTCACCTTGCACTACTGTCATCTAACCACCTTTATCAAGGCCAGAGCTGTGTCTCTGTTATTTTTTTTAACCTCCAAAAATGCTCAGTGTAAGTGTTTGTGTATAGATGGTTTGTTTTTTGGGCAAATTTAAGTAGAAAATGCCTCGTCAAACCATAAATTCTAAATTCTCTACCTGGCAATAACTATATTTGTAAATTCCTTGCTAAACTAAAAAAAAAAAAACCAAAACAACAAACTAATTTTTAAAGCAACAAGTAGCCATTCAATGATAGTGTTCAGTTCTGGTATGTACTTGGTGCTAGGTGAGAGGGATGGACAATGCAATCAACAATGGGAACAGGCATTTTAGAAGCTTGCTCTGACATGGGAGGTCCTGTTCAACGTTTGCTCAGAGACACCAGACACCAGGCACATCTCATTCCAGCAGGCCACACAGTGAGAATGTGCTTGGCTTCATGCTCATCCTTTAGATCAAATAAAATGATCTGGGTAGGGGGAAGAGGGTAGGACAAAACTGAGGAGAGTAAGGGAAGAATAAAGGATCGGAAAAGAAAAGGGGGAACTATTCAGTCTTTGTTTATATGAAAGCACTAGGTGGAAAATTACTAGACAACATTTGGTTGAGGGTGTTGCTGAACAGTCTGCAAATGTCCACACAACTTTTCACACTTCCTCCTGCAGAGGGAGCTCTGGTGGCCGACTGGTTAAAGAGTTGCACTGCCAACCTGAAGACACTTGGTTTGAATCCACCAGCTGCTCTGCAGTGGACAGAGGGGCAGTCTTATCCCGTGAGATTTACAGCCTCTGAAAACCTACTGGAGGGTCAGGTCCAAGTCAGTCCCGCCCTGATGGCACATAACAACAACAACAACAATCTGTGACACAGAGTATAGAATCTGTAGCTTCCTTCCGCTGTGCAGCTTTCCTAGTGGGGTGCCTTGAATAAGCCATTCCTAAAGCATCAGTCTCTCTTTAGGAATGCACGTGACGTCGCCTCTCTTAGAAACCAGTGTCTTCTGTGCAAGTCCTACAGCGCCAGTGCCACCAGAGACTATCACAGTTCCGTGTGGCCACCTCATCTCCATCCTCACGTTCCCTTTCATGGGATGCACTTCCTGTGTGCTCCCTGCCAGGTGCCCTTTCAGGGGGTGTGGAAATAAGACAAGGGGTTCTAAACACAGCCAGCTCCACTTACAATCAGAGAAAAGCTTCAGGCTGGGTGCAAAGCCAAACAATCTGAAGAAAATTTAAATGGATGTAAAAGGAACATGAGGCAGAAAATATTTAATGACAGGCAACAGTTCTTTCAAATGCACAGGAGCACATTGCAGCATGATACGTGTAAGTTACAAAGGAGATGAAACAATTTAATTTTACCCCTCTATAATGAATTCCTCACACTCGAGCAATTTTCAGTAAAATAAATGGATGTTTTCCAGATGTCTATTCTGCTCTAGGCAGGTCTGAACTGTATTTACAACCAGACAGCCTTCATCTTGCTTGTTTGGATTGACAAAGCCCTTCTTTTTTTCTTTTTTCTCTAATAAACCATGGAACTTCTGGAATTTTGAAGCGTCAAAATAAATTTTTTCTGATTTCTTATCAGGCAGCTGGACATTAAAGAAAAAAAAAAAAAGAAAGAAACCCCCAACACACTATCAACACTGTCAGACACCGCCGTGAAATAAGAAGGTATAATTTACATTACCATTGGCACTGGATGGGGATCTGGTGCAGCTGCTGCTGGAGTCTACCCAGGAAATGGATTTATGTGCAAGTGTGCAGGAGAGTATATTTGAGCACCATGCACATATCGGAGGGGAAGGGGCTGGGTGGAAAAGACATAGATCCTTCATCTGGGTGTGTGTGTGCGCGTGCACACACGTAGAAAGGAGCTACATGACACCATGCCCAAGTACCAGTCTCCTCTCTCACCTCAGCACTACTTTGGGACATCCAGCTTCTTTTTTCTGGAGGACTCACCTGGAGAAACCACAGCTGTGCTCAAAATGGGACACTGGCATTTGGGGGAAGATAAATGTTTGCTGTGTGTATCTACCTGGACATCACGGGATAGTCAGTATAAATGGCTCTGGCCCTTTAATGGCATTTGACATCCTTGGTGACCATGGCAACCCAAAATGCTCCCATCTATGTCCAAATACACTGTGCAAAGGTGGTGTTCAGCTTTCACAAACCACCAAGTTCTGGATCTTATCACCCCTTGACACTTAAGTCAGGCCAGGCACTTATAACCCCTGGATCCTGGAGGCCCTGAAAGAGTGCCGCTAAGTTAGGAAAAGACAGTGCTGTGTCTGGCTACACTGGGGCATGAGAGCAGAAGCATATTTCCGTAGACATTCTCAGTTTTAAGTTCTCTGCTCCCCAAGAAGCAAGCTGGGACAGTGCCTGAAAAGCAGCCTGTCTTCTCAAAGGTTCATGTGTTCTTGTTTTCGACACTGCATGGAGGAGATACTAACTTGAAATGAAGGAGACCAGAGGGGATTTATAACCATTAACAGCCCTCTTCAAAACAACAGGAGACAGTGAGAAGGAATCAGACCAAGCTTGGATGGGGCAGCCCAGCAGGCACTTACACGTAGCGTGATTTAACCTGAAAAACCCAGAAGAGATGGCAGTCAGACGGATATGCTTCTGCAGAGCTGTCCGGTCAGGAGCCAGTAGGGCAAAACCATCTCTGTGGGTAGTGGGCACCATCCCCTTGAAAGAAGATCTTGCCCACAGTGGCCCTCCTGGAAGAGGCTAACTTTATGAACACAACAGAAGTCATGGGTGCCTCATGGCAGCCGGGCTCTGTTGTTGTTGGTAGGTGCAGCAGAGTCAAGTACAACTCTTAACAACCCTAGAACAACTGATCTGAACCCAACCCGGTCCTGTGCCATCCTCATCATCTCCAACACACTCGAGCCCATTCCTGCAGTCACTGTAGAAATCCATCTCACTGGTTGTCTTCCTCTCTTTTGCTGACTCTCCACCTTTCCAAACATGATGTCTCTTTCCAAAGAACAGCATAATACGTCCAAAATATTTGAGATGAAGTTTTGCCATCCTTGCCTCAAAAAGCACTCTGGCCACACTTTCTCCAAGATGTATTTGTTTGTTCTTTTGGCAGTCTACGGGATATTCAGTACTCATCTCCAACACGACAGCTCAACGGCATCAATTCTCCTACTGTCATCTTTATTCTCTACTCATCTCTCAAACACATAGCAAATAACTGAAAAGAGTGTGGCCTGAATCAGGCACACTTTAGTCTTCAAACTGACATCACTGCTTCTCAGTAATCTGGAGAAGTTCCTGACAGCAGATCAAACGTATGAGGGAGTGGCTGAGCGGCTCCCTGTCTTATGTGGAGGAAACTATTAACAATAAGCCCCTGTCAGTAACCTTGACTGTGGCCCATCAGAGCTGAGGGCAGCCCCTCTCAGTGCAGTTATCATCTCTGGCTGGTAACTACCACTCTCTAACATAACACTTCGGTAGTGGGATCAAAAGTTCCAGCCTGGGCTTACTGTACGTTAGGTGGTGCTGTGATACTGAGCTTGGAGAGGGGCTGCAGAAGGCAGTGGACAGCTCATGAAGTCCCAGCAGCAGAAGTGTTTGCAGCAGCTTGATGAGGAAGCAATGGAGGGAACTTTGGATGTTCACACAGGAGCTCTGGAAGCCAGAGTGGGGCTGAGCAGTGGGGGCAGGGGCGGCCCAACGTCATGGCAACTTGGCAATGTTGGAAAGAGGATCACGTTTAATAGTCACAACAGGGCCAGGAATCAGCTCAGGTCAGAAGGCAGAGCCACAGAGTCTCTGCATCACTGGTCTGTGCCCCTTTACCCTGCCTGTGCTCCTGGGACACTTGACATCTCCTGTTCCCCTCCTCCTCTGCCACTCCCTTTTCATGGGATGACTTCACCCAGGCAGCTTAGCTCAGGCAAAAAAGCTCACTTTAAACAGGGCCATTTCCCTTCCTCCCACCCCACCCCTCATCCAGGGTTTGCAGTTAAAGTGTCCAGGCAACACCAGGTAACACTTTCTCTCAGGCAGGGGATTGAGAACTCTAACTTATTGCCTCTACCCGTGGTTCCTGCCCACTCCTCATTCCCACAGAAATACCTGGATGGAGCTGGAGATGTGTGAAAGGGGAGGTGCAAAAATGGGATTGATCTTTTGTGAGGAGAATCAACCCTGACCAGTCAAAACTGGCTAAAACTGACCTGGTGAGCTCTAAACTATTCCAACTCACTCTACATATAAGGTTTTAGGGACCTACAGTGATGTTATCTCCCTGGTTCTAAGGAA
Organism: Elephantulus edwardii; assembly: GCF_000299155.1. Lineage (NCBI taxonomy): Eukaryota > Metazoa > Chordata > Mammalia > Macroscelidea > Macroscelididae > Elephantulus > Elephantulus edwardii. The sequence goes on along the minus strand of NW_006399891.1, from coordinate 6,116,895 downwards.
ATAATGGTCTCGCGGCTCCCGTGTGGCTGCCCTGGGGTTTGACTATTGGTGGCATGGGAAAGCATTTGCTGGCACGATGGCATGACACCTGGATCCATCCACGGCTCTCAGGTGTGTCTGTGGCCTGGGCGCGTCCACGGCTCTCAGTGGTGGTGGTGGTGTGCTTCAGATTCTAGAACTCTCTATTTCCACAGGATCAAGACAGTTCTGGCTGGTTCTAGTTGTAAATGATTTCTACTAGATCAAAGGGGTTTTCCTTTTACATCTAGATAAAACAGATTCAAACAGGTTATGGCAGACCTGAACTAGTTTAAACAAGGTGAAGCCTTGCACTGACTTGTTTAGACAAGTCTGGTCACATTTGATCACATACCTTATTTGACTTGAACCAAACAGTGGAACAGACTGGAACAGGACCTTTGGTTTTCAAGCATTGACACCTAATTGGAACTGACTCTAAACAGGAACCTCTGGGTCACTGATTGCTAGCGGGGTGTGGCACACCTCTCTAATGCAAATACTCAAAATGACAATTTTCCTTGGTTGATAAAATTCTCAGTTTATGCTCACATGTGTAAGGATATAGGTGTTATTTCATAATGCCAGGAACAACTTCAATACATCATATTATACAAGAAAACTTGTGAAAGCTAGAACCTGTGAGAAGAGGAAACCTGTCAGAGAAGGAAACCTCAAAATTATTTTGGCCACTAAAAGGAACAATAGGTAAGTGGTTAAACTAGTCGCTCACTGCATGGGTTCTCCTGCTGAGTTAGCAGGTGCGGGGCTATCTCAGGATCGGACAGTGAGGTGTGGGATGATTGCAGGGGCCTGCTCCAGGGCTGGGTAACCACACTGGCCCACTGTCCTCCCCCAGCACACAGCACCCCTCACCTTGATCCTGCTTACTGCCTCCTGGGCCTGCATCATGCGCACATTTTTGGAAGGAGTTTTGTCTGAGAGCAACTGGGTGGAGCCAAGGTAATTGGCAGCAAAAATGATTCCATCGATCAGGTCTTCGGGGTCACAAGGTCCGGGAACTGTAACACACAGAGCCACACATGAGTGAAGTTACCGGGCACAGACCCTGCGGGAGGTATGAGAATCCCTCCCCCGCCCCCCATGCTGCTCATCTGTGGTTAATCTCTGAGCCTGCTTTCACTCCCACAGTTTTACAAAAGAAGAAACTATTTGCGTTTGTCATTTTAAATTTTTTTTTGTAAGACAGGATGGGAATATTCAGATATGAAGCATTAAGGCCAGTGATAAAGGATGCTTCTTCTAGAAGGCTGTGAGCTCTCTGGGACCAAGGAGCGTGTACTTGGCAGCTTGTACTCTCCTGTTTCTAATCATCTGCCACCCAAACCGAAACCCCAGGACTCCCAGCAACCCCATAAGGTAGAACAGCACTGTCCCACAGGGTTTCCAAGGTGGTAGTAAATCTTTAACAGCATCTTTCTGCCTCATCTTTTTTTCCAGGGAGCAGCTGCTGGGCTCAAACCAGTGGCCCTTTTCTGAGGAGTCAAATTCTTTAACCACCTTGCTACCAGAGCATCTACCTCTTGCTCAAATAAAACCCAAGTCCATTGTCACTGAGTCTATCCTGACTCATCCTGACCCTCTCTCTGGTCTCCGAGGCTGTCAATCTTAAAGGGAGCAGACTGCCTTATCTGTCTTCTGTGGAGTGACTGGGAGTTTGAACCACAAATCCCCCAGTTATCCTCCAGATACTCAGCTCACTGTGCCACCAAAGCTCCTCTATCTTCCACTGTAGTGGGTGGTAAACTAATGGGGTGGGATAAAAGGCTGATTAGAAAACCTCCCTTTCCAGCAGGCCCTATCACCTGCCCCCTTTTCATCCACGATCAGTCACCCTCAAGCGGAGTCTGATTCCTGCTGAGGGAACCTGCATATGCCACAGGAGCCCTGGGAGCCACAGGGATCTGAAGGATCAACTGGAACTAGACTGCCAGGCATTCCTATGAGCTGCTCCTGAGAGGATGAAAATGGCCAAGCTTTCAAACAGCAGACAAAAATATTAACAATTTGCATCACCCAGGGAACCCCTATTTTCCTCCAAAATTGGGGATACATGCTTTATAAAAAAATAATAGGATACCTGTTTCAGAATGTCTGAATTCAACACTATTGGTGTTGATGTTGTGTACCATCTAGTCAGAACCAACTCATAAATGACCCTCCCGCAGATTTTCAGAGGCTGTAAACTGCACGGAGATTATTCATCCTATGAAGCAACTGGTGGGTTTGAAGTCCATGCCTTTGAGGCACCTGTGCAATTCCTTACTACTAAGCCACCAGAGTTCCCTAGAGTTGTTGTTGTTAGGTGCTGGTGAGTAAAGTACGACTCACAGTAACCCAATGAACAACATATCTGAACCCTGCTTTATCCTGTGCCAGCCTCGCAATCTCTGACACCCTCAAATCCACATACTGGCTTCTAATTCTGCAGAACAGGTATTACTCGAAAGCCAGGGTTTCATGTGATCAACCTTGCTAAATCACAGGACATAATGTTCCCGGCCTGATCTCCCACACAGATCAATTCCAAGAAAATAGAAATTTTCTCTTCTCACTGACCTGCCTTTTTAATCAAAGCTTAGGTTTAAATACGTATTTAAAATGAGAACATCTGATTCTAACCATAATCACCTATAAACCTTATTCTAAATTAAAACATGGCTGGCACAGAAACATAACTTTACCACAGATGCACTAAGAAAGGAGTTTATATTCAGTAATTAAAACATAAGTATTTTCTTAGACTTGAATGCTGTATTTGGGGAGACTATTACATATATTTTAACCCCACTGTTCAAACATTAGGGTCTTAAATTCGATAATTTGAAATGAGAACAATTTGGTTTTTCCTCTTGGAAGTTAATCTGAAGTGTCTTTTATTTTTATCCTTAAAAAATCAAGCTCATTTTGGGCTTAAACAGCTGCTTCTCATGATAAGCTACTTATCAGGGTGCAGGCTTAAAATAATCTCTTCATTTTTCTAAAACGAAAGTGGTGGCAGAAACAAAGAAATTAGGAGAGTTTTAGCAAAGCCATCCTGTAGTATCTGTTAGTAATTAAATAAGAAACCTGCTATTGGTATCATTCTTGGTCTTTATGAGGAAGAATTCAAGTGCCCCGAGTGGCCCGCGGTCAGACCTGCCCTCCTCACCGACCAGCAGTTCCCCTTCTTGTCAGCAGTATGCTCCCACCACAAAGCCTTTCCAGATTTCCATTATTTACAACACAGCTTTAATTGTCAGTCAGAGAAACACTAATCTAATGAAAAGAATATGGGGCAAACTATGCTCTGTAAGAAGAAAAAGCGTTCCTTCTAGGATAGTTGGAATGGATTTAGAATGTCAATGAAATCAAACAAAAATTAAGCCGTTTTGCCTGCCAGATGTGGAGAAAAATTATCTCATATGGCACAGAATTTTAAAAAACCTTCCTTCTATTTTTTTCTTCTTTAAAATAACAGATGTAAAAGGACAAAGGTCACTTTACCCATAGGGCCTCCGATATCCTATACTTTTTTTCTGATTTAGCAGCCAACTATTTCTTTCGACTATGTCTTTCAATTCTGTGTGTCATGCTAACAGGTAACATTCTTGGCTGCTAACTAAACATCTTCAGGGTTAAGTCTACTCCATGACACTACAGAAGAAAGGGGTGGGGCTCCACTTGTGGAAAATCAGCCATCAGAGACCCTCCACGTCTTCGAGGGGTCACCAAGGGCTGGAGTGAATGTGATGTCAACTCAATTCCTTGCAAAGGGCTCCCTTTTCAACTGACCTAGGTGTGAGTGTGCAGATATGTTTAAAGCAATCCAAATAGTAATTAAATAGCCACATAAATGCCAGGAAGCCAAAGGACAGGTTCTGTCCAGATCATAAGTTTAAAATGTGATCTCATGTCATCCATTCCTTCAGGAAATTGAGGATAATAAAATGTATTTCACTGTTAAACATCCAGGGGAGAAATAATCCACACAACCCAAACCAAAGTCCTAATGGTGGTCTGGAGGATAAGGAGTTTTGTTGCCAACCCAAGGGCAAGCCGTTCGCATCTGCCAGCTGCTCTTAGGGAGAAAGACAGGCAATCTCCTCCTGTGTAACTTACAGCTTCTGAAAACCTGCTGGAGAATCAGCTTCAAGTCAGTTCTGACCGAACTGAAGTGAGCTGAGCTGGATTTTCTAAGTTTATTCTAGGTTTTGTACTAGTACATTAAAAAAACCCCAAATAACCAAACTATAATGGCTGTAAGTTAAAGAATTGAAGGTGTCATTTTGGCCTTTTGGAACATGGTCTTCCTTTCAGGGTGCACTGGGGTTGTTTTGTGGGTGCACAGGAACATATACTGCACCCTATTTCCCAAGCCAAAGGTCGTGTAACCCTGGTATGTCCACTTGTTATACAGAGGTAACTCGTGGTTGCTGTGAAGCTGAATATTGTTACCCATGGTGGACAGTGTTAGGTGAAGCTCCCTAATTAAACAAGCTTGGAAGCAGGAGTGGCATCCACTTCCACAATAGCTTGCCTCTGGAAATCCTATGAAACTGGAGAAAGGATGAAAGTTATACAGAAGTGTCATAGGGTCGCTATGAGTCAACTGTGACTCGACGGGTCTTAACAACAACAACAACAACAACAACAACAACAACTTCTATGTAACGTTGAGCTGGAAACCTTCCAGCCTCAAAGAACAGGCATGGAGGAGGAGGAAGTTTCCAACCTTGAGAAACATTTCCAAGTTGTTCTCATGGAATTTCAGAACTTCAAAAAACGTGCTAATAGGTTACAGGCTGGTCCATGAGATGAACTAATTCTGTGGCTGCAACGGTGGTTCACATACGGCAATGTTTTTTAGGACGACACAGGACGGGGCAGTATTTCATTCTGTTGAATACAGGGCCACTATGAGTTGGAACCAACTAGCTGGCACCAAATAAAACAAAACATTCAAAGGAGGGAGAGACACTAACGTGAGTAACTATAGCAAACCTATGAGCTTGTCCTGCTCTCCAAAAAACCTCCTACTGTTGAATCAGGACTGATGCACAGCTGACCCTCCAGTGGGTTTTTGGCAAATATAAAACACACAGGAGGAGACTGTCCACCTTTTTCCCTTGGACTCACTGATGGATTCAAACCACCAGCCTTTGGATTGGCAGCCCAACTCCCTACAGACTCTGCCACCAGAGCACCCTATGTTCCGGGACATAAAACTTTTGCTTATGAATCGCCATAACTCATTTCCAGAGAACAACAACTGTTCACTTTTAGGATCCAGAGGTCATACATGGCCTTAACATGACACATGGGTCTTTCTGGCCTCTGGACAAACCTCCTTTAAGCAGTGGTCATCCACTCTATTCAACAAACTGTGTCCTCCCTGGCAGAGTATCCGGGGCCAACTCTAGCCACAGGGTGCTGCTGGAGAAATGAAAAACAGGCAACTCTTGTGGGTGGAAGGTGAGCTCTGCTGGTCGAGTGGTAAGAAGCTGTGCGCCATTGGCAATCTCCTCCCGTGTGATTTACTGCCTCTGAAAACCCACGGGTGGGTCAGCTGGAGTCGGTTCTGACTCTATGGCACACAACAACAACAACAGGTAGGCAGCATGCCCTAAGCCAGGCTGTGTAGCCTTGGCCCTCCAGACCTGGATGCCTGGGGTGGGGGGTAGGGGGTAACGTGAACCATCATGTGTCGTGACTCTGTGTGGCTGATTACAGGGAGAATTCTGGACTTGGACGTGGACAAGTTACTCACCCTCTTGATGCTCCTGTTTTCCTGTTCACAGAGAGAGACAGCTGTGAAGGTTCACGTAGCTATGAGGTGGAAAGTGTAGAACTGTACCTGGCAGGGAACAGGTACAGATGGCCTCTGACTGACGACGGGGTGCTATTCTGACAGCTCTATCACGAGATGGCTCAGAGAGAAGCCAAAGGCTTTATTTTTTAAAGCTTTCAGTATTACTGTCATTTATTATTAGTATCGTTAGGGGTTGGAAACATTATATATGATCTAACAGTTATGATCATATTAGCAAATTATATACGGCAACACTGTATGTAGTTGTTGTTGTTGTTATGTGCCATCGGATTGATTCACAGAGACCCTATGTATGTTAACTCTGAAAGCTGCCCTATCCTGCACCAATCTCATTGTCTCTGACAGACCTAATCCCATTACTCCAGTCACTGAGTCAATCCATCTCATCCAGGGTCTTCTCCTGCACTATTCCTCCACCTTTCCAGGCATGATGTCCCTTTCCAAAGACTGATCCCTCTTGGCCACATGCCCAAACTATATGAAATAGAGCCTCAAAATCCTTGGCTCCAGGGAGCAGCTTGGTTTGTTTTCCTAGCAGTCCACGGTATGTTCAACACTCATCTCCAGCACCAGAACTCAAAGGCATCGAGTTCTATAAAAGCTCACAGCCACTGAGTCAGAGGGAGGTCTGGTGGCCTAGTGGCCAGAAGCTTCGCTGCAATGCCAAAGGCATTTGGTTCGAATCGAAAGATGGGCAGTAGTCTCCTTCTGCTTGATTAACTGGCTCTGAAAACCCTCTGGAAGGTCAGCCATGGGTCGGTTCAGACTCAAAGGAACAACAACAACAACAACAACATCAACAACCACTGAGACAGAATCGACTCGTGGCTTACCCTGCATTGATTTCTGAGGCGGTGACACTGATGTGATGGCTGGAACAATGGGCTCACACACAGCAGTGATTTCCAGGAACCTCTAAACCTCCAAATGTTTAGTTGGCAGCCAAGCCAGTGAACTGTCAGGATGAGCCAGGGAGTAGTTCAAGGGAAAGCTTTCAAGAAATAATTCTGGTGGAATCAGAAGATGCTCACATCTTTCTTCCGTGGGGCAGCCAATGGATTCGAACTGCCAGAGAGGCCTCTGGGCTAGCACTGCAACTCTCTATGGACTATGCCACCAAAGACAGGAAGTACAAAAAAATGATGCCTGTTAAGTATGAATCACTGTGTCCCAAATATGCATAGCTGTGGATTACCAGTACTAGTTAATTCAACAGAGAGACAAAGGGATTGTGGAGAAGATCTTGCAGAGTGAAGTATATTCGGGGTGGGGATGGGGATGGAGGTGTGCGGGGGGATTGTGTACCAATGAAGGAGGTTTTTCTTTTGCTTTTCAAGGAGAGGAGCGGGGGGGTGAAGGGGGTGGGGGGGGCGGGGAGAAAAGTGCAACAATGAATGAATGGAAGTCCAAAATCTCTGTAGATGTTCATTGAAATTAATTTAAAAAAAATATCAAAATGTGTCCTTCACCATTCATTCCCAACCGAATAGAATAGATAGCTAAAAGGGGTGTTCTGGGAGAGCGTGTTCTAGAGAAGGGACACAGGGGTTTAAACCCAGTATGACCATGACGAAGGTGCAGGAGGCAGGGCAAGCCCCCAGCCTCACCTCCAGCCTCAGGCTCTGTATCTACATAGTGAGCAAGGCTTAGCGGGCTGACTGCTTTTCCAGCCCCAGAAGACCATGAATAAGTAACTCTGTGGTTGTGCCCCATCACTACTGTTTTACAGCCTGGTCCTTAAAAACACCCCAAACCTAAAAGATTCATGAGTGACTCAGTGATCAATATAGTCTTGGTAGCTCTTACCTTCAACGTAGGTTGGAAATGACGCCAAGCTTTTTCTTGACTGTAATTAAGACAAAGAGGTTTTAAAAAGGGCAAGTGTGATAAACTATCCATTAACATAACCACCTATGCAACATGAAAAAGAAATGCATCACCAGCGGCAGTTATTAACCAGTTATCAACCACTTCTGGTTAGAGAAAGCAAACGGTGGATAAATATATTCATTTCCTTTTAAAGATCACCCCAAACCCAGATTGGCCCATCTGCATTTTTTATAATCTGAGAACCTCACCCTATAATCATAAAGATATCTATCAACCTAGAAATTATTGCACAGATCCTAATCTATAATCGACCACAGCAAGAGAAAGGGTGTAATTTGTATTCTTAAGACTCTGCATTTCCACACGGAGGAAATGCTGAACAGTATGATCATCAACAAGATGATTATATGCAAAAACTAAAAATTCCATGGGAGAAACAAGAAAATCAGTTTGGGGCTTTGTTTCTTTCTCCTGCATTGATAACTCTCTGTGCTAAAAATGTCTGCTAGATTTTTTTTTAAATCTCGTGCTTTCATTTCTGAGTTATTTTAGTGGAAAAGTTTCATTATATAAGTTATTCTTATGTGTTACCTTAAAATAAGAACAGAGAAACAAAAAGTAAACAACAACAACAACAACACAGGAATTTGTACATAGAGTACAACCTCCGAGTACAGGTCAGTGCTGTTGGGTGTGATGACAATCTCCCCCAGCCTGGCTGCAGAGGAGCCTAGAAGCTTGTTCTCAGAACACCAATAACACACCACTTGCTCTTCCCTGGAGCTAACGTCCACGTTGAGTGGGATCAGAGTAGAAACTTCATTGCTGCTTCACAAGCACTTCAATTTGGTTAGTAATACATCTGGGACAGAGAGACAAGTTTTGCAGAAGAATGGACTGACAATGTTAAAGAAAAGAATTCATAAAGTGGACAAAAAGGTTGGGTCTGTAGTGTCAAAGACTGTCCACAGAAAGCCTCAAAGATTTTCATTTCACTGCTGGTAAACCTGGGTTTAAATTGCAGAGACTCTCCAGGAACTAAGTGATTATTTTAACCTGCACTGTCTAGAGAAAGGGTACGTAGTGCAGTATAACCTTCTTAATGAGTGGACTTGAATTGATAGATGGTAACTCTGGGGTCTCCAGTGGGCTGGAAAGGTGAAGGGACCTGGATCTGAATAAGGGCTGGAATGCTGTGGGAAAGAAGTTGGGAATGGCCAAGAGACAAATAGGTCAGTAAGTGTCACCATTCTGAAAACAGCCCTGTTAAACAATGGACAGAAACCGGGGACAGGTGAAGAAATGGAATGTTCATACTAAATTCTGAACAATGGTGGGAATTTAACACTAACTACAACCTGTGCCCAGGGCAACCCCCTCATAGTCACAGTGTGGGTGGAGGATGGAAAGGCCAAAGGGTCTGGGCTTCATGCCTCAGCAAGGGTCACAGATCAAGGAAATGAAGATACAAACAGGCAAGACACGAAAACGCAACAGGGGCTGATGCATTTACTGCAAAGTGCACACCAATGGACACAGAAGATGGATAAAAACAAAGAAATCATATTCTACTATTCATTGTATTATTTGTCCAAGTGAGAAGACAGCCTCTATTGATTGTCAGTAACCAAGTTTGTCTAATTATGATTAGTTTTTTTTTGTTTTATTTAAAATATATTAACTCCATGGTGTTCAGAAACTTAGCTTTTTCATATGAGCTCAGATTTTAAACTTTTATTCCCCCACCACCTCCAAACCCTATTTTTGGTAACCCAAGATGGCTTCTCCTCTTGGTACATTCAAGAAGCCAATTTAGAGTTTCTGAGGCTCTTCAGATACTTTTCTGAATTCTAAGCTCCAGAACAGTGACCACATTATAGCAAAAGCTAAAAAAGAATTCCTTTGAGCCTATAGTTCTAAAAGCTGCTATTTGATTTAGACCCACAATGGAGGGCATTGGGTAAACTCACTTCTTTTCTATTCAAAGCTCATGACTGGCTTTCTTTCGTCTCTAGGGTAGTAAATTTTTTTCAAAAAGAGAATTTGGGAAATGAAAGCATCTCTAATTATTGCACACAAAGAGGATTTTCATCATTATTTCTAAGGATGTGCAGAAGCACGTGCCAAGTCTTGTAGGAACTGAGAAACTAACAAATTTGCCTTGCTCATTATATCTGCTGCATAATCAAATGCTGAATATTCAGATGTCTGATGAGCCCTTTGTTTGCTCACATGTGGACTGAGAGGAACACTGGTTCACCCTTAACATTCAAGAATTAATAAGTAAACTCACACCCTAAAAGGCTAACAGCTAGGATCTTTGGGTTCTTCCCAGGGACTGCACTAACAGTTTGCAGCGCCAGAAAGGCTGGAAGATTAAGATGCCATCTGCTGTGGCTTTGTGGACAGTGACAGTAAGAACAATTTCCACCCCAGGAGGACTAGATCCTGTGGTTAAGATCACGGGCCTGTGGAAATCTGGGTTCAAATCCCGACCCAACTACATGGGAATTCTGTGACAGCAATCTTTCAGCTTTCTCAACTAGGACATGAAGGCAATTACACCTACTTCCTGGTATTGTTCAAGGGATTAAATGAGATACCAGCTGAGGCTCGTTCAGCCCTGTGCCTGGAACACCAAAGTGCTTGGGAAATGACACCTCTCCTGACTATTACTGTCAGGGTGTGCCATGAATAACGCATAATGCGGAGCTCAGAGCTCAAGAGACAGGGAGGGGCAGCAGACACTGACCCCACCACTCTTGTTCCAGTGGCCTACAGCTTAAGGACTAGGAGCAGGAGATCAAAGCATCTCAATTCAGAATTCTAAAATTCAGGGAAGGTCTCTCAATGCTTGTTTGGCTCTAAATTATTGGTATTAATAACAAAAGAATATAGTTCTTTTCATCAATGTGTCATCACAAATGCATGTGTTTCACCACAAGTATGATACTTGTCACCCAAGACTCTTTTCAGAAGTGATCTGTCATGTTAGAATGCAGACGGCCTTCTTTGCATTGTTCAAACCAGAAATTATTAGCAAAAGGAGAGAAAATGAGATAGTCACTCATCATGTGGGTTACCTCTTTCACGCATATCCTCAGTGTTGATTTGGCAGCATCTATATTTAGAGGGTGCCGAGCCAGCCCACACAAAGAACACAGTGCTGGCCAATATGTACTTGATTCTGGTTCATTAACAGGTGTGGGTGGCAGGGGAGCTGGGTGCAAAGGGACAAGGCCATGGGCTCCCTTCAAGAAAGACACCTGCCCTTTTCTAGCCCCAGAACTCTCAGGAGGAGCAAGCAGCACCCTCACATGTAACCATTTCCGACTGGATCTAGTTAGTGAGGTCTCAACAGCAGAGCAACTAACTGTACGATTTGTTACCTGAGACGGGACACTTTTGAGCTTCACTGCCCAACAGTCCTGAGCCCCAGGTGGTTATTTAAACTTAAAAATAATGCAAAGTAAAGGAAATTAAACTTAAGTTCTTTGGCCCCACAAACCACATTCATATTTCGAGGCTTTGACAGGTGTGAGTGGTTAGCAGCTGCCATACTGGACAGTAAGGAAGCAGAACACGTCCGTCAATGCAAAAAGGTGCTTGAACAGCATTGCTAAAGGGGTTGCTTGACAACAACTATCAACAGGAACAATTCACATTAAAATGGGACCTAAGTAAGTATTTGGTGAATGGTTGGCTAAATGTCACTCTAATCTCACAAAATGTTTTTCATTTAGGCTGGAAATAAATGGCTATCGAGGGACTCAAAAGTCTACTCACTCCTAAACCACCCTGCAAATGACACTCACGGTATCAGGATGCAGGTAATACTGTGCGGAAGGATGTCGGTCCGTGGAGCTGTCAACCAGCTGAACCTCCCACACTGATGGAAATCCTTAACCTTCCCTCCCCAGCATGGTAGCCTCTAGCCACGCGGGGCTGTTAAGCACCTGGATGGTAGTGCAACAGAGGGTGTGAATTTTAAACTTAATTACTTTAAATTTAAAGATTGGCTAGCAGCTACCAAATTGAGCAGCACAGCTCTTACCAACTAGTCCCACACTGCAGAGCAGAAATTAATTTTGAGGCAGAAGCTCTGGGAGGTGAGAACAAGCATACACCAGTATGAGATGAAAAGCAAAATGGGCTGGTGGCTTCTGAAATGAAATGGCACCTACCTCTTTGTTGGTGGAGGCTTCTGCGGGATCACTGGGGTGATGGGGTGTACCAGAGGACTCTGCACCCAGGGGCGAGGAGCTGCCAGGAGACGGAGACTGGGACACAGGGAGAAAAGAAACACCAGTGAGAGAGAGGGACTCGACCGCGACCCGGGGAGGGACACGGGAGAAGAGGAACACACCTGAAGAGACATTTCAGCAGTGAGAGAACCGCCTCAGAGGGGAACTGCCCACTCCACACCAGGTTCCCGTGTCTCCAGCTCTCTCTTTAATCATTGCCATGTCTTCCTAGAGCTTTCACAGATCAGGGTCCCACCCCTAACTCCAACCAGGTCAAAGGTTTATGGGGAAAAATTGGGTATCAAATGTAAGGTCACAGCGAATAAAGCTAATGGTGTTAGAGAAAGCTATTGTTAAAAACATTTTCCTTACTGGAGAACACATACACATGAGTACATGCTAGTCAAACATCTTATAGATTTACCTGCCCAACCTTATCTGAATGGAAAAGTGAAAATTAAAGCATGCAGTTTTAAGGAGACAGCTAGAACTGATTTTGATGTTTAGAAGTCATATCACCTTAATTTTTCTAATCAGTTCCTTCATGTTGTTGTTGTTGTTATGTGCCGTTGAGTCGTTTCCGACTCATAGCGACCCTATGCACAACAGCCCTAAACCCTGCTCTATCCTGCGCCAACCACACCGCCTCTGATACACCCATCCCGAT
>NW_006399891.1:6054178-6103293 GCF_000299155.1 Elephantulus edwardii | reverse complement strand
AAAACCCAGCCTGGACTTCCGGCAGTTCTCTGCTGATGTGCTGTTCTAATCGTTTTTGGATGATCTTCAGTAGAATCTTGCTTGCATGTGAAATCAATGACGCTGTTCTGTAGTTTCCACACTCAGTTGGGTCACCTTTCTTTGGAATGGGAACAAATATTCCTTCATAGGTTGTTGAAAATTCAGAGAAATGCTAGCATTTCAGCCTCCATGCAGTACCTCAGATGCTCTGGAACTGTATTTCAAGAGGTGTTAAAAAAAGCTTAGTGGCAAGAAGCTGTGCTGCAATCCCAAGGGAACATGGTTCGAGGCCACCAGCTGCTCCGTGGAAGAAGGATGGGCAATCTTCTCCCGTGTGATTAGCTGCCTCTGAAAACCATCTGGTTTTCTTGTGGTCGGTTCCAACTCAACGGTCCACAACGACAATAATGTTTGAGAAAAAGGCTATCTGCTTTTTCTTGCATTTGGCACACAGTAAGTGCTCCATAAATAGGTGGTGAATGAATAAGTGCCCCCTAAAGGCAAGAGCATAGTGAAGGGGCTGATTGTGGGCTCTGGAAGTACTTCCCAACACACACCTGCATGTTTTTGTACACTTGGAAATCTTGGGGGATATAGGGAATCCTTAGGTGGGCCACAGAGATGCAGAAGAACTCCCAGCAATGGTGCTCTGAGAGTAAGAATGCATTGCTTCACAGCATGCAGGTGATATCTGAAAGATGCGTAGAACATGGACAGAGTACCCAAGGGTCGAGTCTCGGAGGAACTGTGGCCATAAGAGCCAGGACAGGAAGAGTCTGGATGAGGGAAGCAAAATAACACTAGTGTTTGCTTGCTGCTGTGTCTGACCTCTTGACGATGGGTGCCGTTGGGAAACTGAGGCTCAAAGACAGCAGTGAAACATTTTTTATAGGAAGGAAGCACTATCTCAAAGCAACGATGCAGGGGCTGAAAGGGGGACACACCAATAGCAAGGGGATCCTAAGTGACCATGATGTGAAATTACAAAAATACAAAATCTCTTCCCCCCAAAATCTGTTGTTGCTGAAACTGAATCAGCTCTGACTCAAGGCGGCCTTTTGTGTAACAGAACTGAACCCTGGCTGGTCCTGGGCCATGTTCACAGTCACTGGCAGGTGTTTCAGTCTGCTGTTGTGGCCCCTGTGTCAATCCATCACACTGAGGGATTGCTTTATTTTTGTTGACCCTCTACTAGATGTGATGTCCTTTTCCTGGTGGCCAACTTCATCTTGTTCAGATCCATAGTCAGCATTCTTGGCAGCCAGGAAATCAAAAGATGAGTTGCTTTAGGAAAGTCTGCTGTCAAGGACCTCTCCAGAGTGCAAAGAGCAATGTCAATCTAGAGACTAAGGTGCACTCCATCTGGGCCATGGTCTTCTCAATTTCTTGCTACGCATCTGAGAGCTGGACAATGAACAAGGATGACAGCAGAGAATTGATGCCTTTGAGCTGTGGTGCTGGAAAAGAGTACTGAGCATACCATGAACTGCCAAGAGAACAAACAGGTCTGTGCTGGAGAGGGTGAAATCAGGTTGCTCTCAATATTTTGGGCATGGTGCCAGGAGGGACCAGCCCTTGGTTGGGCATGGTGCCAGGAGGGACCAGCCCTTGGAAAAGGACATCATGTTTGGAAGGGCACAGGGTCGGCACAGGACAGGAAGACACTGGATGAAATGGACTGACACAGTGATTCTGGCAATGGGGTCAGGTGTATCAGAGATGGGGAGGTTTGCTCAGGATACGGCAGGGCTTAGAGTCATCGTTCACAGGGTTCCTAGGAGTCATAGATCAACGGCACATAACAATAATAACAACGACAGCTGGAGAGCTCTGGTGGCTTAGTGGTAAGGAACTGTGCTGCCAAGGCAAAGATAAGTCGTGTGAATCCACCAGCTGCTCCCCAAGAGATAGATGGGCAATCTTCTCCTGTGTGATTTACAGCCTCTGAAAACCCAGAGGGTCAGCCATGAGTCAGTTCTGACAGGAGTTTCAGACTTCTGTGATGTATGTCCAGAACAAGTGAGTCAAAGATCTTCCAGCCTTGCTTCTAAGGAGCATTCTGGTTGCATATCCCCCACCCCCCCAAGACAAATATGTACTTTGTTCTGGGGAGAATTTAGTATTCTTTGCCAGCTCCACAATTCAGGTGCATTAACTCTCTTTCATCTTGTCACTGATGGTCTTTCATGTGCATATGAGACGACTGAAAAATTCGTGTTCAGAGGCATCTTAGTTATGAAAGTGATCTTACTAGAAACACAGGCCATCAGCTAAACAGCAAGAGGATGTGATACAATGCGCGTTATTCATACTAACGTACTAGACGTTCCAGGCCTGCGGGACTGCGTTTGTCTCCTGTGAGCCCACACACCTGACGCTGAGTGTGGATAAATGAGATACACAAATACCCACATGCATAATTCTGATGCTGCACAGCAAAATCGAGAGGGCAGAGGGCAGAAAGAGTCCAGGCCCCACGGGCCCCGGCCACATTAAAGGAGCTCCGTGTGCCTTTAAAAAGAAATACACGTAATTTTTCACTTGGCACCCCAGAGAGTCAGCAGTAACTGCTGATTTAGCTCCATGATGAGGCTACTTGAAATTAACGTAGTAAAGTCTTCATGAGAATTTAATGCCACTAAATTCCCCCAGATTTTCCAAATGTGAAGCACTTCCTTAGCTGTTTACATCTCTACTCTCTTTCTAAGTATTTTTCTTCTCTCACAAACAATTTAAGGTTAGAGACCCCTGGGACTTAAGGGCTGTGCAAAACTTTCATTTTTAAGCTACATGCATTTTTTTTTAACACTTTCATGTTTAAAAAAAGATCCTTTAGAAGAATTCCAAAGTCTTTGGGGATTTTTTTTGTTCCAATTATTGCAAAAAATTATCCTCTGTAATGCTGCAGGCACCAGAGCATCTTAGGAAGTTGGGAGAAGCCCGGCTACCTGGTGAGCAGGCTGGGATGTGGGAGAGGGGACTCAGGACCCACAGTGACTAAGTGACCGGTGCTGGTGGACCGTGAACAAGGAGGGACAAACCTGAAGCTGCTATGAGTACAGCCTGTGAGAGGTTCTGAGGCACCTGCAGTGATGCAACCAAGGGCCACTTTCCCCAGAGGCCTGCTGCTCCCTAGTCTTGTGCACGCAAACGTGCCCATTCGTGCCTCCTTCCATTTGTATGTAGAATTAGTAACCTTCATCCCTCACCTTCTCTGAAACTCAATGGTCAATTCAAGTGCCCTCATCTTGCTGAAATGTCAGACTCTTTACGGCAGAGCTCTTCTCTGAGGGCACAGGGGAGGTTTAACAACCAGCTGCTTATGTGTCTGTCCCCCTCACCCCCGGGAGCTCTGAGATGGTGATGTTGTTAGGTGCTGAGTCAGCTCCGCCTCTGTGTGACCCTCGGCACCATGGAGTGCACGGCTGCCTGCCCCTGCTCCATTCTCTCCATTTCCGCTGTACTTAAGGCCACTGCTGCGGGCACTGTGTCCACCCATCATGCTGAAGGTCTTCCTCTCCCTCACTGACCTCTACGTCACCAAGATGTCCTTCTCTAGGGACTGGCCCTTCCTGATAACATGTCCAAATGTGTGAGACACAGTCTTATCATCCTTGCTTGTAAGAATATTCTGACTACACTTCCAAGATAGATTTGATAGTAGAGATAAAAGGTGCCTTGTTTTATTCATCTCGGTAATAAAGAGATGTGTTAATTTATTCATCCAGACATCCAAGATTGAGTTTGATAAACACAGTAGGTACTTAGTGAATGTTTGGCGTTCTGAGAGTTGTAAAAGGATTAACACACTCAGCTGTGAAGGTTGGGCGTTTGAATCTAATCAGAGATGCTTAGAAGAAAGTCCTGGTAACCTAATTCTTACAAATCTGCCCTGACAACCCTATAAAGCATCACTGTTCTCTAACATACACGGATTACTGTGACTTGGGATCGATTTGATGGCAATTGTTTTCAATCAGTCTTTGCTGAATAAATGACTTCAGTGTAATTTCTAGCTTTATTGGGCTTTCCAGCTTGGATGGAAACCAGGTATGTTCAAGATTTACTCTATTTCCTTTCATTGCTTTCCAGCAATTAATGGTAAGTAAGCCTTTCTCTGAGGCACCATTCCTGCCATGCTTTGTAAAGCATCGTTTTTATGTACCATCAAGCTGGAACCAAATCATAGCTGACTCTCCAGATTTTCACAGGCTGTAAATAGTACGGGAAGAGACTGCCCATCTTTCTCCCGAAGAGCAGCTGGTGGATTTGAACTACTTGACTTTGTGTTAGCAGAGCAACTCCTTACCAGTTGGTCACCAGAGCTCCCTTAGCAGCACATTAGCTCTGCATTTTAAATCAAAGAGATGGCCTATGCTTGTGAAGACCCTCATCTGAGCTCTACTGACACTCTCTGGAAGGAAGAAAGCTGTCCTGGAGGGGAGGGGAGCCCACCTGGTGAAGCCCACCATGACCACACATTACTGCGGACAAAGTCAAGAATGAGCAAACACCATCAGAGCAGACACTCTCCACAAAGCTTAAACACAAATGTTCATATTCAACACACCTACAACACTTCTGGCTTTCAAAGAATGGATTTGAGGCAACATTCAGGCAATGAAATACAATCCCCAAAGCAAAAATAGTTACATATATCTAAGGTCTCACATCTTGTGGGCTATTGTTATGTGCAATCAATCAGAACCAACTCATAGCTTACCAGGTTTTCTGAGGCTGTAAATAACTCAGGAGGAGACTTCCTGGCTTTCTCTCATGGAGAAACTCGTGATTTGAACCAGCTTCCTTGGGGTTAGTAGTGCAATTCCTTATCCACTAGGCCAGAGCTCCTTACCTCTTGGTTTACTATGGGATGAATATTCTATTTTAATAAGATTATGAGTGGGATGGCAACAGGAGGTCAAGAGGTCAGGAATTCACAAAATTATTTGTGGGGACATCTATCTACGAGGTTGATCTTAAAGATAACTTAAAGATAACTCATCAACAACTCCCTGTGTAATTACAAGCTATTTCCTTAAACACAACAACATGTCTTGGGAGATTATGTTTTTGCAGATTCTCAAGAACTAGAATCTAAATTCCCCCCACTGGACCAAGAGATAACATCATGATAGACGGAGACAAGATTAAAGTTGTTGATGATTTAATTTTCTTGGATCTACAAATAGTTAAGAAATCAAAAGGTGTGCTGCATTGGGGAAATATGCTGTCAAGGATCTCTCCAAAGAGCTAAAGAGCAAGGATGTCAGTTTTAAGACTAAGGTGTGTCTGATTCACGACACAACCTTTTCAATTGCTTCCTATGATCACAAAATTAGACACTGAATAATGAAGAACTGAAGAAGAATCAAAGCTTTGAATTGTGATGTTGGAGAAAAGTACTGAATAAAAAGTATTCAAAATCACTGCCAAAAGAACAATCAAGTCTGTCTTGAAGGAGGTGCGACCAGAGCACTTCTTAGAGGCAAGGGTGGTGAAACTCTGCATTCCTTACTTTGGCGATCCTTTGAGAGAGAAATCATTCTTTCCCAGGGGAGGATCAGAGTAAGAGAGGAAGACCTCCAGCATGGTGGACTGGCACAGTGATTATCACAATGGGTTTGAGCATGACAGGGGTCAGGAGGATGGTGCACGACAGCTGTTCACAGGGTCGCCGTGAATCATAGTCAACTCGATGGCACTTAACAACAACATGATCTCACATTCTCCACCACAGTTTTAGGGTTCTACAATGCAGAGCTTTAAGCCTCAGGAGTTAGGTTCCTCGATGCAAGGACAAAGATGTAGTCTCATCTGGTGGCAAAGAAGACAGATATTGCCCTGAGGATGAAATACCATCCCATGGGAATGATCATTCATTTAAATTCTGATGAAATATCTCCTGCAGGTAAACTGTATTGTTGACAGTACGGTGAGACAGACAAACATCTCAAGGACCTCGCTGGCTCTGTCCGTAGGAAGATAGCAACATACGAGTAATTACTACTCATTTATTCTTTCAACAGACATTCTAGTGCCCACCTGTGTTTCTAGCACTGGGTGGTGGTGGTGTTAGGTGCTGCTGAGATAGTTCTGACTCCTAGTGACCCTATGAGCAACAGAACAAAGCAGTGCCTCGTCCTGTACTAAACTGAAAATTGTCGCGGTGTTTGTGCCCACTGTTTAGTCACCAGAGAAAGCATCAGAGGCCTCTCTGGTAGCCTAGAGGTAAGGAGTGGTGTCAACCCAAAGGCCGATGGTTCGAATCCACCAGCTGCTCCTTGGATGAAATGGGCCGTCTTCTCTCATGCAATTTACAGCCTCTAAATACCTGTCAGAGGGTCAGTTGTGACTCCTCAACAGTGGGGTTTTGGCTCTGGTTTGTTTGTTTGTTTGATTGATTGATTTTATTATTTTTGTATGTGTGTTTACCATCAAACCATATTTGACTTATACAGGAGGAAATTGTTCCTCCTTCTCCAGCAAAGCATCTGGCAGATTTGAACTGTGCACCTCTGGGATCTGGTTTTATTTTTAGTTGCTGTCCCTGTATAAGTCCATCGTGTTGGGTTATCTTCCTCTTTTTCATTGACCTTCGACTTTATCAAGCATGATTTTCTTCACTAGGGACTTAGCCCTCCTGATAACCTGTTCAAAGGAAATGTGAGGTGACATCCTGCCCACTGAGCATTCTGGATGTACTTCTTTCAAGACAGATTTGTCTGTTCTTCTAGCACAGTCCACAGTGTATTCTTCGCTTACTCCACAATTCAAAGTCATCAATTATTCTTAGGTCTTCCTTATTCATGCTCTAGCTTTCACTTGCATGTGCAGATACTGGAAATAGCATGAATTAATGCAGATGTACCTTAGTCCTCCATGTGACGTCTTTGCTTTCTTGGCACTGGGCCAGGAGACAAAGACGAAAGAGGCATGATCCTCCCCTCCACACCTTCCCTGATGATGAGAGGAGGGAAGATGTGTACAGCCAGGGACTAAGATTACTAAAATAGTAATCTTTATGGTGAGGACAGAGTTGAGAGTGGATAATTCTGCAGAAGCAATTGCCTCACGGGGAAGATGACGCTGCAGCTCAATCTTGAAAATGGCAGGTATTTGTGGGATGTTTCTAGGTGGTGCAGTAAGTTAACACGCTAACTGAAAGGCCTGTGCTTTGACTCTACCCAGAAGTACTCAGAAGAGAGGTCTGTTAACAGACTTCTGGACTGTAGTGCAACTTCTTGCCAGTAGGCCACCAGAGCTCCTTAGACTTCTGGAACTATCAGTCACTGAAAACTCTATGGAGTACAGTTTACTTTCTTACACAGAGTTGCCCTAAGTTGGAAGTGACTCAATGGCAACCGATTATCCATGGAGTGAGAGAAGGTTGGAAAGCAGGAGGAGAATGTTGGAAACAGAAAGAAGGAGTAGGAACCGCAAGGCTCTATCAGGACTGTGTGATGAGGCTGAAGAGCAGGGCAGGGACTGGTCACTGGAGCCTTGTCAACCTTGCTGAGGACAATGAAGAGTAGAAACACCTTCTACATTCTGCCCCAAGATTATTTTCCTTCTCGAGCCACTAGGCTGTTATCTTCATTACAGGAAGCACACACAACACAGGTGCTTAAACCCACTGCTGCTCAGCAGAATTATCCCACAGTTTCCAATGTTACCATCTCTATGGAAAAGTACTTTGGTGGCTTAGGGGTAAGGCGTTACGCTGCCTATCCACAGGCTCATGGTTTGAATCCACTGGCTACTCTGTGGGAGAAGGGCGGGTAATCTTCTCCCATGCAATTTGCTGCTTCCAAAAATCCACTGGAGGGTTAGTCAGCTCCAATTCAGTGGTCCATAACAACAACAGAAACCTATATGGAAGCAGACTGCTTCCTCTCTCACCCATGGGGTGTTTGGTGACTTTAAAACGCTGACCTTTTTTGGTAAGAAGCCGAATGCGTAGCCACTGCACCACAAGGACTCTTTATACAGATGTTTATTATTTTATGAGTTGAACTTGAAGTTTCAAAGGACTGGGGGCTTCAGTTACTACTCTTATTCTCCTTCTAATTCCTTTAATCTGTGTTTACCCTTATAAATCTGCAAAAAGAGAAGTTTACAACCTGGAAAAGCTGGGGGGTGACAGTGTTGTTGTCAGGTGCTGAAGAGTTGAGTATGACGCAAAGCCACCCTAAGAACAGCAGGCTAAACTCTGTCCTCTCCTGTGCCTTTCTCACAATCTCTGACACACTCCAGCCCACCGCGGCAGTGTCCGTGTCGATCCACCTGGATGAGGGTCTTCCTCTCTTTTGTCGGCCTTTCCAAGCATGACATCCCTCTCCAAGGAATAAACTTCTCTCAGCAACATGCCCAAAATGCATGAGTTGAAGCTTCAGCATCTTTGCCTAGACCCCCAAGCTAGAGTTAAAAGACTCCGGGTCTTTCTAAATGGACCATGTACAATTCCTTCCAGAATAAACTAAATACTGAGGCAGCACTTCTGAGAGCAAAGCCATGATCTGAAGGGTCTGAGGAGGAGGAGGTCCCGTAGTGGAATGGTTAGGTGCTTGGCTTATGTAATGATTACAACCCAGACACCTGTGAATGGGGCAGTTCCATTTTGTCATGTGGGATGGTGTAAATAAAAATGGACTTGGTGACACGCAACAACAATGATCTGGAAGTATGTTTAACGAAATTCTAGTGACAAGACAGAAAAAATGTAAGTTCTACTGGGGTCTATATTTATTCAATATTGCAGAACTAGGTAAGCCTGGATTCCTGCCTGCCTGTCTGCCTGCAAACAGCTCCTAGTTATCCGAGCAGGGAAGACAGACCTACAGACAGACGCATGGTGTCCTCAGTAAACAGTGTTCACTCACCTGCTGAGTCCAGGAAAACTGAAGTTGTGGTCACCCCAAATCAGTCAAAAATGGCCCTACAACTCATGCGCCTAGTGCCGGCTCTGAAGGGCCCTCTTTCTGAAATGCTAGCATCTATGTGGCCCAAGTTTTTGTTAGCTGGTGACTATTGACTGTCAACACTATATGGCATTACCACATTCCCATCACCCTGACCACTAAGCAAACAAACAAGAGCATGGATAAAGCAGTGTAAATATTGCAAACAAAACAACACTACAGGGTTTTATGAAACTGAAGACATGGTTGAAGAAATATTCAAATCAAATCAGCCAATGACAATGTGTCAAAGAAGTGACACGAGTTTACCATCAGGGAAAGCAGACAAGATGATGAGAATGTGTGGAACATCAAAGGGTGAGAAAGACTCAGGGAAACTGACTCAGGCTTTAAGGTTATTACGGAAATGTTCCTCTTTAGGGTTGAAATGATTCTCTCCCATGATGCTGCAAAAGTCACAACCGAACCAGAGGAGGGTACTGTCAGAGCACATGATTCAGTGACTTAAAAGAAATTTCACTACGATATATTCCCAGTAGTGCAATTGCTGAGTCAAATGGTATTTCTATTTCCAAATTTTTGGAGAAAGTGCCACACTGCCTTCCAGAGTACTGACATGAGGGTTGGAAGAAACTAAGAAAAGAGGGGATAAATAAATAACACAGAATTGAAATAGATGAGGAGAAGAACTGTCTAAAAGAAATATATGATTAGGTATTATTTGCACGACAATATCCCAGAACAAGAGGTGCATAGCAAAGTGGACTGGGGAAGGTGGGGGGAGAAAGGAAATAAAAAAAAGAGAAAGGCAAACTGGGGAAGGATGGAGAGGAAAATGTGCAACAATGAATGAATGGAAATCCAAATTCTCTGCAAACTTTTGTTAAAATATCAATTTTAAAAATGGGGGAAACATTCAGTTCTCAGTATTAACATTTTCATCCTGCTAGTTTTATTAGCTTACAGTTGGACTTATAAACTACATTTATTAATCAAGAGTTAAAAGTGTTTTTCAAGGTAAAGTGCTAATCAAATCTTCTTTCTCCCAGAACTTACTTTAAAATTTTAGTCTTCGTTTTACATGAATTAATTTTAAGAAAGCTTTCCCCACCCCACGGCTAAGACTTAATAAAATGCACTAAAATGTTCCTTAGAGACAAGGAAGGTGAAACTTTATCTCAATATTATGGGCATGTTGTCAGGAGTGGCTAGTCCTTAGAAAAATACATCATTCTGGGAAAGGTGGAAGGTGAGAGATAGAGAGGAAGGCCCTCAACAGACACTGGAACAATGGAAGTGAGTTTATCAGAGATGGTGGGTGAGGACGGTGGAGGTGAGGGAAGCATTCAGATCTGTTGTTCACAGGGTGCCTTTGAGTCACAGTCAACTTGACGGCACCTAACAACAACGACAACAATAACAGCTGGATCATTAGGGGAAAGAGGACAGAGTCTGGGGGGGACAGTTGCTTAAACTTTCTTAGGTTCCATTCTCAAAGGGCCACACAGAGCAATCTCCTTCCAGACAATCAAAATGCAACAACACAGTAGGAAGGTCTCTGCCCAAGAAACCCCACTGGAGACTCAATGTGTCACAGTTCTAATGAGGGCTGCTCACAAAGGCACTGTCTGCCTCGCAAGCAGTGAAAATGCAGACCCCAGAAGGAAAGCAGGTGCTGGGTACAGACCACGTGGTTGGTACAGTGAGCCACCAGGTCAGGACCCCAGCTGCCAGAATGGGTTAATGGGCAAGCAGGCCTCTCTACCTAACTAAAGGGTAGTCCCGGGCTTCTCCTGTAGAACACTCACGTAGAGGTTCTCAGAATGGCCCCTGTGGTTGAGACGTGACACAGCTGCCATCGCAACAGGAAGACAGCAGCAGGAAGGGAGACCAAGGTCCAGGGCTGGTGAGGGAGGGCTGTCAGGCAGGAGATGGGCTCCTTCCTACTGCGGGGTCTGGCCTGCAGATGTCTCTGGAACAAAGTCTGTCAGTCGACTGATGTAACAGTCAATCAAATCCCAAGACACTGTGTCTAGACATCAAAGGCACCATGATCTGGCTTTCAAATAACAGGTTCCAAGTTCAAAAAGCACAGTGTGGTGATAGGGAACAAAATTCACATCTCTCCCTTGAAAAAGCCTATGTCATTTTCATATAAGTGACAGAAAAAGTCCAAGTAGACCTGAAGTGTGTCTCTGTTACTGAGTGCTACCGTAATGGGAAACATCACAAGGGCATGGCTGTAAAGAACAGGACCACATCTCCTCCCATTTCTGTAGGCTGAAAGTCCACATCAGCATTGTGCTTGTGCCAATGTCTCCTGTGGGTCTCTCTCCTAGTTTCTGGGGTCTGTGGGCAGCCCCTGGCATTGTGTTGCTTGTAGACAGTGGTGTCCATCCTGCCCCCGTGAGTCCCTGTGCCTGTTCTATGCATCTTATTAGACACTACTCAGAAGTGCTAAGATTTAGGACCCATCCTAGTTTGGCACAACTCCATTCACACAATGAAGGAAAACCTCTATTTTCAAACAGCTCTCCTTTACAAGTGCAGGGGCCATTTCTTTGTTCTTTTCACAGTAGAGGGGACACAATTCAATTCACAGCATTATGTTTCAGAAAAGTGGTTAAATGCCTGAATTCTGGCTCCACTCACAGTCCTGTGACCCTGAACTGAGGGCCATCCTCTCTCATCGCCCCCCCCCCCGAGAAATGGGGCAAAGAGGATCACCCACCTCTAGGAACAGCAGGAGGATTATAAAGGTGCTTATGCACATAAGGGGTTAGCTCAGTGCCTAGGCATAAACACAGCACTCAACCAATAGCTGTTAAGTCTTTTATGATTCCAACTATAAGAATGATATCACACCTCTGGGGAAGTGTTCACAAGGACAAAATACACCCTTGGGGATGTTTTCTTCATTGCATCTTGTTCCTTTCCTAATTAAAAATTTATCCTTGAATAAAATTAAAAAGCAAACAGAAGGCTCTAGAACATCCCATAAAGACTCTAAGCTAATTAATAAGCCCCACAACTCTCAATGGGGGGTGTGTGCATGAAAGGGGGGGAGGAGAGAGAGCAAGAGAGACAGGTTAATGCTGAGTCAAATGGTGACTCATGGTGACATGGAGCACAAGGAAAGGGAAGCACTACCCCTCGCTGTGTGGCTGGCTGCAGATCACACTGCTCGGATTCATGCGGAGTTCAGAGGCAGAATTTCAGAGCTCCTTCAGGACCTTCTTCCTAGTCCATCTTAGCTTGGAAGTTGCACATGACGTACCTTAGCTGGGAATCCAACTTGGGTCTCCCCTTGGGAAGGCGAGAATTCTAGGCCATAGAACTGCTGTATGCTTCCTGCCACCCACTCAAAGTGCATTTCAGAATCCGGGAGCTGAGAGACACTGTATCAGTGACTGATTCACAAGAGAGAATCATGATCACACGCTTCACTCTATTGGTGATTTCCAATACTTTGCGGGTGACTATGCCCCCTGCTGCTTAGGAAATGCATGAAAGACCCCGACTGGCTCTAACCAGCCCTGACTAGGCCCAGTTAATGCCACGTCCCTTTATAGAAAACAGTGTAAACCATTATTGTAGAATAAGGATCCAAAGGGACTGGGGGAGGGTGGAAGCAGAGGGATGAGGATGCTCAGGGGGAGCGGGAATTAATCATGGAGTTGTACAATTTAATGGGTAGGGGGGTGAGGGAATCTGGAAGATTCTGTTCTCGAAAACAATGTATTTGAATTTTGGAAATAAATTAGTATTTTAAAAAAGAAAACAGTGTCAAGAATTTAACTGCAATGAAGAGTTGTTGTTGGGGGTCAAGCCAAGTACAACTCACAGCAACCCTCTCAACAACCAGTCTGAACCCTGCCCTACCCTGTGCCAGCCTCACAATCTCTGACACACTTGAGCCCACTGCTGCTGTCACTATGTCAATCCACCTGGTTGAGGGTCTTCCTCTCCTTCACCATCCCTCCACCTTTGCAAGAATGATGTCCTTCTCCAAGGAATAGTGTCTCCTAGCAACATGCCCAAAATATGTGAGACTAAGTTTTATTATCTTTGCCTCCAAGGAGCACCTTGGCTGCACCTTCTCTGTTTGTCTTATTGGCAGTCCATGAAATATTCAGTACTCTTCTCCAACACCACACTTCAAAGCTTTCAATTCTTCTTCTCTCATCCTTGTTTATGGTCCTGCCCTCAGAACACAGCACGTTACTGAAAAGACCATGGCCTGAATCAGGTGCACCTCAGTCCTCAAACTGACATCATTGCTCCTCAATAGTTGGAGAAGTTCCTGACTTTCCCAGTGCTGGCACCAAGGGTGTTGATTGTGGATTCAAGTTAAGATGAATTTGATGGTTTCAATGAAGAATAAGACAATTCTTTAAGGACTATATGGTTATAATGTCACAGTTTATCAAATCTATCTGAGATCTAGCAAGAGTCCTGGTGGCATAATCTGAGGAGAGCTGCACTGCTAACCCAGAGGTGGCGCCTCTCTGAAGGTTCGAATCCACAAGTGACTCTGGACGATAAAGAGGGGATTGAGTCTCCTGAAAACCTAGAGGAGAGTCAGCACTGGGTCAGTTAATTTCGATTCGACAACAGTCATAGGGTTTGATCTGCTACTTAATTACTTAGTAATTCCATATGTGGGACGACATAGAGACCCTGACAATACAATGCTCTGTTGTTAGTATTTTTGTTTGTTTGGTTAGTTTTTCCTCTCTCCCCCTCTGCACTTTATTGGTATGCATATAATTATTCATATACGTTGTGTATCATTCGTGTACATAGTGGGGTTGTGTGTGTGTGTGTGTGTGTGTGTGTGTGTGTGTGTGTTTCACATTTTCCTTCACTTTTATTGTGTCTTGTAAAATTAATCACCACTGGCCTATGCCCAACATTACCCTGTCTTTTCAGGTCTCTGCAGGACCTTTCCCATTTCTTAAGTCACCAAGAAGTGAAAATACTACACAAGACCTGACAACTAACAGCTCATGATCCTTACTCGTTAGTCTTTTCAGTAACCAATTTACTTTGAGTTTAAACACAATTTTAACAAACTCTGAGAAAGTAATCTCTCCATTAAAAAATCCGAGGGCTTCCTTTTTCATTGGAAGGCATTCTAGACCCCTGACAATGGCATCTTAGATTTGTACCTGGGTGACACAAATAGTTAAGCATTCAGTAGCTAACCAAAGAGTTGGTGGTTCGAATCTACCCAAGGGCACCTTGGAAGAAAGGCTTAGTAATATACTTCCAAAAAGTCAGAGCTACCGACAACTCCACTCCGCAGAACACAGTTCTGTATAAAACACGTGGAGCTGCCATGAGCGGCGACCTGACTCACATCAACCGGCTGGTACTTCAGCACTACGGCACTCCCTAGTTTGATCCTGAGTGCTTTCCTTTTTGAAGCATTTCCCGCTCTTGCTCTCTACACCTTTCCCTCCAGACATAACCTGTGTGCTTCTACTCAGGGCCTCTGTGTGCCTTCTCTCAACTCCCCATGTCCACGAGTCTCTAAAGGCTCATTCCAAAGGTTACCTCTTTCATGAAGTCTCCCCCAGTCCTCGCAGGTAAGCGGAATCTCCCTCTTACAAAGATGAAATCCCTTGCATTTTATCCACCCTATCCTTGTAGCACATCCCCTTCTCTTTTTATTTTATAAAAACAGGATCCTTATGAGAATATTTTAATAAGACCTGGGAAGGCAGGGTGCACCATTAATTTACGTTTTACTTTCAAGTGCTCGATAAAGGAAAAGAAGTGGCTATTGAGTTGATCCAAACTAACAGTGGCCAGAGAGGGAGGGGGGAGAGAGAGGGAGAAAGTGGGGAGTGAGAAAAGGGGAGAGAGACTAGAGGGACATCCAGAAGAGTAGGACAGTGAGAGATTGGGGAGAGAGAGAGCAAGACAGCAAGAGAGAGAGAGAGATACAAAAAGAGGCAGAGAAAGAGAAAGAGAGAGACAGCACCTTCCTGCAGAGCTGGTACCCAAAATTTGGACGTGTAGCCCCCTGAACTGTAAGGAAAGAAAAACGTCTGTGTGTTGAAGCCACTTACTTGTGATATTTCTGTAGCAGCTAGTGAAGATAGTGAAGACAATCCGTGCACCCCACCACAGAGTTCGCAAGCTGTGTGTGACCGGAACAGGTGATGGGTCCCCAAGGACAAGTATTTGCAAAGGTGAGATTTCATACAGACTGTAACGGAGCACCCGGTCATCTGACTCCTTTCCAACCTGACATGCTGCTTCCATTCCCTCCTCTATGTGGAATTTCTAAGGTGAGTGACTCAGGACACGCCAGCCACATGTTCTAGGTGCTCGGTCAACGTCTGTTTCAGAGGCTGCGTGAGCTTCTCTAGGTGCTGTCACATAGCTCTGCACTGGGCTTATAGGTTTATCTGGCTTTACCCCTTTTCTCAAATAAAAACCATATTTTTCCCCTCACTGATCTAAGTTGTTTTAAGTCTATTCATGTAAGAGTTATAAGAGGAAAAAAAATCCAAGATATGATTATAATTTTTTTCCTTGCCCCAAGGTATGTCTGTGCTTCTGAAAATAAAAAAGAGTTAAGAAATTTGTAATTCTTCACTCTCAAATTAAAACTGTTTTATCAACGCACACTTGTGTTTCCTTAATGTAGTGAAGCAGAAAAGTCAGTACGGGCATTGTGGGGCATAATTATGTCATTACAATGATAATAGGCTGAGCTTAATGAAGTGTTTTATATACACGTTTATAATGGATTCAATTAATACAAACGGAATAATTTTGAGATAGCTGTCAGTTAAGATATTCCAGACATTTCCATCCTCTGCTCCACATGGAAGGTGCTGGAATTCTCAGCCCTCGAGGCAGGAGGGCTGGCTACAGACCTGAACCTCCCACCCTGGTGCTCTCATTACCAGGGCCCTGCACACAAAACCCACTCTGTCACCACTACGAGAGTCTTAACATTTCTGTAGTCATGTTACCACAGACAGGAAATATTGGCTGACGAACCATAAACCAGAGTTTTCACCGTAAGGTTCTCATTTCCAACTTACTACCTGATAAAGCTGGTCTTAAAACAGGGATTACAGTTTACCCTCTGAAATAGCCCATCCTGCACCTTCCTTATGATGGATGTTGAAGGAGTGTTTGTTTTGTTTTTATTTCATCCTCTCATTGATTTAAGCCCATTCATTCTCTTTTGTCTCTCACCCCTCATTTTCAGACTAGACCTCAGCCCAGACGGGAACAAAACCAAGTTGTTTACATTTCTTTCAGAGATGAAGCTAAGTAAGAGGAGATTACTGGGTGCAATAAACATTCATGGCTAAGAACAATGATCTCTACCATTTAGGGAGGACCTCCTATGTGCCAGGCACTGTGCAAGGGCAACAGGACCCATTACTTCATTTACCAACAAAGTAATCCCTCTAGTGCAAGGCATCAATCGCCATTATTATAATTGGCATCACAGAAGCACAAGCAGCAACATCATGCAAGAATTAGAAGCTCCTGTGTCTGGTCAACTAATTTATGAGAGACAGAAGGAAAGAATGCAGTGTTCATGGGAGAGAAAGGAAGTGTCCCTCCTAAGGGATTGGGCAGCCATCCTGGACTTCCAAACTACGAGGGTGCAGGACAACGCCCACCCTCCCCGTCCTGGGCTATGGATACTCTCCTGATCTAGTCTGACTTTGTGCTCTTATTCCTGCCGTCAGGGGAAATGCAGAGAATGACTTACAATCTGAAAGGATAAGGAGAAGGAGAAGAAAAAGAACAGCAGCCAAGCACAAACATTATCTTGGAGCCTGAGGATCCACCTACCTCTTCCTCCTGACACTCAAACTGGTACATCCAAAAATTCTCCATCCTTCCGGTGCTATTTGGGAAGCAGGGCTAGCTCAAGTGTGTCCACTTGTGAGCCAAGGCTAGCCCGTTTGGTGGACTGTTTCCAGGGGTGCTAGGTGCCTCTTGTCAATAATGCAACTTGAAATGAGAGATGTGACCACCTCCCTCCTGGGGTGTCTGTTCCTTGTGCATTAACCCCTCGGTGTCTGGATGGCCTAGACAGTCTCACGTCACTGGCTGAGTAGCATCACCTGATGTTTCCGAGCAGGGACTGGCCCACCCTTCTGGCAGCAGCACCTACTATTTCTGGGGAAAATAAACTTGGCTTGGAGGTGCTACCAGAAACTTTCACACACTCCAAACTCTGCTATGTTTATAGAACCTGTAAAAAAGCACCCAGCTCCTGTGGGAGGGAGGGGCAGGAGTCAGGGGAAAGCGGTTCTCTCAGGACCTGCGTCAGAACGTGTGCTGAGAGCTTAAAGAACGTCGTGGTCAGCCAGGGGCGGAGTTCTCCACGTGTGGGGGTGCTGGTGTGGATGGCCACCACCACTTCATGGTCACAAAATGCCTTTAACATTCTCATCCTGCAACCAGAACACAGGAGTTATGGCAAACCACCAACGGAAATAGACACAAAGCTGCCCAGATCATCGACTTGGCCTCAGCTGACCAGGAGAAGGCCAGGCTGCATGGGACTGAGCTCAGGGAAGCTAATGCAGACAGAGGCACGCAGTGTAGGTCTTCTGGAGGGAGAACCCAGAAAGGCACAGAGATCTCTCAGGGCCATTCCACTTCTTAATTATCCAGGACATGGGGGAAGGCAGAAATGCGGAAGGCACACAGCATCCTCGAGTCTCAAGGTAATGGAAGGCTTCCGATCATCTTCCTCACCAAATCTCCAATCAGGCTGAGAGGCCTCTGAGTCTACCTCATTAGCAACCAAGCTGGACCTGAACAGCCCACAGCTGAACAGTCCTCCCGCCTGGCTGACAGCCTGTGGCGAGTGGACAAGCTCTGCAGACCAAAGAGGGAGGCAGAGGCAGAGAGAGGGCAGCCTTAGCACCTCCCACCCGTCTCTCTCCCTTGCCCTGTGCTCTGCCCACTCTCACTGGCTGTTAGATTTCACCTACATTCGTGTGAAGCATGGGAGCCCTTGTGGCTCAGTGGTAAGGAGTGGCACTGCCAACCCAAAGGCATGCCGTTCGAATTTACCAGCTGCTTCCCGGGAGAAAAACAGACAATCTCCTCCTGTGCGACTTACTGCCTCTGGAAACCTGCCGCAGGGCTGGTGATGAGCTGGTTCTGACTCATCCGTACACAACAACAACAGTCTGATGCAACTACTGGAGTTGTCAAGAAGACCCTTTTAAAATGCTCTTTTAAACGGCCACAGGCAATGCTTTCCAATATAGAAAAAGTAGGCCTCTCTAAAATAACCCTGTTCTTTCCATTAATTATATAAAAGAAAGACAGTCCTAGGTGTCGACTCTCTGGCAAATAAACCGGGTGCTGCTTTCCCCCTAGTTCTCCTGAGCTCAAGGGGCCACCATGAGTCAGTCAGCTGGGGCCTGACCCACCACAGCAGCTCTTGGGGGGGCAAGTTCCCCCATTAGTGTTCCTTGTAAATGACTCTGCTTTAGATTCTCCCCCCCCCCTTAATTTTACACTGGTTTACATACAAAGTTCATATACATTATTTTTCACAACTGATCTTTCCCTTTTCCTCGACCCAGCCCTCCTTTCACCCATCAAATTCAAGCCAGTGGAGTCTCCTTTGCTCCTGTGGGGAGCATCCCACCTTTCAAGTTACTATCCAGAAAATGACCAGCACATGAAAGACCTAAAACTGCCAGACAGGCTACAGTGAAAATCACTAAGCCTTCCAGAAAATGACAAAAGGTGTCTACCCACAGCATCCTGCTGGCACAACGAACTCAAGACTATTCTATCCCTAGCTGTCTTGTTCCCGTTCTTTCCTCTCGATGTTTATTCTGCACCTGAAACCTGTTTTAATTATTCACCACTGCCTTCTTCACACCTCATCAATAATGGATCCTGGCTGGAAAAGTGGATCAGGAGCAAGACAGTGGTCAGATGGGAACATAAAGAACAGGACCCACACACCACACCTGGGAGAGAAGGTCAGCAAGGTACCAGCCAGCCTCGGGGCCTGTTCATTCGGCGCCAGGAAGCCTCTCAACCCTATGCCTTCCAAATTCTATTGTCTCGTGGCACGTGCTCTTGTTGTTTGGTGCCATCTGGCTGGTTCCAGCTTGTAACGACAGAACGGGAGAGACCCTGTCTGATCCTGTGTCGTCCTCACAATCAGCTTCCTTAAGCCCAAGGCTGCAGCCAGTGTGCCAATACATCTCATTGAGGCTCTTCCTCCTCCTCACCAAGCCTGTACTTTTTCACGCATGATCCCCTTTCCAGGACTTGGCCCCTCGTGGTAACAGGCTCACAGTATGTGAGACAAAGTTTCATCACCTTTGCTTCTAAGGAGCACTCTGGCTCCCCTTCTCCACAACAGAGCTGTCTGTTCTTCCGACAGTCCAAGACATACTCCATGTGACTGCCAGGTGTTGCTGAGTCCACTCGGACTCACAGTCAGTCTATACACAGCAGATGGAAACCCTGCCCCGTACTGTGACGCCCTCACCACAGAGAACGGTAACATTTAGACAACATCAGGTAAACTGGAGAGGTTCTAGAGTTCCTGCGAGGATGCTCCAGGTTGAAAGCAAGAAGTCAAGAGGTCAAATCCCACCCCACACCCCAATCCTAAAGGCTGAGGGAGGGATCATTCACCTCCTGGTTGAAAAACTCTTCCTTAATTGCTAAATCCTTAGCAGGGATTCTTTTTTTTTAAAAAAAAATTATACTGTGATCTGAATACAAATTTACAGGGTAAATCAGTTTTCCATTCCTTACCGCAAATGCTTCTGGCACTGGTGGCCTCCTGAGAACAATGTTAGCATTCTATCTTATGAACAACCCACAGTCAATATGTTTGCTCCTTCAGGACATTTTTCTCCTGTGTTTCTACAGCCCTTCCCTCGCCTCAGCTTTCTGTGGTGCAGCCACCTGCCTGCCTCTTGTGTTGGCTCACACCGCCCCTCACAACCACCGCTTTGGCTGCCATCTCTGTTGGGAATGGCTGACAACGTTGGCTGGGGGGAGCACCAGACCAGCAGCTGCTGTATCCTTGGGTTTCAAGCCCAGAAATTCTCCGC
Organism: Elephantulus edwardii; assembly: GCF_000299155.1. Lineage (NCBI taxonomy): Eukaryota > Metazoa > Chordata > Mammalia > Macroscelidea > Macroscelididae > Elephantulus > Elephantulus edwardii. The sequence continues at coordinate 6,083,261 of NW_006399891.1, read as the reverse complement.
TGGCACATGACAGTGACAGGCACCAAATGTGGTAGGTGACTTCCATGAAAGTCTCTAATGATCCTCTGCCTTCCTGGTATTCATGCTCTTTTATGATTCCCTCTCTGAAAAGTGGCAGAGGGGTAAGAAGTTGTATTGTCATACACAGGCAGGCACTGTGAATCCACCAGCTGCTTCAAGAAAGGAGGATGGGCAGTCTCCACTTGTGTGACAGTCCCCGAAAGACCACCAGAAGGTCAGCTATGAGTTGGTTCTGACTCGTAGCGGCCAAGAGGTCTCTGGGGTGGGAGTGTGGGTTGGCAGCTTGTTCTAAGCAATACAATTTGACAAAGGTCATGGTATGTCACGTCTGTGATTGGGTGACAAAAAGACCATGACTTACAATCTTGGTATGAGACTCTACTGCCTTCTCATCATGAAGACTTGAAAAGCAAACTGCTGTGTGGGAAGGGTCTGCCGGCAAGCCACTGAGGACTCTAGTCCCAGTCAATGAGGAGACAAGACCCTCAACCCAACAGGTCGTGAAGACGTGAAGCCAACCAAAGGGCACGTGAGCTTGCAAACATATCTTCCCCAGTCAAGCCTTCAGCCTTCTGACTCCCTGGCTACAGCCTGTGAAGAAGTCCCGAGTAGAGGACCTAGCTGAGCCATGCCAGTTCCCTGGCCACAGAAACAGCCTATCAATAAATGTGGGTTGCTGTATGCTGTGAAATTCTGAGGTAATGTGTTACACAGGAGCAGATAAATAAGGATTCACATCACAGCCTCAAGGACAGAGGAGGCTTGCACGTCTGTCTGAGTTCTTAGCAGAAGAGATGCCTTGACTAGACTGTAAGTGCTGCTTGGTCAGGCTGAGTGCTTCAGCCAGGGCTGCATCTCAAGGGCTGTTGCCTCCCTGGCACCCTGCACAGTGCCTGATCTACAGGAGGAAGCCAAACATAGCTGGTGAGTGAGTGGATGAAAAACTGTGAGACAAACTTGCAATGTGTGACTTGGAAGAGTAGTTCCCATTCTCTCTACTCCACCCTCAAAGTAGAGGGAAGCACGGCTTTGGGGCTAGATCATATTTCTTACACATAATGTCCTTTGTGCCACTGATGCTCACTTAAACAGTGTTAGCAGGACCATTGTTCCCAGTAGCCAAGAGGTGGAAATGACCCCATGTCCATCAAGAGATGAATGTGGTGCATCCGCAGACTAGAATATTACCTGGCTATAAACAGAAATGAAATTCAGATACTTGTTATGGTATGAACGACTTTCCAAATCATTGTGTTATGTGAGATTAGTCAGACACAAAATGACAACTATCTTAACATCACACTCAAAAAAATATCCCAATAATCAAATGCATAGAGATAAGTTTATTACGGCCACAAGGTGTGGGGTGCAGGGGAAGGGAGGCATTGCTTATTAAGGGGTTGTTAAGAGTGTTGAAATATTGTAAATATTTTACTGGCAAGAGTTGTCCAAGGTGGTGAATACAATTAATGCCGAACTACACACATTAAACTAATGCTGTACAATTTGTGACATATTTTTTACAGTATTTTAAAAGTACTATTAACATCTCAATAAAAAATAAAAAACCCTCCAACTAAAAAAAATATTGTTAAACCCCTAAATATTTTAAAAGCGTCATCATGAAAACAACTATGTAAATGCAAACCAATCAATCACTCTATAAAATAAGCCTGAGCCTATTCCTTTGTTATAGAACATGAGCTTATTCCTTTGTCATCAAACCCTTGCCCAAGGTGGGGCTTCCCTGTTACCATCATTTCTCGAGGTCTGAGAAACAAGCACACTGAGGCTCATTTTGGGGGCCTGGCAGCTGAGTCTCTATGTCTAAGGTTAAGTTTCTGGAGTGTTGACCGAGGGGTCTTCCAGATTCACCTTTTAAAAATCAGAACCATTTATGAGTACAAAGCTTTTGGGGTTTTTAAGGTATTATTTTCATGACAAGATTACAGAAAAAGAAATGCATATTAAAGTGGACTATTAACTCGGGGGAGGGGACTGTATAACAATCAAAGAATCTTTTTTTCTTCAAAGAGAAAAACAAACTGGAGGGGAGGGGTGGGCAGCAAGGAAAATGTGCAACAATGAATGAATGGGGAAAATTAAATGGAAAGAATATGCTGTAAATAGATATATATGTTGCATTTAAAATCATTAATACAAAATTTAATAAAAAAACGGAGTACAAAGTTTTTGAACCAACACTGGGATTTCTACCTTCCATGGAAAGCAAGGAGAATATTCTGAGGTAAGGACGCTTGGGTTCTGGTCCTCTTCAGGCCACAAACAGAAGCAGGCTATTTTAGGACCACTCCCTCTGTCTCCCCACGGAGTGCTGGTGGATTAGTGGTAAGGAGCTGCGCTGCTAACTCAAAGGCAGGGGGTTTGAATCCACCAGCTGCTCCTAGGAACAAAGATGAGCAATCTCTTCCCATGTGCTTTACAGCTTCTGAAAACCTGCTGGAAGGTCAGCTATGAGTCAGTTCCAACTTGATGGCATATAACACCACCACCACTCTCTTTAATAACACATCACATTCCACTCAGGAATTGCTTCAATTCTCAACAAAATGCACATTTACCCCAAGTTCCGCCAACATGACTTTAGTTCCCCTTTTGCTCTCTCTCTGGCCCCTCAGACTCTGGAAACACTATTACCAAGAGAGCTCCCCGAGCAGCTGGGTCTCTATGGAGAAAGACTCTCTGTACAGAACAGCTAAACAGAAAGCTGGGAGGGGCGCCGGGAGCCACCCAACCAGAATCGTTCAGCACTAAGACAATTCTTTCCACTTGCTCTAGTAAACTTGACAACAGAACCACAAGGTCAACGGGATAAGATGCTGCTAACAAGTATTAATGAATTAGCATGTGCACTTGACCTTGGTCAATAGTCTCTTAGCAACAGAGAAAAAGAAATCTATGCAGGCTGCAGGCTCCATAATTCCAGAGGAGCGGGAGAGGTGGGAGGGCAGAGAGGGGTGGCAAGGAAGCCGGAGCTCCAGATGAAGCCAGAATGCTCCTCCAACCTCATTACATCATCTTTCCCAAAATGTATAAAAAGGGGGGGAGGGAATGGCACAAAGGCACACATGATCAGGGAAGGTGTGAATTTCAAATCCTCACTTAGCAGGATTTTGAAGAAGCTGCCTTCTCAGAAGAAGGGTGGCTGGCTTTGACTAAACAGTGTTAAGTGTGCAAATGGTTTTCTGCCTTAAAAGACTTTTCCACTGGTCTCTGGAATCAGGGGTTAAGCTACTGCCTTCAAGCTGATTCCAACTCACAGTGATGTTAAGCATGAAAAGACCTGCCCCACAGGGATTCCAAGGCTAAATCTTCTCCAGGATAAGTCTTTATGGAATCACATCTTTCTCCTCTGGAGTGGCTGGCAGTTTTCAAACACTGACCTTTTGTTTAACAGCTGTGAACTTAACCACTGTACTGCCAGGATCAGGAATAGGATGTTAATAAAAGGTAAACACTATCTGAAAGGAACAGTGCATGTTGTCATTGCGCTACTGAGCAGTTGGCTTGACTTCTCAATTACCTCAGTCCAGGGTGAAGAACAGCTGATTACACAGTGTAAAGCATGAGGAGGAAACCCAGGCTATTCAAGAAGCTGGACTTTATGAATAAGAAAGTGGCATCAGAATCTGAGGCTCATCAATGTGTGTTTTGCAGCTGACATGGCTTTGCTTGCTACAAGTGAGGAGGACCTGAGACTCTTACTGCAGAAGATCAAAGACTACAGCTTTCAATGTGGATGACATCTCAACAAAAATCAAAAAGCCTCATTCCTGGGCCAATCGGTACCATCATGATTGATAGACAGAAGACTCAAGTGGTTAATGATGTCATCTCTCTTGGATCCACAATCAACACTCCTGGTAACAGCAGTAAAAAAATTAAAAGATGTGCTGTACTGGAGAAGTCTGCGGTCAGGGAGCTCCCCAAGGTGCTAAGGTGCAGTGATGTCAGTTTGAAGACTAAGGTGCATGTGATTCAAGCCATGGTTTTTCAATTACTTCTTATGCATCTGAAAGTTGGGCAATGACAGAAGAAGAATCAATGCCTTTGAATCATGGTGTTGGAGGAACAGTGAATAACCCATAAGATAAAGAAAAACATGTATGCCTTGGGAGAAGGTGCTCTCAGGAGGCAATGATGGTGAAACTTCGTCTCACATACCTTGGGCATGTTGTAAGAAGAGGCCAGTGCTTGGAAAAGGACATCATGCTTGGGAGGGTGGAAGGTCAGCAAAAGGGAAGATCCTCAGGAGATGGGCTGACACAGTGGGTGGAGCAATGGGCTCAAGTGTATCAGGGATGGTGAAGATGGTGCAGGGTTGCTGTTCACAGGGGCACTAGGAGTCGTGGCTGATTTGAGGGCACCTGACGACAGCAACAGCGGATTGGACGGGCTGCACAGTGGGGGCAGATGAGGACCTGGGAGGAACCACGGGAGAGATTCCAGGCCTGCGGAGGTGTGGGAGGGTGCTAAAGGTCATCTCCTCTGATTCCCAGATTGCCAACAACCAATTTTGACTGCTAAGTGGGCTCTGACCTACTGAGCAACTAACAAGGCTGAGATTTTTATTTCACATTCCTGTTTCTGCAAAACTATTTTCTCACCTAGTCACCCTAGAAAAGGAACCTGAAAACCCATTGTGTTGATGAAGAGAGCAGGTGACCAACTCAAGAGAACTGTAGCAGCCAGGTATACAACAACGATTTAAATACAATAAATTCTTGCTTGCATTGAGAGTGATACAAATGGCAGACTGGTCAGTCTTTGCCCTTGATGGGACAAATTAATATATGTGAAGCAAGCCAAAAATAATATAGTAAATTGTTAGATACTAATTGGAGTCCAAGAACCCTAGTGGCACAGTGGCTAAGGGCTGTTAAATGATAGGTCAGTTGTTCCAATCATTAGGTTCCAAAACGAACTCAGTGGAGGTACATAATGACAGCAACAAACTGGAGGCCACATTCTAAGTGATGGTTACTAATCTTGGCTGGGCCTCAGAAATACCTATGCCAAAACCCAATTTTCAGAAAGTGGTAGTTACCAACCAGACCTCAGAAATACTTCAGCACCCAAGCTCCAGAGACTTTGATCAAGCAGTGTGAAATAATGGAATCACTCTTTTTAACAAACGAAGCCTTGACTTGATTGAATGAGAATGTGGCTTAAGGCCGAGGGAGTTCCAGTGTGGTATAGAGAGACACATAAGGACAAACAGATTCAGGTTTTCTTACATCAGTCCAGAGAGAAGGTGTGCCTAGGCTATGGGGCTCTCAGAGTCCTAAGGAGCCATTCAGTCTCCATTCAGTCTCCATTCAGTCTCCATTCAGTGAGAGCTGACAAATGATAACGGAATCGGTACAAGGAAATTCCATGCTGTGGGGATCCCCTTGCCATTGTTAGATTTCCAAGCTCTACAAAATGTTGTCAAAGATGGTGAGTGTGGCAGGCTGAAGACCTCTAGGCTACACGAAGTCTATTTTTAGCTATTCCATCTGGAGAAACTGAGGCCAAATGCCCAGCCTGGATCTATTCCCAATCTTCCTATTTACTTTCCGGTGTCATATGGGTTTGTGGCAAGTGGGCAGCTGTGAGTGGCTCTTGTCTCAACTTGAAAAATGTTATGGGAGAGAACTTGGGAAAATCTGAGAGAGGAAAACTGTTAGGTAGAACTCTTCAGGAGAGTGATGTGGGTTCCAAATAAAACAACAACTTTTCCACGGCTACCCTCAAAACTGTTTCAAAGGATGTTGACTAGGAAATACATTTTTGCATTATGAATATGCTTCTTTGGAATGGGAATAAACTGCATTTGAAAATTCCCCTGGGCCCCATTATTTAAGTGTGTTACATACAGAAGTCAATTATCTATGTGTTTTCTCTCTGCAGCATCCCTTCCTCCCCTCCATGGTCCCAGGCCACGTATCATTGAAAACATCAGGCGTGCACAGTTGTGGAAGATTACATAACTTTTCTAAAGACTTCTGGGAAGTTTCCAAGGCCCAGACTTATTAAGTGAGCATGTAAGACACCCCAACTGTGGCCCTGTGTGCTCTGTCTAACCCCAAAGCAGTGATAAAATCCTCTCTGGCTAAACTGCGTGTTTCCTCCTCCTATTGCTTATCTTGTCACTTTATGGACCGGCCACATATATACTGTCTAGTGAGACAATCCATTAAAAAACTGAGAGAGCTTCCTCTTGGAAGTAGAGTCAGGCGAAGAGGAAAAATTGGAGCCTGGGGGTTAGTTTAAAAAAAAAATCAATCTTTCTCATCACTTACTTTCATTCTGCAGAAGTGAAAGTAATTGGAGAGCTTGCCTTCTGCTGTGCAGATCACCTGACAGGCTTTGCTCCAGTGAGTCGGAGAGGCGAAGGGCTTATGGAATGAGAAGCCACCACCAGGCCCAGGGAAAACAGGCTGAGCTGGAGCCTAACTGAGAAGAGAAGCTTTGAGGGGGTTACAATCCTCAGACCAATACTTCAAATGTAGGAGGAAGAAGCAAAAGTAAACATTGCCTTTTTAAAAATTTTCTTTTAAGAATTAAAATGTTCTCCAAAAGAGATTAAAAGATCACATTTTTCCCTTTTGAATATGTTAATTGTAAGATCTTTACATTCTAAGAAGAAAAAAAATTACTCAAGTCACACCAAGCCCTCTCAGTTCATGGAAAAATGGCTCATTTTTAATTACTGTTACTGGGTAGTTCAATTCTGTTACTTGGAGCATTGGGTCCCCCTGGAAGGGATATGACAACTATACTGATCATAATTATGGGCATTAAATGCACCCTGATAAATGCAGCAACTGCTAACATTTCATTTTTAGAGGAAAGGTCACTAACCTAACTCATTTACTTTTTGCCATCAAGTCAGAATTTACTTAGCGGTGACCTTCCAGGAGGTTTTCTGAGGCTGAAAAATGCATAGGAGGAGACCACCCATCTTTCTCTCATGGAGCAGCTGGCGGGTTTGAACCAGCAGCGAGGTATGGCCTTTGGGTTACCAGCTCAACTCCTTACCGACTAAGCCACCAGAGCTCCCTACAAAGCTTATATGTAAGTACACAAACTGAGAAAACATTTGACCTCATTAATAAGTATCTTTCCCACTGTCATTATTAGCATTCTTGTTTGCTATCTTCCCCATTAAAGGTCCAGTGTCTTGCAAACTTTAAATCCATTATCAAACATCCACTCCTGACCACTCCAGATTTTTCACTGTGAGGTGGAAATGCACTTAGCAGACAGTGATGTCTACTTTCAGCCCTGTCTTGACTTACTACACTTTCAATGTATTCTCCTCCCCCACCCCCAACCCAATGTATTCTTAATATTCAAATTTAGACACTGGTTCTCTGCAATAAAAGATTAAGACTGATCCCTTGCACAGTGCTTGTTCCCCTAACCTCCCAATAGAACAATTTTAACTAACCTCTACTTAGAGCTTGCATTCTGAAAACTAAACATATATTCTCTGCTGGGCCACTTGTGTAGCATTGCATTTCCTGCCTGTCTAACAACTGTCTTCAGTTATGTACATGGTGGAATTGTTTTCTATTTGTGCAGCGTTCTGTGTACTGATCAATAATTTATGCTAAACTCTGCTAAGCAATCTAAAACTCCTCTCTGTACACATATAACAGGAAATTTCTCCATTTCTTTCTCTCCGGAAAGCTCTGAGCCACACCTGACAGGTTGCTTCCTTGGCCATGGACGCAGCTGGGATGCTGAGCTCTCGTGTCCCCATTGCTGGGGACTCCCTGTGCCTCTCTCCTCTGCTGGATCCTTCTTTCTTGCCCTATGCCCTGAGTTTGGTGGAGTACATTCTATAGCAGCTTCATAAAAAGGTGCAGGAACCCGGCATGTCTGAAAACAGCTTTATTCCACCTTGACATTGGGGACAAACCTTCCAACTTGCAGTGTTCCTCTTGGGAAGCCCAACAGCACAGTAACTCCCGATCTTCTGTAACCTGTGCAGCGAGAGTGCTCCTCAGAGGCAAGGATGGTACAACCTTTGTCTCACTCACTTTGGGCATGTTCTCAGGAGGGACCAGTCCTTGGAGAAAGACATTACGCTGGAAAAGGCACAGGGTCAGCGAAAGAAAGACAGACCTTCAATGAGATGGAATGTCAGGCTGAGTAAAACATGAGAATGGTGCAGGACAGGAGTTCATAGAGTCTCTGTGTCTTGATGGCATCGAGTAGAAACTGAACAATTTTACCCCTCTGAGAGCTCACCAGGGAGCGGCTTCTCCTCCCCTTTGTTCTGAATTTTTTCTTTGGCTTTTCTTCTTTCACTGTTGTAGGCACCCAGAGGAATCTTTTAATCGCGACATTCTCATGTCCTTTGATCCTCACAAACAGTTTTTTGTAATCTTTAGTTCAGATTGTTCATCTTATTTTTCCATCCTCTTGCCTGAAAATTGGCTCCATTTTGTCTTATAACCTTTACAATGAAGTGGGGTTTTTTGAAATTATTTTTCTATGTTATTCTTTTGTTTGTTATGAATTTAAAACCTGCACCCTGCACCCTGTCCTAACCTAACCCAATCCAGTGCCATCCAGGCAGTCATCTCTGATTCACAGGGACCTTCCGCTGGGTTTTCAATGCTGCCAGTCTTAACGAGAGAAGACTGATCATCTACTACCTACAGAGTAGCTGGTGCATTTGAACAGTCAGACTTCTGGGTAATGGTGCCAGACACGGCACTATGCCAACAGTCCTCCTTAAGGGCTCACTTACCATCTCCCTTTTAGTGAAATCGTGATTATAATTATTATATAGTGTTGACCTACTCTGAGCACTGTCTTTATTTCCCCCCAAAGTTCCTTCTCCTCTTGCTTTTTTCAATTTTTCTCCATGTTAGAGATGTCCAGCAGATGTGTGTGATCCTTGGCTGTCCTTTCATATTTCAGAGTAGAGTCTCAAAAGCTGACTGGAAGATCCCTGAGTAACAATAACCTTCACTGTGGAGCGACAGGAGAGAGGCTCAGGTGTTGTGGTAGAAAGACTCCAAATTAGTATCTTTAGGGCTTTTTCTTCTCTTGGGCCTTTACGTTTCCTTGGAGAAGAACACATTCCTCTCCTGCTGGGGATTTGGGGCTGTGGAGTGGGGTGTCTAAGCTTGAGAACTCAATTCTTGAGGATCTTGTTGCTCCTGTTCTCATAAGGCACTTCCTTCTCACTTTCAGCGTTGCTGTCTTGTTGCTTCTCTGGCTTACTCTTTCCTTACAGTAACTCTGCCATTGTCTGTGGAGGTGGAGAAGAGTGAGGTCTGGTTTCACGGGCTGAAGAAGGGTCTGGATAGCTAAGGCTTCCTGTGACATTCTTTCAAACACACTTCTTGCAACGGACATTCAAACACAATTTTCAGTCACAACCCAAAAGGTCTACAGCACGAATCTACTTGGTTCTAGTTGATTATCCCCTTCCTCACTAATACCTGGCAGAGCAGAGGAAACCAAAACCTAACCAGTGTATTAATCGGACTCAGTCAGGGTATGCTGTGGTAAAAAAAAAAAAAAAAACAACAACCAAAAAACAAACCACCAACAAACAGTAATGGTTTAAAGCAGTAAATGTTGCACTGCAATCCCAGAGGCATGTAGTTCAAATCCACCAGATGCTCTGCTGTAGAAGGAGGGGCAATCTCCTTCAGTATCAGTTGGATCCAATTTGACAGCACACATACAAGCACAAAAAAAAGGTAAAAGGGCAGTAAATGCTCATTCCACTCTCATGGTGCATGTCCAACATACGGGGCAGTGGAAAGGTCACCTCAGACTCCAGTGATGGAGATGCCAGAAGAGGCACCAGAAGGTGACAGGAAAAGGGACACTCTTCATTGTTCTGGTCAAGAAGGTAACACACTTCATTTCAACTTACATTTCATGCTTCTTCACATTCAACTTTCACAAGCTGAGGAGATAAAATTCTCCCTGGGCTTGAAGTAATTGTAAACAGTGGAAAGTTCTAAAATGCTGTTATTCTCATCTCTGGTTCTTGCTACCCTCAGTTCCATTATGCTTGAGAGTTCTGTTATTCACTATGTTTTCATGGTAGTTTTCAGAGGCAGCAGAGCCAAACCTCATCTCAAGCTGCACACCACCACCATTTGAAGCAGCACAAGATATCCAATTAAGGGCGTGTGTACGCTATTACCACCAGACTCTGGTTCTATGGCAGCTGTGGTCTACTCAGAAAGATTCTGCTGCCTAAAGAAGCTGTAGAATTTTTCAGAACTGGTGATTTACCAATTTTTCCAGACAGGTATTGGAATGTTTTCAAGCATATACCTGAAAAAGAAAACTCTTAAAGAGAAGCAAATTTGCCAATTTTCAGAAGATAATTCTTTTTCACTCAATGCTGGGTCCTCAGTTATGTACTCAATGGATTCTTATAAATAGACAATCTCATCTTCAAATCAACAGAAAACAAATGACTAGTTTGCTCCGAGTGAACAGCAAGGCACTGCTGATGTTCTGAGGAGTTAGAAATAGCTCTCAAGCAAATCTGTCATTGTCAGGAGCTCTTTGAGTCCACTGCAACTCACACTGACCCCATGTGACAGAGCAGAACTGACACCCGGGGCTTTCCAGGCTGTAATCTTTATGGGTGGGAGCTCTGGTAGCGTAGTTCACAGGGAGCTATTCCAGAGACACTAACTACACTGACCCTGCACTGCATGTCCTCGCTATCCCTTTCTAAATATTCTTCATCTCAAGCAGAAACCCTGTACCAGCCCCTGAAACAGTAGCTCCCCATTTCACTAACAATTGGTGACCTTTTTCTGCATTTATCCATTTTAAATATTTCATATATAGGAAACCAGGCAGTATATGTTCTTTTGAGTCTTATTCCACTCAGCACAATGTATCAGGTAGCACCTATCATCATTTCTCTTTCTGGATGAGTAACATTCCACTGTAAGTGTGTACTATTTTTTGTTTATCTGTTCATCTGTTGATGGACATTTAGGATGTTTCCACCTTCTGGCTACTGTGACTAGTACAGCAATGAGTACTGGTGTACAGCTTCAAATCTCAGGTTTCAAGTCTTGTAAGTATAAACCAGAGAGTGAAATTTCCGAGTCCCATAGTAATGCTTAATTTTTTGAGGAACCACCAAACTGTTTTCCCCAACAGCTGCACCATTTTATATTTCTGCCAGCAGCAGACTACGGCAAATGAGCTGCTTTTGTAATAAAAATTCTAGGACCACTTCTCCAAAACTGATTACTGATCATAATTACAATAGAATTGTTAAACTCCATCTATGCTAATGAACGACTAAGCTATGTTCACATCCACAGTCTTTCAGTGAAGAAACTGCCCAGTTGATATATTTTTAAATTTACCTTTAAGTTGGTAGTTTCTGATCTTTCACACACTTAAGAACTTTAACACCAGCTCACTGAGCCCCACCTCGGGCATCTTGATTGGAAAGGAAGGTAATAATCTGCATTGTTCCAAGGCATATTTCAGGAGCACACGGCTTTTTAACAGTACTTTCCATTTTCCAGGTTCTTGGGCTGTTCGTACTTACCTACTGACCAAAAAGTTGGTAGTTCAATGCCACCTGTGAAAGAAAGGGGTGATGCAATCGATCTCTTGTCACTGCACACTAAGAAAGAGAGCAGTTCCACCCTGAAGTGTATGAGTTTGCTAAGAACTGGCATCGACACTATCGCCATGGCGTTGTTTCTGGTTTTCTCAAGGTAGATAATGAATAAGGAAGACTGAAGAAGAATTGATGCCTTTGAATTATGGTGTTAGTGAAGAGTATAGAATATACATGGACTGGCAAAAGAATAAACAAATCTGCCTGGGAGGAAGTGCTCCTTTGAGGCAAAGATGGTGAAACTGCATCGCACATACTTTGGGGATGCTGTCAGGAGGGGCAGTCCTTAGACAAAGACCTGGAAAGGTGGAGGCCAGTCAAAAGGAGGAAGACCCTCAACAAGATGGAACGACACAGTGACTGTAACACTGAGCTTGAGCCTATCAGACATCGTGAGGATGGTGCCGGATAGACAAGGTTCAGCTCTGTTGCAGGATCACTGGGCGTCAGTCTACTCAACATCAATTAACAACACTGGACGCAGAAAGAACATTCGGCCAATATTTCCTTGATGTTGAGGGAGAAATCAACGGAAAAGTAATATAAACTATCCCCTTCCAAAAGACCATCAAAGATGGTAAGAAATGAAGACTCTGCCTATAAACATAGCAAGACAGATGACATACGGTCCACAAATTTAAATGACAGAAAATCTTAGGCACCAGGGCTTGCTTTTGTTTTAGCTATCAGTCCCAAGCGACTCGACGGCACATAACAACAACAACAACAACACAGACCTCTGAGTCCTACTCATAGATTTCTCAGCATCAAATGGAATTTCTGATACCATGGATTTTAGAAGCACCATTCAATAGTCCAGAATTCATTCTACCTTTTGAATGAGACATTATGTAAGAGGTTAAACTGTTCTTGGTTCAGATGAATAAAAGCAAGCCTAGGACCTACTACTGTAGAGCGTTCAATGGGTGTAGGAGCGGAGTGTTCAAGCTGGTTAACCACATGTCTTAGTTTTGTGGTGCTGCTCTAACAGAGATAGCACAGGTGGATGGCATTAACTAATTTATTCTCTCACCGTTTAAGAGGCTCATTGCCAACAAGCTGGAAGCAACCCACAGCTGACCCACCAGTGGGTTTCCAGAGGCTGTAAAGCACATGGGGGGGGGGGAAGACTGTCTATGTTTCTCCTATGGAGCAGCTGGTGGATTCCAATCACCTGACAGGCACTGCTTCTGGGCTAGCAGTAACACCTCTCCATAGGCCAGGCCACCAGAGCATCCAGATACAGTGTCCACAGGATGGTGCTGTTTCTCCACTGATTCCAGAGGACAGTATTTTCTTCATCTGGAGGATCCCCATTTCTTGAAGATCTCTATCTTAGTCGATCCCTGTATGGAGGAGATTCCCAGCACAGAGGCTGGGGCCAATACACACACTCCACCTCTAGCATTCTTTCTTGGTGCTACCTAGGTCCTCCCTTCTTCCTCACTTTCCTTCTCTTTTATCTCTTCTGAGATAAAAAGTATTATTACAAGCCACACCCTCCCTCCTAGAGGATACCTCCCTCCAATGAGGGCAGAAATGAGAATAAAGGGTGTGGTCTTCCATTGTTTCCCTGTCGTCAGACCAGGTGACTGCTTCCACATGACATCATTACATACATGTCCTTTGTTGTTGTTTGGTACCATCGAGTTGGGACTGACTCAAAGCTGACGCTCCAGCAGGTTTTCAGAGGCAATAAATTACACAGTAGGAAACTGACCATTTTTCTCCTGAGGAGCAGCTGGTGGTTTTGAATGGGCTGCCTTATATGTTCTTTGGGGGGGGGGGAGATATATTTCAAGACACTACACAAGACTAAGTGGTCATTTCAAAGAGCACGTGAGGAAGCTGAGGGAAAAAGGCCAGCCCCTGAGCCAAATGCAAAGGCAGCATTTCCTCTGACAGGTTTCCAAGTTCCTAAAAGGATGCAGAGTTTGGCATTCTCCCAGCTGCCTTCTCTATGAAAACCTGTTCCATTTCCACCTCATTTGCAAAATGCTGGCTGCAATCCCTCCTAGTGGGAGATACTTGGAGCAGATGGAGGTCAAGGGGAATTCTACATGGAAGTGTACCTATGAGGTTTGGTTTTTTTCACTGAATTCGGAAGCCTAGAAAAATGAGAGATAAAGAGCATCTCTGAACAAATCGACTCACTGCTGCCCCCTTGTTGGGGAGGGCATTGTTGCCATCCTTCTGGTTTCAAGATTTGCTTAGAGACACTGTGGACCAGAGGAATGGCCAGAGGAATGACCTCTACAGCCCTTACCCCATATGTAAAATGAACACCAGCTTACAATAACGATTTTTCACTCAAAAAAAAAATTGAGGCTGAGGAACCACCTGGTGTAATCATAAAACGCAGAATTAAATAAAATAAAATTTAACCTCATGGCCATTTCTCCATGCCATACTCTAATTTTAAATGAAATTGCTTAAAATTATTCAAGAAAATGGAAAAACAAGAGCCAGAGCAGAAAGAAAAATCTTTATAGCAATGTAGATAGGGCAAAGGTGAGTCATCTTGATTTATTTTGAAAAGACTGTGCTACCCAAGCTACATCTTTGAAAAATGGAAAATAAAATAAAATGTCAATTGGGCAGCAGTAGCTTTCAGAAGCTCTTCATAATACAACTCACTGCCGTTTACACTGAGAACATGTCTTTTCTGATGAGAGACAGACCTACCACCAGAACTGGAAATTAAGTATCTACTGAACCTATAAAGAGGTTCACTCAGGATGAAACTGCAGAAACCCCTGGTGAGAAGGGGCCCAGGAAGATTTCTTCCAAAGCCATACTGTCTAATCTGAGTCTTCAAGGAAATTAGTTAAGGCATCTAAATTCAACCCACTGCCGTCAAGCTGATTCAGACTCAAGGTACAGCTCTACAACTGGGCAGAAGTGTCTCTCAGGGGTTTCCAGGCTGTAATCTTTATGGGAGCAGATCACCAGGTCTTCTCTTCTTTGATGCAGCTGATAGATTTGAACTGTTAACCTTTCAGTTAGCAACCCAGTACTTAACTACTGGGTCACCAGGGCTCCTTTGCGTCAAGATTCCAGCCTTGGAAATACTAAGGGACAGTTGTGTCTGTCCTACACGAATGATGTGAGTCAAAGTTGACTTGACCGCAATGGGTCTGGTTTCTTTTTATTTTAAATGAGGGTAGAGAGAGTACTCACAGCCCAGTGGTTAAGCCATGAGCTACTAACTAAAATGTTGGCAGTTGGAACCTATTTTTCTATAGCAGAATAATATCCCAGTCTGCTTCCACAAAGATTATAGCTTAGGATATCCACCTAACAGTTCTAGTCTGTCCTACAGATTTTTAAGAGTCCTAATCAACTGGAGGGAACACATCAACATTAAAGAAAATCCATTTTTGCAAAACCCCAAAGAGGTCTGAAGCAAGAGACCACCTCCCCCCTCTAGCAATATCCCTCTTCTCCCACTGCAAAATCCTTTCCAGTAAAGTCTGTCCTTCCTAAATTTGGATTTGTTTATATGTTCATATCTGACACTAATGTTAAGTGTCCCTGGGCCAGTACTCACAATTACTCACTAACAAAAGAACCGAAGGCTATTAGTGGGTCCTGGGCCAGCCTCACAACTGTTATGTTTGAGCACATTACTACAGGCACTGTGAAAATCCATTTCCTCTACCACCTTCCTCTTGTATTCCACACCCCCTAGCAAAGGAGTCCAGGAGGTGCACTGGGCTGGGCTGCTAATCACCAAGAAAGAGAAGGGGCAGTTCGCTTCCCTAAAGATCTGACAGTTTACCAGCCTCTTACAGGTTTATAGGTTCTCTGCTGTTGCTAGATGTCCTCAAGTCAGAAGCACCTCATAGCTGAGCCCCTAGCCAAGTTTTCAGAGGCAATAAATCACACAGGAGGAGTTTGCCCAACTCTCCTCACAGAGTGTGGTTGGTGGAGTCGAACAGTCTGCCTTTAGGCTGGCAGCACATTTTTACCACTAAGCTACCAGAGCTCCCTATAGTTCTCTAGAATTAACTGGGTAACAGCAGGTTGGGGTTTTGGGCTTCTAGTTTACAAAGCATGATGTCCTTTCACAAGACAAATTCTCAGACCCCAACCTTGCCTTTCTAAATCACAGACTCTGAGACTGTGTCCAGGAATCGGTTTCTTAAATTCTCCAGATACAGTTTGAAAAGCATCAATTTGGGGCAAGTTGAGCACATTTAGCACTTAACACTCCACCCGGCCTCTTCCGTATTTCACTGTCAGCAACTTACGTGAAAGCCGTTTCTGAAGCTTACTTTGGAATGCTTCCTAGTGTCCCCACAGACCACTTATCCCATAAAGTCACATCCCAATGACAAGCAAAGCCACCTAACACTCGTCGGCCCTCCTAACCTCCAGTGAAGCTGAGTAAGCGCGAACCTCACGTACTTACATCTCCATCCACTGGCCTCGGGTCATCACAGTCCCTGGTGGGGCTAATGTCCTGGCGCATGACCCAGATGGGCTCTTTGGGCTCGTCGGGAGTGTAAGGCGAACGGATGGTCCTGGTTTTCACCTCCTCGATGGCCTCCTTGATGTCCTTGATGGCCAGCGAGATGGCATCCCTCTTCTCCTTGCTGTACCGCTGCACCGCCTCGCCGCTGCCTGCAGTGCCCACCGCCCGCGGCGCCTGCATCCCAGGGCTGTCGGGGCGGCCCCCGCCCGGGGTAGGGGCACGCTCCAGGTCCTGCTCGGCCTCGGGCATGTCCTCGGCCGCCTTATCGAGGCTCTGCGAGCTCATGCTCTGCTTCACCTCGGCCACGATCTGGTCGATGTCCTCTTCCTGCTCGTAGCTGTCCATGCGCGGGTAGGGCGCGAACTCGGCCTCCTTCTCGGGGCTGTCGGACTCTCCATCAGAGCGCTCATCGTAGTGATGCAGCCGTGCGCCCAGGGCCTCCTGACGGTAGGCAGCCGCCTCGTCCCCCTCCTGCTCGTACAGCCGCAGGCCTTCACGGGCCTCCAGCTCGGGCGCGTCCCCGATCTCCTCGTACACGTGCTCCTGGAGGCCGCCATAGTCGGCGTAGGGCTCAGCGTAGGGCTCGTCCTCACTGCGGTGGAAGAGCCGGTGCGTGTAGACGTAGCCCGAGTAGGCGGCATTCATGGCCTCCTCATGCTCCAGCGAGTGGAAGTGCAGGTGGTTGGGCAGCGCGCGGCGGTGTGCGGCCTCAGCGTGCTCAGCCTCCGCCTGCTCCGTGTACTCCTCGGCCTCGGGCCGGTACTGAACCGCATACGCGCTCTCGTCCTCTGGATCCTGCGCACGCTCCGCGTCGTAGCCATCGCGGGCCACGGCAATCACGTCGCCCTCAGCCGTGTCCGTGTGGTTGTGGAAGCCGCTCTCTGTGCTGGCCGAGCGAGCCAGGCACTCCCCGCGCTCCTCCTCCTCCTGCTGCCCCAGCTGGACGCGGGGGTCCTCGAAGGCGCGCCCCCGCGGGTGGCCGCCTGCATGTTGCTGCTGCTGTTCCTCCTCCACCTCGGGGCGCTCGAGGTCGGCCTCCACCGACTCGTTCACCTCCCCACCTGCGGCCTCTTCGGTCACCTCCACCTCCGCGGGCCCCTCCAAGTGGTTCATGGTGGGCGTAGGTGACCACTCCGAGAGAGGCTGAGCTGGCTCACTGCGCGCTCATTTTGATCCGCTGATCTGGAAAAAGAAGGGGAGAGGGGCCGTTAGGTGGGGTCAGCTTGTCATGAATCGAGTTTCAGGGTAACCATAAAAACAGCTGCTTATTGTTTCCTTCTGGATCTGGGTCAATTAAAAAATTATAGCGGATTTGAGCTCAGCCTGACAGCACATAGTTCATTTTCGTCGTCACACGCATCATAATTTGTAATTACATACCCACTTGTTTAATTGCTATTGGCTTTACTCTTCTCCACCCTTCAGACAGACTCTAATGAGCACGGCACTCAGGTTCCAGTTGTATGCATGTGAATAAAGAGCACTCTAAAACAAATGGGCCAATTGACACATTTTCCATCTGCTGAAAAAGAAATTTGTCTAATTTAAACGCAAAACCTAAGCACTTTACAAACAAGGCTTTAAATCAATTTCCAGGGATAAAAAATAATGCCAGGATGTTTTGAAACCATCGCTGTTGTCAATACAAATAAGCGGCCATTCGGAGCGGCTGCCGTCACTGGCTCCTGTCCTGGCTCTCATACTTCCGGCTGTTGTCGTGTGCTCCTCGCACTGGAGGAGATTGCCCATCCTTCTGCAGAGCAACAGGTGGATTCAAGTCATGTGCCTCTGGGATTGCAACACAGCTTCTTACCACTAGGCTGCCAGAGCTCGTTAAGAAGTGTAATGTGTGTGTGCTGTTTGTTCCTGAGTCAGAACAGACCCAAAGCTGACCCTCCATTGGGTTTTCAGAGACAAAAAATTGCATGGGAGATCATCCAGCCTTCTCCTAAAGAGCATCTGGCAGATCCAGCCCGTGTTCCTTTGGGATGGCAGTACAGCTTCATATGTGGGGGAAATCAGAAAGAATGTTAAAAACAACAACAAAAAACTGGGCAAAACCTCTGTGATTTCAAGACACCTGTAGTAAATGAGTCAACACTGCATGCAAACTCTTCTCATTGTGTTCTTTGGAGAGCCCATTTCAGAAATGGGAACCAGAAGCAATGTGATAATGTAATAGTACAAAGCTGCAGGAAGACCAGGGACATCTACTTATTCTCTAATGCTGTCATGCAGTTCCATTCTACTCAACTCCCCAACACAGTCTCTGCAATTTCTTTCAGTTACTCTGATGGTCTGAGTAGTGAGGGAGGCCATGTTGGAACTACCAATCTACTGGCAAGGAGAAATCTCATCTTTCTCCCATTTCTTGATAGATTCACCTTAGACGACACCCCTTGGAAGAGAATGGTCATGTTTTATCTGAGCTAAATAAACCCATTTGCTACAAGTTGGACCCTGCAGTCCTTAAAAAAGTGTGGCTTCCTTTCACCATTCCCTGAGAATAGGAACTATGGATTAAGTGTAGCAAAATTTTCCAGAAAGTAAACTGAATCTTCTCTTCGACCTTAATAAGGAGTTCATGTCTGAATAAGTAGAGAGAAAAGTGGGTGTTGAGGGTCAACTGAGTAATGACAATCAGAGCATCACTAAAAGTAGAAAATAAATTTTTAAGTCAGGTTGTTGTAAACATCCATGTGTGTTCTTTCTAACAGCCCTTTGGAAAAGACAGCAGAGAAAAAAACACATTGAAGGCACACTTGTGGCATAGTCCATACCGAGCTCAGCTGCTGGCTGAAAGCCCATGCCTCTCTGGAAGTTTGAATCCACCTGATGCTCCAAAGGAGAAAGATGGATGATTTCTATTCATGTGATTTACAGCCTCGGAAAACCTGCTGAAGGGTCAGTTGGCTCCAATTCAACAACAATTACTTGACTTGTTTCCTTCATGTACAGACCTAAATTTGATGGACAAACAGCAAGCATCCATAGAAGGAGATACTAAATACTTCCCTGGGTTCCGTTATCCTGCAGTGTTTATGCTGTGTGTGCTCAGTGCCAAATTGACTGCTATGGGTCACTTCCAACTCCTAGTGGCCTGGTGTGTGCCACAGTACAACTGTGCTCCATGGGGTTTTTCAGTGGTTGCTTTTCAAAAGTAAATCAGCTGGTCTCTCTTCAAGCCACCTCTAGGTAGACTCAAACCTCCAATCTTTCAGTTAACTGCCAACTACATGACCATCCAAACCATCCAAGAATTCCTGCGGTCACTGTTAGGAACATAGAAGCAATCATCCTACAAAATACTGGAATGCCCAATGATTCAGCATAATGAGATGCAGAAAGGCCCAAAACAACATCAGATAATATAGTTCTTTCCTGTGTAATTTGATGAAAAGCAGTTGTCAGGAGGCCCAGTCCTTGGAACCATGCTGGGGAAGGTGGGAGGTCAGAGAAAGATAGGAAGATCCTGACAAGGTGGATTGAGACAGTGACTATAATGAGAACATCAGAGGTGGTGAGGCTGGCACAGAATAGGGCAAGGTTTAGATCTTTTGTTCATAGGGTCACTATGATTTGTAGTCAACTTAACGACACCTAACAACAACAACAACAACAACATAAATGGACAATAGATTTTAGTTTGTCCTGGGTTAAGAGAGAACCTGGCCTTTGAATGGTGCCCAGAATTCCAAGCATGTACCATGAATAATGATGACAGAAGGAGAACTGACGCCTTTGAGTTGTGGTGTTAAGAAGAGTGCTGGATTTTCTATGAACTGCCGAAAGAACAAACAGATGGGGCTTTGGAAAAGGTGTAGCCAGTGTACTCCTCAAAGGTCAGGACAGTGCACGTTCATCTCACATATCTTGGGCATGTTGTTAGCAGGGGGTTAGTCCTTGAAAGATGACATCGTGCTTGGAAAGGTGGAGGGTGAGTGAGGGATTGGAGGACCCTCAGTGAGGCTGGATGTAACTTTTCTAGTATATCAGAGATGGTCAGGATGGCACAGGATAGGGCAGGCCTCAGATCCATTTTTCATAGGGTCTCTATGAATCATAGTCAACTCAATGGCACTTAACAACAACAACCTATATTAAATGATGGTAAAGAAAAGTTACAAGAAACCAGGCCTTTTTGGGGAAATGCTATTAAAGTAATGTGGTTTGGTACAATGAAACTTTCTCTTAATACATACATTCTCCTCATAGCTGCATTGCAAAGTCCCAGGGGAACATTTATGTAAAATGTTTGTTTTTCATTCACTATCAAGATTCTAGTAAGATAATTTGGGTTGTGGAATTGATGACATATTAGTTGTTGATCAAAACCAGACATTAAGAAATTTTCTGAGGACCAAAGCAACTAGCAACTTGGAAGGAAGGGTTGGTGGGTGATCAAGTCCTCCCGTAGCACACTGGAGGACTCTTCTGATGCCAAGGAAGCTATGCAGTAGCACTTTTAGAAAAGACTGAGGTTGTTTTCAAAGAATCCTAGGATTTTGAGGAAAGGTCTAATCCACAGCCATTTTGAAAAATAATTTGGTGAGATCAGTTGGTACATACATTTCAATCTCAGAGATTGTACTTCTAGAAATCCAAAAAGAGAAACTTAGATGTGGACAAAGATGTTTCTTCCTATCTTTTTTTAAAAGCAAAAATTATAAACACTATTAATTAGGAGCTCTGGTGGCCTAGTGGGTAGGGAGTTCTGCTGCCAATCTAAAGACATGTGAGTTTGCTCACTTCAGCTGCTTCAAGGGAGAAAGAGGAACAATCTCTTTTTCTGTGATTTACAGCCTCTAAAAACCCACCAGAGGATCAGCTCTGAGTCCCTGACTATTAATTGTGTAGTAAGTCCTAATGAGTGTGCTGCTAAGCCTGTCATCATCCCACTGTGACTCAGAAGATTCGAGGGTGGGAGGTCTTGCTGGCAGCTCCACTGGAAATTCCCATATTGTTCACATTGAGCCTGGCGCAGCTCAGTAAATCACAGCCCCTCACTGTCCCTCCCCACACTGGCATCCAAGCCTCCCCCTCCTTTATTTTCTATGTGGGCAAATGGCATCACCTCTAATCCAGTTATCCCAAACCTGACTTATCTCTTTCTCCAAAACTTTTCCCCAAACTGTATCCATTCTCTTCAAGGCCCCTGGCATCATTCTCAAGGCCACTGGGCAGCTATGTTTAAAGACAGGAATGAATCCCTGCAGAAAGGAGCCAGATGAATGAAGAACAGCTTTGTGGGAGATGAGGGTGGAGAAAGGGCTGGGTGGGTCAGGGTTAACCAAGGTATAAAGCTTAGAAAGATGGTACTGGAGGGTCTGTAAAGGAGGGTAGTGACAAAGCTTGATGCATTGACCTCCCTCTGTACTCTATTACTTTGGATTGAGCAATGACCAATCTTAAAGAGCTCTGGTGGCTTAGTGGTAAAGAAATGACCTGCCAACCCAAAGGCATGCAGTTTGAATACAACAGCTATTCTGTGGGAGGAAAATGGGCAACCAACTCCTATATGATTTACTGTTTCTGAAAACACACTGGAGGAACAGCTATGAGTTGGTTTCAACTCAATGGTACACAACAACAACAACAACATTCTGAGTAGCACTTCCTCTTCGTAGAAAAGAAGTCCTCAGGAGAAAAGGTCTTGCCATTGCTCGCTGGTTCTCAGTGCCAAGTGCAGAGGCTCATTATCGTTACATAAGGAAAAAAAGCTCAGTGATCAAAAAGAGAAAAACAGTCCATCTCACCTCCTGCCCCCAATCTAAAGGGCCATCTAATTGCAGTTGTTAGGACTACGACTCACAGCAACCCTGTGAACAACAGATGGAAGCCTTGCCCTATCCTGTGCCATCTCATGAGCTCTACCACGCTCCGAACCATTTAGATAACGGTGTAATCAGTTGCTGGAGAAATCTTTTCTTTCATTCATCTTGAATTTTCACTGGCCCCGTCCTCTTGTGCAGCCTCCACTACCTTCTGATGCTTTAGGCCCTCAAGAAGCTCCAGTGATCTAATTTATACCTACATTTGAGTGTGTTGATTGAACTCCCATTTAAGGACATGTACCAGGTTCTGTGCCAGGCAAAGGGAATGGAAATGTGTCTAGACTATGTGCAGCCTTCAAGGGCAGGCAGCTTCAACAATCATAATATCCAGCGAAAAGTTTAAAACAGGAATAGTTTAAATGAACAAAAGGATCTCAGAGTTACAACAACAACAGCAATGCATTCATTGCTTTCATGAATAATTTAAGTGCTCTCTCTAATGTCCAATGAGAGGACATTCCTCATCAAAACAATCCCCTGGATTATGGTCCATGAACTTCTCGAGGCTGGAGTTGTGGGCTCAGAGGAAGAAGGAGCAGTAGATTGAAGAAAATTGGTGCCCATGTGAAATAAAACTGGATGGCCAGGGAGACAGTCCCCTCCTCAGGAGCACCTACACAGCCGGGGACGGAAGGTGTGGCACCAGGGCTGCAGGACTGTGGGTATCCAGGCTGCCCCCAGGGATGGGCTTCTTTCACAGGCCGCTGGAGATCAGCCAAGGGACATTTAGAAACATTCAGAAATAGAACTGTTCAGATTCAGCAGTTTAATCCAAGTGTCTCTTGTTAGCTAACTCTTGTTGGTTTGAGACTAATAGAAAGGGAAGCTGTAAATTGCTTTGGTTGATCTTTCCATAAGTGGTTCGTGACAAAACTTTCCAGCAGACTGTTTCTTTTAACACACTCAGGAGCAGTTTGAGAAGAAGTGTCTAACTTAGGAAAATGATAACGTACAAAAAGAACAAAAGGTACCCTTCCTGTGTGTTAACACAGTAGGGCAGAGTGTGTGTATCTGTGTGTGTGTGTGTGTGTACACAAACATGTACACAGCTGTACAAGTGAGGTTTGCAGTATATATGTTGTTGTTATTGCTGCCGTTATGTACCATCGAGTCCCAGAAGATTCTGACCCTCCATTGGGTTTGCAGAGGAAATAAATGTTGTGAAAGGACACTGCCTATTTTTCTCCCAAGGAGCAATTGGTGGATTTGAACTGTCTGCCATTGGGTTGGCGGTCTGGCTCTTTATACATTTAGGCCACCAGAGCCTCCTTATTGATATGAGTACATATGCAAGTGTGTCAAAAACCCCACAAAATGTAAGGGGATGAGAAGTGAAAGGTGGAAGCAAATAGAAAAGGACAGAAGATGAAAGATTGTATTAACATCATCTGCCATAGGGTCGCTATGAATCGCCTGGGACTTGATAGCACTTAACAACAGAGAGAGAGACCAGTTGGCCTAGTGGACCGAAAGCAATGCTACCAAACCACAGGTGAGTGACTCTAATCTGCAGCCCTCAGGCCTGTCTTTAATTGTTTTTGGTGAAACATTCTTCCAGGTCATATAGCCCTGGCATGTCCACTTGCTGTACAGGGGCAACTTGTGGTCACTGTGAAGCTGAACACTGTGACGCTGATGTGTCAAATGTGACAACGGTTAACCATGGTGGACAGTATTTGGTGGCGCTCCCCGGTTGAAACAAGCTTGGAAGCAGGAATGGCATCCACTTCTGTAAATAGCTTGTCTCCAGAAACCCTATGAACCTGGAGAAAGGATGAAAGTCACACAAGTGTTGAGGACTTTTGCTCATAGGGTCGCTATGAGTTGCCTGCGACTCGACAGCACTTAACAACAACAATAGCCATAAAAAAGCCCTAGAATAAATAAAAGAGTCCATTTCTAGAAAAGGTTTTTTATGTTTAATCAACAATCTTAGCACCAGCAGTCACGAAATCAAAAGACAAACTGCACTGGGAAAATCTGCTGTTAAGGACCTTTCCAGAGTGCTGAAAAGCAATGATGTCAGTCTAGAGACTAAGGTGGGCCTGATTCAGGCCATGGTCTTTGCAATTACTTTCTATACATTAGAAAGCTGGACAATGACTAAGGATGACAGAAGAAGACAACTCTAGAGAAGAGACTTGAGCTTTCCATGGACTGCCAAGAAAATAAATAGGTCTGTCTTGGAGAGGATAAAACTAAATTTCCTCTTGGAGGCTAGCATTTTGAAGCTCCATTTCACATACTTTGGTCAAGTGAACAGGAGAGACAAATCCTTGGAGAAGGACATCATGCTCAGAAGGGTGGGGGGACAGCACAGGAGAGGAAGACCCCGGATGAAATGGATACAGTAACTGGGTCAATGGGGGTTGGCGTGTCGGAGTCAGTGACACTGGCTCAGGATAGGACAGGCTTCAGAGCTATTGTGCATTGGGTCACTATCAGTCGCAGGTGACTCGACAGCACATAACAACAACAACAAGCACAACTACCTAACATGGTCTCGCTGAGTGTTGCCTGTCTTCCTCCATTGGGGTTGGAAAGAAATTCCTATTTCTTGGCAACACATATTGAACTGATCGACCTACACCTGACCTGCTCTCACCAGCATGGGGCCCAGCACCACACCACTGAAAGGGCAGCCTGAGACTCTGAGGACGGTGATGTTTTAATTTGCATAGTAATAAACAGTGGGAGTGGTCAAACAGGATTATAGTTTTTTAAATTGTGATTTTTTTTTTGTGGCTTTTTTTTTGTTTGTTGTTGTTTTTTTTAAATTTTTATTATTTTGTGTACGTGTACTGTCAAATCAGATCTGACTGGTACAGGAGGATATTGCGCCTCCTTCTCCGGCAGAGCATCTGGTGGATTCAAACCGTGTTCCTCTGGGATTGCAGTGCAACTTCTTGCCACTGAAAGTTTACAGAAAGATTGGATTTTCATTCATTCATTCATTCATTCCCTTCCCTTTTCCTTCCCCTTCAGCTTTCCGTGAAATGCACCCCTTGTTCCAGATTGTTGTTATACATACAATGGCTAATCATATACTCCTTTTAGATAGTTCTTCCTCAGTGTTCATTATCTACCCACTCTTTTGCTATTCTCCTCCCCCCATATCAATGTCAGTCCTATTTTATAATAGCAGTGTTAGGAAGTATTTTCCTTTTGTGACTGAGATAGGTCACTCAGCATAATGTCTTCCTGGTTCCCCATGCTGTGTAATGTTTTATGATTTCATTGTTTTTCAAGACTGTGTAATATTCCATTGTGTGAATGTGCCACAGTTTTTCTATATTCGTTAGTTGATGGGCACTTGAGTTGCTTCCATCTCTTTGGTAAACATGGGTGTACATACTGTTTGAGTTGAGGCTCTCCTTTCCTTCTTTTCTTTTTTTTTAAAAAAATTAATTTTAACAGAGAGACTTAGGGTCTCCATTCATTGTTGCATTTTTCTCCCTGCCCACCACCCTGAGGCTCTGGTTTCTTTAGGGTATATTCTCAGTAGTGGAATTGCTGGGTTAAATGGTGTTTGTATTTCCAACTTTTTGAGAAAGTGTCAGACCACCTTCTATAGTGGTTATACCATTTTACATTCCCACCAGCAGTGAATAAGAGTTCCAATCTCTCCACAGCCTCACCAACATTTGTTGTTTGCTACCCTGTTAAACTTTGCTATTGTTGCTGGGATGAGATGATATAAGTATAGTTGTTTTGATATGATTATATCTTGAAAGCCACATCCACACGCACACAATCCAGAAAACCCTACACAGATTGGAAAATTAATGGTTGTCATTAAGAAAGAAGACTTCTCTCCCTTCCCCAGTAAAATGAAAGTGACACAGAGTAAGAACACCCTGTGAAAATGTTTTCCTTCCACAAGTTAAATCAATTATGAAACACCAAGTAGGTAATCCAAAGAACATTAAGAGTTTCATTCAAATCATCAGTTCTTTTAAATATCTATTTATAAGAGTAACATAGAGGAGACAAAGATAAGATTTATTAATCCTTAGTTGGCTCTTTGATTCATTTGGAAATGAAATCTAATGATTCTGAGAGCCGAGATGGGCATATAAACCACATTTCTCCTTTCTAAAATCTTTCCATGTTAAACACGTTTACAGAGTCAGGGAAATTTCCCAGCATAGAATTTCTTGGCTCAGCAAAACTTTGTTTTAAGTGTTTCCTGATAACCTTGAGCCTGAAGCTGTAAAGCATGGCTTGGAAGATAGTGCTGGTAGATGATTTCAGTGTGAGTTGAATATCAGAACCCCAGGATTGTTGCTGAATGTCCAGATGTCAGCTTGAAGTGGGCTTTGATGGCTGTGTCTGTGACCCTGTCTAGCTTAGAGGAAGCTATAAATAACATGGCCAAACATGTTTAACGTCCCATGCAGACCCAGAGTGCACCCTTTGCACCTAACTCTCAGCCCTACAAGCCTTACCTCAATGGACTGCAGCATTAGCTCTTTGGTTTTCTGTTTTCTGTTTATATTTGGCCAACAGGGCTCTCTGGTTGGAAATCAGTAAGTTGGAGGAGACTGAGGAAAGGGCATTTATTTATCCAGGTCCTTAACTACTTGTCTGAAGGTCAGAGCCCTGGCCTCTACAAGGTGGTTCCCTCTCCTTACCTTTGACCTATGTTATGTACTATTATGTACCACAGAGTCTGAACCAACTCATAACTGATCCTCCAGAGGGTTTTCAGAGGCAGGAAACTGCATAGATCAGCCTAGCTTTCTCCCACAAAGCAGTTAGTGGATTTGAACTGCCTGCCTTTGGGTTGGCAATCTAACTCCTTACCCCTAAGCCACAACAGGTGGTAAAAAGACAAAATAAAAATAACAATAATTAAAACTAATAAATGTTAATATAAATAGCTTACCTACATATTGTACTTATTAATATTGCTGTTGTGACTACGACTCACAGCGATCCTTCAAACAACAGATCTGAACTTTCCTTAATGCGGCACCATCTTTGGGCTATCTGTCATCCTGAAGCCGACTGACGCAGTCACTATGTCAATCCATCATACGGAGGGGTTGTCTCTCTTTCGCTGACCCTCAACCCTTCCTAGTATGATGTATGTTTCCAAGGATGTCCTTTCTGACAACATGCCCAAAGTATGTAAGACGAACTTTCATAATCCTTGCCTCTAACGGGGAGCCCTGGTGTACTTCTTCCAAGACCAATTTGATTTTCCTTTTGACATGTAGTGAGATAAATTATTAATGTCACCTTTTTATAAATAAAAGAGGTCTATAAAGAGAGCTGTGGTGGGAGTTTGTATGGCGCTCACCCAAAGGCAGAGCCTCGCTGGTGATTCACATCTACCATTGCTCTGGGGGACACACATGGACAAACTCCCCCAGAGCAATTTACAGTTTTGGAAACCCTCTGAAGTTCACTTCTGAGTTTGCTCCACCTGGATGACAATGAATAGTAGTAGTAAAGGTATTTTTCTAAACAAGAGTATGTAGAGATGGGAAAAGGCGCCTTGCTAGCACAGTGGTTAAGCACCCAGCTACTATCCCAAAGGACAGCAATTGAACGAACCCACAGCATTCATTCCACAACAGAAGACTTAGTGATCTCCTATGAGTTGATATCCTAGAAGACCTCGTGGGACATTCCACCACGTCTTACAGGGCCACTGTGAGTCACAATCAATTCCATGGGACACAACCAGAAGAGCAGAAAGCATTTAAGCTGGTTTTAATCCTTTTCAAAATAGGGTTAAATGGAAATAAATCCATCACACAATCACAAACTTAGTGGCCAACATATATGGTATTTAATATCCAACAGTCCCAGTGGGAATTATCACATCTATTGCTCCACTCATGATGAAGCAGAGACTCAGCTCAAGGCACTTGTCCCAAGTCACACAGAGATAGAATGGGTGGGGTGGATCTGTGTACCTCCCCTGGTTTTGGCCTTCCTCTTACACTGAGCCCATAAAGTGATCGGACTGATATTTTTTACATAAACATCTTCATTGATATGATCACTATTCAAATAGTCACCTTGGTGGGCTCCAAACATATTGGCCATTCTGTTATCTGAACTGCTTTCAAAGTTCATTTTCAAGTTTGAAGATACCAGGAAATGGTTTTTGGTGTTCTTCAGACATATTTCAGCTTTGTTTCATTTTCTGTCTCACAGGCAATGTCCAGATTTATCGTCTACTTTATAAGATCTGACTATGAGTGGCATTTGGTGTTCTTGAAGTATCCTATCTATTCCTAAAGAGTGAAGATGTGTGACAGGCAGGATAATGCAAAAGACTGGTCCCCGCTCTGAAGTCTCTTCCACAGGAGGGCTTTAGTAATTGTTTGGTCATCCTCTATATCCTTAACATAAGCCTTTGTCTTCAGACTACTTGCTTTGAAGAGGACAAAGCCCCTCTGCTACAAAACCAGGCTCATTGCTTTCATCCCACCTTGAAATCCTATGACTAAGTAGGCAGGGAAATTAATTTGTGCATTCGGATTAATTTAGTAGTGCCAAGTACAAAGCTCTGATGACAACGAAACCTTTGATTAAAGAGAAAATACTCAATCGGTGTGGACTTCCTTGTCTTCAAGCTCTTTGTCTGTCTACTACTTTAACAATCACATAGGGTTCCCCCCCCCCATTTCATTCTGATTCTAATAAAATACCTGAAATAAGCTTAAGGTAACCATGGAGTCTTGAAGGAGAAATTTTGCACAATTTATAGATAATTGAAGGGGTGCCTTTCCAGGTAATCTTTTTGTCATGATTATGCATCATGGAGTCGGAATCCACGCACAGCTGATTGCAGTGGGTTTTCAGCATGCGGTAATTGCACATGAGGAGATTATCCACCTTTCTCCTGCAGAGCATTCAAACCACATACCCAAATTTTTATGAAGTGCTCCTGCTGTAAAATCAAGTGCATCTACGTAATCTATCAGAGTTTACACAAATGTGGGTTTTTATTTTCCCCTTCT
Organism: Elephantulus edwardii; assembly: GCF_000299155.1. Classification (NCBI taxonomy): domain Eukaryota; kingdom Metazoa; phylum Chordata; class Mammalia; order Macroscelidea; family Macroscelididae; genus Elephantulus; species Elephantulus edwardii. The sequence goes on along the minus strand of NW_006399891.1, from coordinate 6,054,305 downwards.
GTGTTATAATCTCCTTTTTTAAAAAATTTAGTTTGTTTATTTTTCATTTCAATGAACATCTACAGAGATTTTGGAATTCCATTCATTCATTGTTGCACCCTTCTCCCCGCACAAACCCCTCCCCCTC
>NW_006399891.1:6045429-6053819 GCF_000299155.1 Elephantulus edwardii | reverse complement strand
TTCAATGCAGCATAGTATTCCATCATGTGAATATACCACAGCTTCTCTATCCATTCGTTTGTTGATGGGCATTTAGGTTGTTTCCAACTCCTTGCTATTGTAAACAAAGCCGCGATAAACATGGGTATACATGTATCTACTTGGTTATCATTTATGGTTTCCTTTTAAAAATTCCTCTACACAAAGTCCTTCAGTGGTACAGAAGGTTTAGGTTCAGCTGCTAAGTAAAAAAAAAAAGTTGTAGAACCCACACTCTGTGGTAGCACAGAAGAAAGCCTGGTGATCTGCTTCCATTAAGATTCTTGAGGTGATGCTGTGCCATTTAGCTGACTTCAGAGGAGAATTTCTCCAGGAGGGTTTCTAGGCTGTAATTTTTATAGGCGCAGATCACCAGGCCTTTTACCCACAGAGTGATGGGTGGGCTTAAACCACCAACCTTTAGGTCAGCAGCTGAATACACAACCATTGCAACCCCAGGGCTCCTTCCTCAGGAGTAAAACCACGAAAATCCTAAGGAGTCATTCTCTTCATTCTCATAATACGTGGGCTCGCTAGGAATAGGTTTAGGACTAGGACAAGGACTTGGTGGCACGGGCTTGGTTTTGGTTTTGCATCCGTCTGTCTCTCATCCCTAGAGGTGTCTATTATCTTTGCTGCTATGTCATACTCTGTTTGGAGGCTTTCAATCACCAGTTCTAATCAATCTTGGGTCCCTTCCCCGAAATTCCTGTTATTATACAGCAAACCAAATTCACAGCAGTACACTCTCTATGATTAGTTCAGCTATGTTGGTTTTCAAGAGACTCATTACTCCAGACAGAAGATGGTGGTAGAAATAGGAATAGCAGGCAGAGAACGAACTGCAGGGTAATTCATTAAAATGCTGTCTCTTCAGAGACCACATCACCTCAAATTTACTGCTCTTGTTACTTTTACAAATTATTTGGCTCATTAGAAAGTCAGTTAACTTGCTCTTTTCTATTCCCTCATGTTTTCCACAGCTTCCTCTAGTATTTTCCTTCCCCAAATTCATATCAGATTGTCATTTACAACCCTGATTTCCAAAGCTTTAAATGAAATCCCATTTTTCTTTTTAGTTCACAAGTCAGGAGAGTGATACAGGAGATGATGGCAACAATACTCAATTTTTTTTAAATTTTTTTGTCAGTTATGCCTCAAGTCTGATACTCATGGGCCACACCAGATGATTAAAAAGCTGCATCCAGGAAGGTTAGATCCTTGACAATCTGGTTTCCCAACTCCCAGAGAACAAAATCCATTAAACAACTATTAGGTAGCAACTTCAGAGACAAACTGAATTTGAATTTGATGAGCCAGAAATCCCATATTGATGCAAAACCTCCCAAGACATTCAACTCTCAATTCAGTCATGTTAGAAAAAAAAGTTAATAGGGAAAGAAACACAGCATGGGGGAGGATGAAACTTTCTCTTAAATATGATTGCAGAATAAGCGAGAAATGTGTAAGAGTTCATTAGACATGTTGATTAGAATACAGAGAGGCGGAGTGACTGCAGATACACTCTCCTTCCAGTTAGCTGATCTTACTTAGATCACAGAAATATACCAACATATTCCTCGAGCTTAGGTAGTCACTCAAGGGAAGACTCAAGATTCTTCAAGGAGAATGATTTTAGATTTCTTTATTAACAAATAGCATATTTTTTACTCTAGATTTAGTAGAAAAGACTTAGAGGCATGAGATTCTATCACATCACCATAAGGATTATCCTTCAGAAAACTTAATAAAGTGACCTCACGTCTTCTAAGTTATCAGTTATTAGTTATCATGCTCTCTTATGAACCTTCACTTATGCAGTTCTGAATTTTCATGGCCCTGCCCCTTTCTCCTAGAGCAGCACCATCCTGGAGAAATACTGTATGAGCCACATATGTCATTTTAACTTTCCTAGTGGCCACACAGAAAGCTCAGATGGCCAAGTGGTAAGGAGCTGCACAGCCAACTGAAAGGCACACGGTTCAAATCTACCAGCTGCTCTGTGGGAGAAAGATGGACAATCAACTCCCCTGTGATTTACTGCCTCTGAAAACCTGCTGGAGGGTCAGCTAGAAGTCAGTTCTGACTTGGCAGCAAGTAACAACAAAGGTAGTAACCACATAAGGAGCCTTAACAGTATGATGGTGAAAACACATGGCTGCCAGCTCGAGGGTTGGTAGTTTGAATCAAGTAGTTGACATGTGTGAGGAAGATGTGGCAATCTGCTTCTGTAAAGATTTCAGCCTTAGAAACCTTAAGGTGCAGATCTGCTCTGTTCTGGAGGATTGTTCTTGGGCCAGAATTGAGTTTGATTGTAGTTACTAGCCGCATTTAAAAATGGAAAGAGATGCAGGTAAAAGGAATTTTAATGGTGAATTTGACTTTTCCTAACATAGAAATATTATTTAAGTGTATGATTATATGAAAAAATATTCCTGAGAGTGTTCTGGAGCATGTTTTCATATCCTTCTTTGGGAAGTTGTCTCTGCATATCTTTTCCCCATTTTTAAATTAGATTGTTTCTTTCCTTTATTGTTGAGCTTTTAGAGTTCTTCGCATACTTTTTTGATGTAAGCCTTTCATCAGCTATGTGTTTTGAAAATATTCCTTCCCAGTTTATGGCCTGTCTTATTATTCTCTTAGTGATTGGTGGGATTTTTTTCCCCCTACAGAGCAGAAATTTTCAATTTAAATGAAGCCTAACTTTTTTTTCCTTTCATAGATAGTGTTGATTTTGTTATTGTTTTTTTTTAATGGTGCTATATCTCAGAAGTAATCCTCAAATCCCAAGGCCATCTATATTTCTTCCAATATTATCTTCTAGAAGCTTGATAGGATTATGTTTTACATTTAGTTCTATGTTCCATCTAAATTTTTGTGAAAGGTGTAAAGTCAGTGTCTGGATGCCTTATTTTCTTAATGTGATTGTTCAACTAACTGTTCAAGCTGTATTTGTTTAAGACTCTACTTTCTCCACTAAATTGCCTTTGCTCCTTTGTCAAGGATCAATTGATTGCATTTGCATGAATCTATTTCTAGGCTGTCTATGCTGATGTATTGATCTATTTGCCTATTATTTTGTCAATATCATGTTGTCTTGATGTCTGCAGCTTCCTGGAAAAGTCCTGAAATTGGTTAGTGCCATTCTTTACACTCTGTTCTTTTTCAGGATGGTGCGGGCTACTCCAGGTCTTTTGCCTTTCCATATAAATGTTAAAATTGGCTAGTACCCACAAAATCATGTGCTGGGAGTTTAAGTTGGATTGTGATGGCTATATAGATCAAGCTTGGAAGAACTGTCATTTTAGCAATATTGGGTATTCTTATCATGAATTTGGTATATTTTTTTAGAGGAGAAGGTAGTGTGGAAAGGATTTTTTGAGAGGAAGAAAAAGAAAACCACTATGGATCTTAAAGGTTTAATGAAAGACTATCTCTTAATACTTGTGTACTTAAAAAAAAATCAAGGAAGTAGAAGAAAACTTCCAAGAAATAGAATTCCATGTAAATGCTTAAATATGCTAACATTTGTATGCACAATATATGATAACTGATTATATATTTTAGTATATATTATGTTGTTGTTGTTGTGTACTATTGAGTCAGAACTGACCCACAATTGAGCCTTCAGCAGGTTTTCAGAGGCAGTTAACTGCATGGGAGGAGACTGTCTATCCTGCTGCCGCAGAGTAGCTGGCAGATTCAAACCATGAGCCTTAGGAATTGCAGCACAGCTTCTTACCTGTAGGCCACCATATTTTATAGAACAATCCTCTTCACTATGATTAACTCTAGTTTACAGAGGAACAAAGTCAATAATATATTTAAAAATTAAGCGATTTTTCCCTTGGTTGGTTGGGAAGCAAAGGAGGCAGGATGGGGGCCCAAGTTCCAGAGTCTGGGAAGCCCACCAGGCTACAGTGAAGATGGAAATGCAAAAGGAGTGGGTTTTCTGCCCTGTGCTGTCCTGGCCGCACAGCTGAACACATCCTCTGTTCTCTGCATCAGAGAAAGGAGGGGGCTGAGGCATTTTACCCGGCCATTCAATGCAATTCCTGGATACTCACTGCATCTTCCAACCAAGGAGGTAGTCAGAAAATGGCAATGTAAGAACTGAAAACAATGAAAAGAGAAACCATCAAAGAGAGAGGACATAAAAGAAGGAAGAAATGACTAGAAGAAAGAAAAGGTAAAAATGGGGTAAGAAAAAAATGCACTCTTTGCTGATAAGAGCGTGTGTGATGATAATGGAAAACAGGAAGGTAAAACTTTTCTTTAAAAGTGTGTTTCCATTATTTAAAATATGCAAATAAGGCACTACCCTTTAACAAAAACACCCCTCACTTTAATGTGTTGGCTACAATTCTGATAGTGTTCCGATTCTAAGAGCCTGAGGAACCCAGCTGTGGGGGGAAGGAAGCTGACTGGTGCTGGTAGCCTGCTCCTGGCCACCTGGCACAAAGACTGGCCAGCGATGTGTGTGTTTGCACAACGTCTATTTCTAGAGCCTTCCCTCAACCTGGTCCCCACACTCAGTGCTTCTGGCTCACAAAGTGCCAGCTTATTCACTGGTTCACATCTGCCACTGTGACTTCCCATTTCACTGCAGCAAAGCCTCATCATTTCAGCCTGTGCCTTGTTGTGAAAGTGAACTGTTCTATTTACTTTCCTCCCAGCAGCCTGCATCTACTCCCCCTACTGAACCTGCTGGACCTTGCTCTTCACACTGGTACGTACTCAACTCTTCCGTGCCCAAGTCATATCCCCTGAGCAGGCAAGTTGTTTTCGGCACTTGACTTGCAAAGCACTAATTTTTATAACCTTTCATGGATTGACTTTCTTCATCTCAAAAAACAAGTCCATGAAAGGCAGCTTGACAGTATCTATCAAAATGACCACTCTGATTTAATATCCAGAAGATATAAAGAATGTGTACAATCCAATAACAGAAAAAGACAACCTGATTTAACAAAGAGCAAAGTGCTTGAGTAGAGATTTCGCTAAAGTTGATAGATAAGTAGCCAACAAGCTCATATTGATTCCAGAGGCAGTCAAACACACAGGAGGTGGCTGGCCACCTTTCTCCCAAGAAGCTGCTGGATTCAAACTATGAGACTTTGGGTCAGCAATGTAACTCCTTATCACCACGCCACCAGAGCCCCATGAGCATATATACATATGTTGTTGTTTTTGTTATGTGCCGTCGAGTTGTTTGCGACTCATAGAGACTCTATGTACAACAGCCCTAAACCCTGCTCTGTCCTGTGCCAATCACACTGTCTCTGACACACCCATCACGATTACCCCAGTCACTCAATCAATCCATCTCATAGAGGGTCTTCCCCTTCTGTGCTGTCCCTCCACCCTCCCAAGCATGATGTCCAAGTCCAAGGACCTGTCTCTCCTTACAACATGTCCAAAGCATGTCAGACAAAGCCCCAGAATCCTTGCCTCCAAGGAGTAGCCTGGTTTAACCCTGTCCAGAATGAATCTGTTTTCCTAGCAGTCCATGGTACATTCAACACTATTCTCCAGCACCACAGCTCAAAGGCATCAATTCTCCTTCTATCCTCCCTAGTCATTGTCCAACTCTCTGATGCATAACAAGTGATTGCAAAGACCATGGCCTGTATCAGGCACACCTTAGTCTCCAGAGAGACACCGTTGCTCTTGAGTACTTTAGAGAGGTCCCTAACAGCAGACTTTCCCATCGCAATATGTTTTTCGTTTTCCTGGCTGCTGGTGCCAAGAGTGTTGACTGTGAAGCCGAGCAGACTGAAGCTGTGAACAATCTCAGTCTCTTCACCATCCATCCTGATGCTACCAATTGGTCCAGTGGTGAGAATCTTTGTCTTCTTGACATTGAGCCTCAGTCCATACTGAAGGCTGCAGTCCTTGACCCTCTGCAGCAAGTGCATGAGGTCCTCCACAGATACATAGATCACAATAAAAATTTCAAAATAATTGAAATGACAAAGGTTTTCTTATAACTACGTTACCACAATGAATTAAAAAGGAAAAGGCACTTATACATAGTGAGAGATGACTACGGGGGAAGGACCACTCTGAGGAATTTACATACATACTTATACTCAAGTGTATCAAGTAAAAACAAACCTTAAAACAATCTTAAAACACAAACCAACCCCCAAATCTCACTGCCAAACAGTTTCAACTCACAGAGATTTTCTATTGGGTTTCCGAGTCTATAAATGGCAATGGGCGGAGAGTGTCCATCTTTCTTCCTTAAAGTTCAGTACAAGCTATTGAAACTGCTAACGCATAGTTTGTGTTGACAAGACAACAACAACAAACAAAACAACAACAACAAATAAAACCAAACCCAAAACCTCAAATAAACTACACACAGCTGAAATGTTCATTCATAGGAGAGTATTCAAAGAAATTACAGTATGGCTATGGGAAAGAATTCCATAAACCAAAAGAAGGATAATCTTTATGTACAGATACAGAAAGAACTCTCAGAAACCTAAAAAAAGGTCAAGGTCAGGACAGAGTATAGTCAATATTGCCATGTGTGGCAGAGAGAAGCAAACATACATGTGTAGAAATCTCTGAAATTATAAGTAAGAATTTGTTGGCAGTAGTTCCTTCTTTGTGGGGGTGGGATCCAGAGGGCAGAGTGGAAAACAGCAACAGGGCAGATGGATGAGGATGAAGGTGGGGAAGATGAGCGTGGATCCAGAGGCCAGGGTGGAAACTGACAGCAGGACGGGGTGGGTGAAAGTGGGGGTGGTGGGGATGGGAAGGAGGCAATGGGGTGGAAGAAAAGCCTTTTATCATATATATAACTTCATAAACTTTGTGATGTATGAGCCATGTGAACATATTAGCTATTAAAAAACTAAATGTATAATAAAAATAACAACCTGTTCTGTCTGTCTTATGGCATGTGAATGCTTTATAAACTTTATAAAGTGCCAACAAAATTTATTGCCCTCTCTGGCTGAGGCATGCTTTGAGGTAGGGCTAATGAGTTAAAAATCTTTCTCTCCTGCCGCTGATGGAAAGTTTTGTGCATGTGTCGGCTTCTTGAGGCCATGTGAGTGCTCGACGTCTGTTTTTGTTCTTCCTCACTCTTCAAGAATGAGGCACTGCTGACAGATTGCAGTGGGGAGCGGTACAGGGGTTTTAAGAGTTGGTGTACGTAGGCTGCTTGTACTTGAGAAACTCATCGTTACCTGTTCATTGATGGATATAATTTGAAATAGCAAAAAATAGAACTAACAAGTGTGGCAAAGCCCAGTGAGCTTTACCTTACTGTTACAAGGAGCTGAGAAACTCCCTAACTTGTCAAAACTCCCACTTGTATTAATGGAACATGGGAGTAGGTCTCTCAGTCTCTCTTCACATCTCCTTCCATTGTTTTGCTATATTTCCAATTTACTTGCTTTCTTACAAAGAGGAAGACTGAAGAAGAATTGATATCTTTGAGTCGGGATGTGGGCAAAGAATATGGGATATACCATGGTTACCAAAGGAACAAATGAATCTGCCTTGGAAGTATAGCCAGAATGCTTCTTAGACGTGGAAATGACAAGAGTTAGTCTCAAGTAGTTTGGACAAGACATCATGAGGGGCCAGTCCCTGAAGAAGAACTTCATGCTTATAGTAAAGTAGAAGGTTAGCATAAAGAGAGGAAGGACCTTTGCCAGATGGAGCCACATGATGGCCAGAACAGTGAGCTTTAACCCAGAGGGGACTGTGAGGATTGTGCAGAACAAGGCAGTGGTTCATTCACTTATATGCTGAGTTGCTATGAGTTAGGACCAACTTCGTGGACCATTACAACCACAACCACACTCACACGTCCATTCTGGGATATGCTGAGGTAAAGAGGCATAAAAAGTTTTAAAAGGGTTATTTGGAAACAGATCAGTGCCTTTGAATTGCATCATTGGTGCAGCACATTGAATGTACTGTGGGCTGCCAAAAGAAGAAATCTGTCTTAGAGGCAGTGCAAGCAGCTTGCTTCCTGAGAAGTGAGGACAGTGAAACGTCCTCTTACACATTTTCGGCAAATATTACATGTTTTCAGGAGGCACCAATCCTTGGGAAAGGACATCACATTGGGGAAGGTGGAGGCTCAGAGAAAGAGAAGACACCCTCTCTGAGATGGATGAACATCGTGACCACACAGCTGGCTTAAGCAAGGTGGGAACTGAGACGACGGTGCAGGACAGGGTGAGATTCCGTGCTGTTGGTCTTAGGCCTGCTTGCAGTTCACTCAGTGGCATCTGGAGACAACGTTAAAAATAGAAGGTCCTCAAATATTACATGATGCCACTGTTGTAGAATGGGACTGTCCTTGGGGTTGGGGAGAGACTGAGTAAGATGGGTTCAATAATGTA
>NW_006399891.1:6042487-6044419 GCF_000299155.1 Elephantulus edwardii | reverse complement strand
ATATAGATTTTTCATTAGGAAATACATTTGCAGGCCACACTTTAATCTAGGTGGGGCCAGGACTAGTTTTTGCCAAAGGAATGCAAGTGGAAGGAAGGATACCACTTCCGAGTCAAGTCTTAAAGAAGTGAGGGAGCCATTTCCACGCTTTCTTTCCATGCTACCCAGTGACTAAATGAGACCCAGGAGATGTTAGAATCACGAGAAGGAGGTGACCTGGATCCCTGAATCAGCTACAGGGAAACAGATAAATTGTACAGGGAACGGAAGAAGCCTGCATTGGACTGGCACTGTTAGGAAATTAACTTTGAATGTGGTAAGCCAATAAAATTTTATAGTTTGCTTCTGCTACTCTAATAAATCAAGACACAAGGACTTTTCAGTGGTGCTTTCCAGCACCAGTGAATTCCTATCCTTCCAGATGTAAACCATAATATATATTCTATTTTTCTTTTCTTCTTGAGAGGCAGAGAAAGCAGGAAAAAACCCAAAACAACCCAACAAACATTCTTTTCTTCTTTTCCAAAATTCTGAACCAATGAAGACACAAAGGAATCAGGCAAATGGCGATTTTAAAAATATGACCACAACACCTGAACTTGAGAGTTAAATTTTCCTACAAATGCTTTCCTTCACTTCTGTATTAGCTAGTTGGGCTAATCACTGAGGCGCTGGTCAACCACAGGCTTCCCTCACGGGCACAAAATCTGCCTACTGATGACCCAGAACACATGAGAACGCTTTCTGCCTGCAGGCGGGTGAAGCTGAGGAGACGCAAAGCAATCCATTAAGCTCAGCTTCTTTTCCCAAACTCACCAAGCCGTCCTCCTCTTCTGGAGAGGATGAAGTAAGTGTCCAGGATGACAGTGAAATGAAATTCTCCCAACAGGTATTGTCAATATCATTAATTCTTGTTGCTCTGATATAAAAACCCTCTGCCATGAGCTGATTCTAACTCACTGGGACCCTACGGAACAGAGCAGGACCTCCTCTTACAGTTTCCAAGGTTGCACATCTTTAGAAACAGACTGTCAATTTGTTCTCCCACAGCGTAGCTGGTGGATTCAAACCCCTGACCTTTCTCTTAGCAGCCCTATGCATAACCCATTGTGTCACCAAGGCTTTTTAACAAGTTGATCGATGTTGTTTTAGCTGGACTATTTCTGACAACTCATAAAGTATTATCTTTTTCAAGGGCTTCTTGGCCATTGCATTTCCTTTTCTGTGAAGTGTTGACAATTGAGCTGTCATTTCTTGTACAATTATCTTTTCATATTGTTGTGATGGACTGTAGAGTTGGAGTAGACCCATAGCTGAACCTCTGGTGGGTTTTCAGAGGCAGTTAATTGAACAGGAAGAGACTGCCCATCATTCTCCTATGGAGCAGCTGGTGGCCTTGAACCGTGTGGCTTTGAAACTGCAGCACATCTTCTTGCCACTAGACCACCAGAGCTTCATGAACATCTTGACTCTTATTCATTGTTGTTGAGTCAGAACTGACTCATAGCGACCCTCCACTGCGTTTCTGGGGCTGTAAGTTGCATGGCAGGAGGTTGCTCATCATTTCCCCTCAGAGTCTTTGGTGGCTCCAAACCACCGTGGAGAACTTTGGGTTATCAGCACAATATCTTCTTGTCTTTTACACCATTATAAATATTTTCTTCTAGACTAGAATTTATATTTTGGCTGGCTTTTTAGTTTTTCTTTTCACAGAGAAGTTGAAAGATTTGATTTAGTACTGCCACTTGGAAAAGAGGATTGGTCTTCTGAGACAAGCTACAACCGAATCTTTGGGACTCTGAAAAGGTTTACTGAAAGTCCTTCAGAAAAGGCTCAGCCTTTTTTTTTTTTAAATTTAGGTTGTTTATTTTTCATTTCAATGAACATCTACAGAGATTTTGGAATTCCATTCATTCATTGTTGCACCCTTCT
>NW_006399891.1:6033860-6042132 GCF_000299155.1 Elephantulus edwardii | reverse complement strand
AATAATATTGCATGAGTTCCTTGTTCTTCAATGCAGCATAGTATTCCATTGTGCCTTTTTCACGACACAGTAGGAAGAGATGCTGGGATAACTGGTATCATTTTCTGTGAAGTTGTTGACAAGGATTATTAAAAGCTCTAGTAGCTTCCAGTATTCATTACACCTCAACACCAAGAAAATAAAAATCCTCACTGGACCAATTGAGCAACATAATGGTCCACGGAGAAAAGATTGAAGCTGTCATGGATTTCATTTCACTTCGTCCTGTAAGCAAAGCCCATGGTAGCAGCAGTCAAGACATCAAAGAACATACTTCACTGGGCAAACTTGCTACAAAATGGTCCAAAAAAAGGTCAAAAAAGCAAAGATGGCCCTTTTGAAGACTAAGGTGCTCCTGCCCTAAGTCATGTGATTTCCCATAGCTTCATATGCATGTAAAAATGGATAATGACTGAGGAAAACCACAGAAGAATGGATGCTTTTTGAACAATAACATCCACGATGAATATTGAAGATGTCATGAATTTCCAGAATAAAGAATACATTTGTTTTAGAAGAAGTATTTTTCCTTAGAATCAAGGATGATAGATCTTTGTCTCATGTACTTTGGACGTTTGATCAGGAGGGAACAATGACTGGAGAAGGACATCAAGCTAAATAGAAGGCTGGCCAAAAGAAGGGGGGCTGCAACAATGGGTTCACCAGCAACGATTATGGGGCTGTGTGGGGCTAGATAGTACACATTTTGTTCTGTTGCACATAGAGTTGTGGGTGGTCATTGTTGCTGTTCGGTGCTGTTGAGTCAACTATGATTCATAACTTTTCACCATCCTCATCCTTGCACAGTTACGATAAGGAACATGCATTTCAAAATTCATGACAAAACATGCTAAACTGTCAAGTGTTATAATTTCACGTTAACATTCTTTTAAAAGAACAAAAACTGTTCAATTGTGGTGGAATCAAATGCTGTTGTAGTAGTATGCCGTCAGTCAGAAATTCTCGCTCCTAACAATCTCACGTGACAGAGTAGAGCTGTGTCCCACAATGTTTCCTCAGCTGTCATTTTTATGAAAGCGCCTCACTCCAGCTTTCTCGCAGGGAGCCATGGCCTGACTGTGATCTCTCAGCATTTCAGCTCCAGCTGAGCACTTAACCATTGTGCCACCAGGTCTCCTTCTGATTATCAAGACACCACATCAAAAGATGGTTTTTTTAGATCGTTTGAAAAGCAGTAAGTATACTTTACAACCTTAAGTACTTCCTATTCTTCTTTATGGTGTTAGTAATTTTTATCCAAAATGTCATATCATTTTTATTAATGGAATGCTGTTGTTGTTGTGTACCACAGAGTTAGAACCAACCCATAGCTGACCCTCCAGTGGGTTTTCAGAGGCTGTTAATCACATGGGAGGAGATTGTCCATCATTCTCTTGCGGAGCAGCTAGTGGCCTCGAATCACATGCCTTTGAGATTGCAGCACAGCTTCTTACCAGTAGGCCACCAGAAGAAGAAATGATGCCTTTGAGTTGTGGTGCTGGAGAAGAGTCTTGAACATATCATGGACTGCCAAGAAAACAAACAGGTCTGTCTTGGAGAGGGTGAAACCAAGTTTCTCCTTGGAGGCTAGCATTTCGAAGCTCTGTCTCACATACTCTGGGCATGTGGCCAGGAGGGACTGATCCTTGAAGAATGACATCACGCTTGGAACGGTGGAGGGACAGTGCAGAAGAGAAAGACTTTAGATGAGATGGGTTGATACAATATCTGGGGCAATGGGGTAGGTGTGTCGGAGTCAGTGAGACTAGCTTAGGACAGGGCAGGCTTCAGAGTTGTACACAGGGTCGCTATGAGTCGCAGAAGACTCAATGGCACATAATAACAACAACATGATTCATAGTGTCCCAATGAACCCTCTGAACCTTGCCCCATCCTGAGCCATCATCATGTTCTCTGCCATGCACAAGCCCATTGCTGCGTCAATCCTTCTTGTTTAAACGAGTTGCTAGGAGTTGGAAACAAATCGATGCTATCTAATAACAACAGTAGCTCCCCAGCTAGCCATATGTCATTGGGCCATTTATATGAGCAGATAATTCTAAAATCCATTTAAACAGCTTGATACGTGAATGAGGTCACTCCAAAACGATTTTAATCTACTGTACTAATTGCACCTGAAGAGCTGCACACAGTTTCTCCCAATTTAAAATTCTAATTAGAGTTTGACATCTTTAAAACATCTTGGTTATGCACTCAGGAGGTGGTGGAACAATCTGTGATTTCCCTTTCCTCATCTATAGGTGAAAAGATGGACTGGAATCCCAAATCCATGAAAGTTAACGAGAGGAAGGAGCTTAGCACTTTCCCAGGGCAGCCCCTCTGTTCACATACCAGATGAGAATGGAAACGGCTTGTCTCACCTCTTTCCTGATATTCCCTCTCTGCCTAGTCTGGAGCAGGCATCAGTCATTTGTCCCTGGAGCTGTTGGCATGTAGGGCTGTGCCTGACACACAGGCCAGACTCTAAGCAGCTTGCTGGACAACGACTTAGTTATTCAAGGTCATACAGCTAGGAAGAGTCAAGCCTGTGCTGACAGCTCTCTTTCCTGCTGTAACCGGCTCATGTTCTTCACAGGGGGCATGATGGGTACCAGGCTGCCTTTTGGAGTGAAGGAGGTATTTTTGAAGTGGAAAGAGGCTGCACAGCATTGTGACTGTAGCCATGGATTGCTCGTTTAAGATGATTAATTTTGTGTTATGTGACCTCAACGAAAATGCTATTGCTTGTTTCTTAGTGTACTCATGCCAGAATAAACTGTAGCTTCAACTCGCTGCCCAGCCTCCTTTCCCAGGGCTATGGGCACTAACAGGGACTGGACACTGGGGGAAAGGAGAGAATATATTATGTATCAAATATGTAAATGCATATGATGCTCAGGTTATTGGTGTAAGAAAAATCTGAGTTGGAATCCTAGCCCTGCCATTTGTAAGTGTCCACAGCAATGTATAAATCCTTTTTAAAAAGTGTTTTCTTTTTATAAATATAGCTCTAGTCTGTAAAATAACTTCATAGTCTAACTTAAGCCCAGCAGTGATGGGGACACAGGAAGTGACAGTGTTTTATTCTACTGAACACAGCTAAGACTCAGAGCTGACCTGAGGGGCCTTGACAATATTCTGAACACATGTGCTCGAGGAGCATGGTGACAAAGGCATTTTTCTGCTATCCCAAAGGCTGGTGGTTCAAACCTCCAAGCAGCACGAAGGAACACAAATGAGGGAAGCTGCTCCTGTGGACATTTACAACCCAGAAGTCCTAAGGGACAGTTGTACTTTTTCCTGCAAGGTCTTTGTGAATAGGGATGGACTTGGTAACTGTGGGTGGAGAGTCTACCTGCTGCCACATACTTATACCAACAGTAAGAAAGCCAATTAGTACATGTTTTTAAAATATAACTTTAATTGTTTTGGTGCCTCCTTTTGTTCTCAAAGAAATTAAAACATTGCTCACTTTGAGACAAGTAATTTCTTCCAAATTAGAGCAAAGCAGTCTTTCAACTCTGTGTTTTTGCAGATACTGTTCTTCAGACCAAATGAAAACGAGCTGCAGACACTGTCAGGGCAGGTGGACCAGCTCTACTTTCCTTGCAGGTGAAGCAGTCAATGAGGTTAAGAGGCCACTGCCCTAGCCTGCCAGCTGCAGAGCCAGGGTGCAACCGAAATCTCGGCAAACCCCATTAATTCCCCAACCTCTCTAGGCCTGAGTCTACTTCTTGTCCAATTAGTCAGGGTTCTTTAATTTGGAAGAACAGCACCGGATGGATTTAAGCCAGAGCCGTGTCAGTCCTGGGAGGGCTGCAGCAGCTGAATGGAGGGAGGGAGGCCCTGTGAGCATCGTGGAGCCTGGGCTTGGGGCCTCCACTCGGGCTGCACTGTGACTGCTCAGCTGGCCTTCCTGCCCTGCACCCTGCAGTGTCTCTGGGGTGGTGGTCAATGCACCACTCACAGGCAGAGGAAAGAAACCTGGGCATCTTGAGAAATGAAGGCGAGGGCTGAGGACTTGCTTGATTTTGCACCCTTCTCCCTTTCTAGGCTGGCCCCGGCAATGCCCCTCCAGCTGTGCTAACACCCAAGTGCTCAGGCTTCAAGCAGGGAAGGTCATGCTGAGCAAGATCTCTGAGACAACACTTGCTATGTTCCAGACACGGATTTCCTGTGTTCCACAGACTTGTCCTCTGCTGTCAGATTGGTGCCTAACTTATGACTGCCCCACGTATCAGATCATTGAGATCCTTAGGGTTTTCTTTGGCTACCTTTGGAAGTAGGTAGCCAGGCTTTTCTTCCTAGTCTGTCTTGGTCTGGAAGGTCTACCAAAACCTCTTTAGCATGATTGCAACACACAAGCTGCCAATGACAGTGTCTTGTTCTGTTATACACAGATTACTTCTGAGTCAGACCTAAAACAGTGAATATGCAGGAGCTCTGGTGGCACTATGGTTAAGGCATTTGTCTTCTATTGAAAGGTTGGAGGTTTAAATACACCGCATGCACGAAGTGCATTTACCAGGATCCAAACCTGGGATCTCTGCATTGAAGGAGTGAATTCTACCACCAAACTACAACTGCCTTCTTGTATAGGTAACAAATAGAATGAAATCCTCTTAGCAACTCTGTGAAGCAGGTTTTGGTGGCCTAGTTGGCAAGGAATTGTGCTGCCAACCCAAAGTCATGTGATTCGAATCCACCAGCTCACCAGTGGGAGAAAGATGGGCAATCTCCTCTCGTGTGATTCACAGCCTCTGAAACCTGCCAATGCATCAGCTAAGAGTCAGTTCCAACACCACAGTACATAACAACAACAACAACAACAACAACAACAACATATAACAACTATTATTTTAGTGCTATTTGGGGGATGTGGAATTTCTTCTTTGCAATATCTACAAAAACCAAATCAACAAGGCAGACCCACTGCTGTCACTTCTCATTCACACTGTCCCTGCATGGCAGGGCAGAACGCTGGCACACGTTTTCTAAGACCATCAGTCCTTGGGTGAGCAGGTTGCCATCTCTCTCTCCTGTGGAGCAGCTGTGTTCACACTGCTCATCTTTCAGCTAGCGCTTCATCTCTGTGCCACCAGGGCTCCTAATATCTATGTAACGAGTTTCTATCTGGGATTTCAACAAGTTTTACAAACAAATGGTGGTGATGGTTGCATATCACAGTGGTTGTGATGAATGCCACACTGGATTGGATATGTCAAAATAATTAGGGTAATAACTTTGATGAGTCTACTTCATTAAGGAACTCTGGTGACACAGTAGTTAAGAGGTCACAAAGTCAGCAGTTTGAAACCACTTGTTCTGTAGGAGAAAGAAGTAGCAATCTACACCAATAAAGTCTTACAGCCTGTATGGGGCAATGCTATTGCGTCTGTTAAGGTCTCTGTGGATCAGAATTGACTGGATTGCAGTGGGCTTGTTTTTTTAAAAAATAATTTTAACTACAGTAAAAGAGGTTTTCAAAGTATAAAAGTAGTAGCGGGATATTCAGGAAGCGTAGGCGTTCCAGTACTAAAAGAGACACATCTTAACATCAATGGCTGCATTTCCCGGGCTCTTCCACTGAAATGAGCGAGCTCTGGAGTCCACAGGAGGGCGCTCTCGTGGTGTCGTTCAGGGCATGTCGCGGTGCCAACCAGCAGCTGCTCAGAGGGAGAATGACGGGCAGTCCTCCCAGTAAGATTCACTGTCTCAGAAACCACATGGAGGGCTGCAGACAACTTGACGGCAGAGGGTCTAGTTTTTGGTCGGAGCCCACATGGTGGAGCCCACGCCAGGAAATGAAAAGAGGGCAGCTGGAGGTGCGTGATGGTTCCAGTGCTGATGGGTTTGCAGCATGATCTGAATAAACAGTGTTCTCAGGTCTCCAAGACTTAGCACCCGGGGCTAAACCAGTCATCAGGGGTCAACCGCAGCCCTGCATCACCTCTGCTTTCTGCTCTGACTGCCAGAGGGGCAGAAAGCAATGAGAAGCTACCACAGGAGGCTGTCGGCTCCTTTGGAGTTGGTCCTGGTTCACAATGCCCACATGCACCATGATGTGAAACACAGCCTGGCCCTGTCCCAGCCCCGGGTCTGCTGCAGACTGAACTCTTGTCACCCATCAGCTGTTCACTGGCTGATTTGTGGAAGTATCTTGCTAGCCCTTTCCTTCTAGTCTATTTTATTTTGGAATTTGTGTTGAAATCTGTTCCACTTCACAGCAACACACGAGCCTCCAATAATAGGCAGCTGGTGGCTGTCCATTAAGTGCACCAACCAGGAATCGAACCTGGGTCTCCCACGTGGAAGGTAAGAATCCTATCACTGAACCACTAAAAAAAACCCCAAACCAAATAAAAAAATGCAAATACAATCTAAACAAAACAAACAAAAACCCCCCCAAAACACCTAATTGTCATACAGGGGCTTGTGAGTCCAGCCACACAGAGATGCCCTGGTTAGAACACCGAGCTAACAATCCCCACAAACTTCTTAGACATCCTCTTTGAAGCAAACATGGCCCTCAGCTCTCCCCCATAGTAGACAGAGCTGATGTCTCCATTGTTCCGGCTCCAGGGACAGCCAGGCACCTGAAGTGCCAAGGTTTCCAGGGTGTGGTCACAGAAGAGGAGAAAACATGTCAACCTGGCCTTGTCTCAAAGATGGTCAAGGTGAAGGGGGCAGGTAGGAAACACATAGGGACAAAATATCTCCGGAGACCAGGCAGGCAACATAGGTGAGTGAGGCAGGCCTACTGAAAGACCAACCACAATGTTTCACAGGCCAGCACGTGGGGCCAACGCCAAACAAGCACAGTCACAGGTCACCTCTGGCTCCATCTACAATCTCCTTTTTCAAGAGGAGCACAGAGGGTGACAGTGCAAGTAGACTGTCACCATGCACGTACCTCCTAGCTGGTGGGCTTGCTGGCACTGTTGGGTGCACCCACCACAGGCTCCTCCAGTGGTATTCAGGCAAGAACAGAGTATGGCTGAGAGTAATGATAGCTACTAGAGGACCTAGAGGACTCTCCACTTTTCTTTGTAAACATTTTATTGTGATTTCAGTACAAGTTCACAGAGCAAACTGATCTTCCATTGAACCATTCATGCACATTTTGTTCCATGATCACAGCTCCTACATGTTAAGGGCCTTTGCATCTCTCGTCCTGCATGCTGCCACCCAACTCACCCAGGAGTGCCTAAAACTTACAAATAGTCTACTTTCTGCCACTTTCATCCACTGAGTCATGAACTTCACACTCGGTCAGCAGCCCTCAAACGCTATTAAAATTTTAATTCCTGGGCTCTTTTACAACTTCTCATAACCCCCTCCCTGGCCTTGGCCACATTGGCCTGCAAGAGACCTCTGGTGGTGAAAGGTGTAACTGCAGAGCTGCCCTTTTCAATAGGAGCAATTTCATTCAAATCATTAGTGTTGATAAGGCATCTGTAGAAGACGAGAAAGAACGAGCACAGACTTTTAACATAAAAGTTGGCAAAGAAAGGAATGATTTGAGATGGATAGCAACAAGGAAAGGAAGCTCACGTTAGGACTCAAATCCCAGTTGAGCGGATTCCGATTCTTGGCTCCCCTCCTCTGGGCTGCCAAAGCTGGAAAACTTAGCAGATGGAGACAGTCCAACTATTTCCCAATTAGCCCTGGTGGACTTGAGCCACTGGAGACCTTTTGGCGAGCAGCACAACACGCTATGTACCCCTCCGTCAGAACTCCATACAGTAGGCCAGGTGGCTTCATCCATAGGAAGTTGCACCATTGGCTCAAAGACCACTCCCCACTGGTAGCCTGAATCCACCCACAGCTTTGAGGAAGCAAGAGGGGCAGTCTTCTCCTGTTAACGGTGACAGCCTTGGGAACCCAACCAAGGGTCAGCTATGAGTTGGTTCTGACTGGACAGTTGTTGTTGTTGTCAGTTGCCACCGAGTCAAGTACAGACAACCTGAACCCTGTTCTATCCTGTGCCTTCCTCCTCATCTCTGACACACTAGGGCCCATTGCTAAAGTTACTGTGTCAAACCATTTCACTGAAGGACTTCTCTTCGCTGACCCTCCATCTTACCAAGTATGATGTCCCTTTTCAAGGAATAGCCTCACCTAACTACACATCCATCTATTCCTGGGGCTTTATTTTTTGCTATTTCCTTCAAAGCAGCTTGAACTTCTTCCTTCATCACCATAGGCTCTTGCTCATATGTTATTTCTTTAA
>NW_006399891.1:5983350-6001213 GCF_000299155.1 Elephantulus edwardii | reverse complement strand
AACAGAACAAACAGGTTTGTCCTGGAGAGGGTGAAGCCAGGCTGCTCCTTAGAGGCAAGGATTCTGAAGCTCCATCTGACATACTTTGGACATGTTGCAAGAAGGGGACCAGTCCTTGGAGAGGGACATCATGCTTGGGAGAGTGGAGGGGCAGCGCAAGACAGGAAGACCCTCGATGAGATGGATTGATTCAGTGACTAGGGTAATGAAGGTAGGTGTTGTCAGAGACAACAAGGTTGGCACAGGATAGAGTAGGGTTCAGAGCTGTTGTACGTATGGCTGTTGTAGTCACAAGTGACTCGAGGGCACATAACAACAACAACAACTCTGTGTAAGGCACAGTGTCTGTGGTTACTTTAGTGAGGGCAGCCACAAAGCAGGAGAAGGGGCTCGGGCCAGAACACCAGGATGGAAACGTTCAGAGAGGCCTCGGCCACCACAGACTCAGAGTGTGCAGTGGAGGTGGGGAGGGGACCTTCTGCAGGAGACTGCGATATCCCTGGAAAAGCAGAGAAACAATGCCACGGAGTTTGCAGATACTAAAGTGAAAGAAGATTCCCACAAGCCACTGCCAACCACTCAGATAGTTGTGGACAGAGTAGGAGAAAAATGTGTAACAAAACTCAAAGTAAAGACATGCCAGACTTACTGATCTGATAGAGACTGTGGTGCTCAGCTGGGCTTCAAGTCTGGAATTAAACTCAGTCAAACAATTATTGCTGTTGTTAGGTCCTGTCAAGATGACTATGATTCAGAGTGACTTTACAAACAACAGCACAGAACCCTGCACTCCTGGGCACCACCACCACCTCCACCGTGCTCAGACCCGTGAAGGGCTGTGGTTACCTACGGTGTGAATCCATCTCATTAAGGCTCTTCTACCTTTCTCAGAATGATGTCTTTTTCCAAGGACTGATCCTACCTGATAACATGCCCAAAGTGTGTGAGGTGAAGCTTGACCATCCTTGCCTCGAAGGAGCACCCTGGCTGTTCCCTACAATCAGAAAGGACAGATTTGTTTGTTCTTTTGGCAGGAGTGAACAGTAACTTCAGGGCCATCTATACTCTTCAGATCAACCAACCATGCCAGATCAAAAGAGTTTGGGCCCAGATACAAAGATCAGAAAGCAGGTAAAGATAGGAAAGAAAGATGAGTGGAAATGGTAAAAACAGGGAGGAAATAGGAAGAGTGCTGTTACAGTGTGAGGATTGCACTCAATGTTATAAATCTAGAAATGCATGAATTATCGAAAGGAAAACCAATTTTCTCTGCAGAGTTTTATCAAAATCACAACAAAAAGTTAAAAAGAACCAAAAAAGATTGCGAACACATTTTACGACCATTATGAAGGTTTTCTGTTTTGTTTTGTTTGTAAAGTGAAATGATGATGTGTTTGTTTTCCAGACAAGCTATGCAAGTTGGGTATTTATTGTAAGATATAGGCTGAACCTAGATTTGTTTCTCCCCCAATTATGGAGTGAACTGTGTCCCAGAAAACCATGCGTTATAAATTTTGGCCCCTGTACTTGTAGTTGGGAGCTCTCATGGCCTAAAGGAGTTGTGTTGCCAACCCAAAGTCAAGTGGTTCAAATATGTTCGTTTCTCTGAGAGAGAAAGATGGATAATAGCCTCCTGTGCAATTCCTATGTTTTAAATATCCACTGCAAAATCAGTTATGAGTTGATTCTGACTCAACAGCATATACAGCAACATACTTGTGACTACATCCAACAGGACAATGTTGTTGTTATTTTTTATGTTAAAGAGGCCAGAGTGTTTTAAGTCAATCACCTTTGCGAGATAAGCGAGCAGACAGGTGCAGAGAAGGAAGCAAAGCTGGAGACAGATTGCAAGCCTCGTTCAATCTCCAAGGAACCAGCAAAACACAAGTTGAAAAGAGAAAAGGGCTGTTTTCTAGCATCAACAGAGAAAGCCTTCCCCTGTACGTTTCCATGTGTTTGGACTTATAGCCTCCTAAACAGTGAGAAACTAAATTCTTGTTTGTGAAAGCCACTTAGTGGTACTTCTGATATAGCATCATCGGTCTCTCAAGAGACACAAGACATCCCTTTTGATTCATTGTGCTTTTCTTCTCAAGTCTTATAATAAGAAGACAGAAAAGACAGAGTAATAAACTAAAGATCCACTCTATCTTTATGCATAACATTAGGATGTCCTGCATGAAAATAAATTTATATCAAGTTAAAACACACATGCTCACAATCAGCTCTTGGTAATATAACTCCCCACTTCTCTTATGGAGGGTTTTAACAAACTGTAACCGAGAAGATGAATTTACAAAATAACTTTTTCTTTTCTCCAAATGGAACTATCAATACAACCAAAGAGAAAATCAATGTCACTTGTAAAATCAAGACAGATGTGCCTTCTATTTTCATGGCTAGACCTTCCTGTTAAAAATGACAATTGTTGATACTTTTTTTGTTTTGACTCAGAGTTATAAATTTCAGTGTAAGAAGAGGGAATCCAATTTATGTGTAGCCTAGGAGCAACCCTGACAGATTTTATTGTTTTAAAGTCAGACTCCAAAGTCGATCCATTAGAAACAAAGCATATAAAAATGTATAACCTAGTTAATCCTTTTCTACTGTAATTTTAACCACCCTCTCCAAATCAAAGTACGCTTTCATGAATTTTATTTTTTTTAAAAAAAAAAAAACACAAACTGGTAAAACACACAGAAGCATACCTTTTAAGCAGGTTCAGTTCCAGAACATTGCAATAAAATGAGCATAACAAAGTGAGCCACATGAATCTTCTGGTCTCCCAATGCATAAAACAGCTGATTACACAATAATATAGTCTTTAGTACAGGGAATACTGTAGGGAGCTCTAGTGGCTCAATGGTAAGGAATTGCACTGCTAATGCAAAGGTACAAAGTTCAGATCCAGCAGCTGCTCTGTGGGAGAAAGATGGGCAATCTCTTCTGTGTGACATACTGTCTCTGAAATCCACTGGAGGGTCAGCTACAGGTTGATTCTGACTTAACGATACACAACAATGGTGTTTTACATGTATAATAGCACCATGAATACATTTAAAATATTGTGAGAATTTCCACATGTGATGACACAGAAACATGAAGTGTACACGTGTTGTTGGCAAAATGGCTCCAACAGCCTTGCTTGGCAAAAGGCTGTCACACAACATCCATTTGTAAAACACACAATGTTTGCAATAAAGTGAAATCTGTTCTTAAATGGACAACTCTCGAGTCTACAACTTGATAGAGGGGTGTGTGCGTGCTTATGAATGTACAAGGCACAACCCATTTCCTTCACTCTAGAAAATGTCATTTCTCCTCTTGACAGCTACTATCTTCCCTCCACTTCTAGATACAATTTCTGAATTCTATCCCCATAGAATAACTTTTATGAACTTTTTCTGTTTTTGAAGTTCATAAAAATGAAGCCATCAGAGATATACTTTTTTATACTTGGCTTTTTTTCACATGTTTTGAAACTTCATATATCTTAAGTTATTCAATTGTTGGCAGTATTCCACTATATGAATTGGATTATTCATCCTTTGCCCTGTTGGTGGTCATTAGGGTTGTTTCTAGAGTAGATAATGCTTTGACAGATCTGCAGAGAAGAACTGATGCATTTGAACACAAACTGCATTTGTGCTGGAGAAGCGTACAGCGTGTCCTTTGGACTGGCAAAAGAGCAACACAGATCTGTCTTGGAGGGAAGTGCTCCACCGCGCTCCTTAGAGACACGCATGATGAAACTTTGTCTCACGTACTTTGGGTATGTTATCAGGGGGGGTCAGTCCTTGGAAAATGACAGCAGGCTTGGAAAGGTAGAATGTCAGAGAAAGGGAGGAGGACTCTCAACAAGATGGATTGACAGTGACTCTAACAATAGGCCTGAGCATATCAGAGATGAAGGTGCTGCGGGATGGGCCAGGGCTCAGATTTGTTCTTCCCAGGGTCGTTATGAGTCGTGGACTTGATGGCATCTAACAACAACACATGGGATCGAGACTGGGTGAGCAATAAAATGAACTGAATTCTAGGTGACGAGCACAGATACTTCTTACAGATTGTTCTGGAAACTTTACACTGCAAGTTCCTGACAGAAATAGAATATATCTTTTCAACACCCTATAAAGTGTCTGAGTCAGAGTGATTAGCATCCAATTAAAAGATTTGGCTCAGCAGGGTGCTAATGAATAAAAAAAATGTGACTGGACTGAAAACTGCACAGGCGGGTTGGGGTTCCTGGTAAAAAGTGCTCCATTCCCAGGTCTCACGAAGAAACGAAACAAAACAGGGACCCCTCCCCCAAGCCATCCCACTTGTGCACAGCAGGGCAGCAGGAAGACTGTTGTACATTATATGGAAAAATTTGTCATCCAAAGTGGAAATTAACCCAAATTTGAGTATATCATAAAGTCATTCAAAAGGCAACTTACTGAATAAGAAGATAATGCACAATTCAGAGATTGTAATCAGTGTTAGTTAACTGAATCTTTAGAAACTTTGTTATGTTTTTGCTGTGTATATTAACCACAAAATAGAGAAATAAAACTTAGGGGAGAAAAATATAAATATATATATATGCAACTTACCAAACACCTACAGTACACACTGTAGGGGAAATGCGCTAAGGAAATATCAATACTAGTTGACATTTCTTGAGTATTAAATATAGTATCTATTATCTTTAATCCTTACAACTTTGCCAAGTAGTGTGCTATTCTCATGTTACAAGTGAAGGCATAGACTCAACAGCATGAAATAGATCAAGTCCACAGAGTTAGTATCTCACAGTTACATCTCAATCCTTGTACGTAACTTTCTGAAGCCTTCCCATTCTCTTTCTACCAAACAAAGCCCTCTTTATAAGATTAGTCAGAATTTTATAAAGCGAAACAAAACAGACAGTTGCCATTGAGTCAACTCTGGGTCAAGCCCATGCCACGTGTGTCAGACTAAAACAGAGTATGACTGACTTTTCATAAGTAGATGACACGGCCCTTCTTCCCAGAGGCCCTGGGTGGGTTCAAACCACAGCGTTTTAGTTAACAATCAAGCACTTAACTGTTTGCATCACAAGGGACTCATACAGACTCCATTCCTCTTGTTAGTTGCTACTGAGTGGAATCTGGCTCCATATAAATTCCTTACTTGAAGACATCAGGTATTAGTACAACTGCTTCTTGCGATCAGTCCCTATTTCTTTTTCCTGTGTAGTGTCTGGTTTTCCTCCTTTCCCTCCCTTCCCATTCCTGGTAGCTACCAAAGAATGTTTCTTTCTGTGTGTAAACCTTTCTTTAGCTTTTCACAATGGAGGACTCATAAAACATGTGCTCTTTTGTAAGAGACCTATTTCATGCAGCATAACATCCCCTGGATTTATCTGTGTTATGTGGTGTTTCGAGAAGTTACCATTTTTTAATGTTACATAGATCAGGATTGGCGGAAGATTCAACAGCCTGCATTATGCAGATGATACAACCCTGCTTGCTGAAACTGAGGAGGACCTGAAGCATATGCTGCAGAAGGTGAAGGACTGCAGCCTTAAATACCGATTGAAGCTCAACATCAAGAAAACAAAGATTCTCACCACTGGGCCAATTGTTAGCATCAGTATGGATGGTGAAGAAATTGAGATAGTTAACAGTTTTAGTTTGCTTGGCTCCACAGCCAACACTCTTGGTAACAGCAGCCAGGAAATCAAGAGACAAATTGCTTTGGGAAAGTCAGCTGTCAGGGACCTCTCCAGGGTAATGACGAGCAACGACATCAGGCTGAAGACTAAGGTGTGCCGGATCCAGGCTATAGTCTTTGCAGTTGTGTGGTATGCATCAGGGAGCTGGACAGTGGCTAGGGATGATAGAAAGAGAATTGATGCCTTTGAGCTGTGGTGTTGGAGAAGAGTGTTGAATATACCATGGACTGCTAGGAGAACAAACTGGTTTGTCTTGGAGAGGGTGAAGCTGGGCTACTCCTTGGAGTCAAGGATTCTGAAGCTTCGTCTGACATACTTTGGGCACGTTGCAAGAAGGGACTGGTCCTTGTAGAGGGACATCATATTTAGGAGAGTGGAGGGACGGCACAGAAGAGGAAGACCCTCCATGAGATGGATCTATTCAGTGATTGGGTGGTAGGAGTAAGGGTGTCAGAGACAATGTGGTTCGCACAGGATAGAGCAGGGTTTAGGGCTCTTGTACATAGGGTTGTTATGAGTCACAAGCAACTTGAAGGCACATAACAACAGCACCAAGTATTCTATCATTGTGTAGGTATCTTAGTAGTTTATCATCCATTCACCTGCTGATGGATACTTAGGTTGTGTCTAACTCTCTGCTATTATGGTTTAATCACAGTAGAGATTGAGAATGGTGAAGAAGTGGGCAAGGTTTCAATGTATTGTCCACAGAGTTAACTTGACGACACTTCACAACAGTACATTGTTGAGGGAGTGAGAGGGTATTTCCCTGTTGTTTTGATCCTTATTTCTCTAACAGCTCTTTCACAGCTCTAAAAGCTACGGAGATTGTGTAGTCCACTGCGAGTTGCACTGTTCACCCAAACACTGTGCTGCTCTATCAATTCAAATCCACTATCAGCCCCTCGGTAGGGAAAAGGTAGGTCAACTCATCGTGTGAGATTTACAGCCTAATATGAGATGTACAACTCAGTGAAGGGTCAGCTATGAGTCAGTTCCAATTTGATGTCAGGGAGTACGTGAGTAAGTAAATAGTGACAATCTTGAGCATTTCTTCAGGTATTTGTTGACCATCTGAATATCTTCTTGGCCAAAATATTTTTTTTCATGTCTTGTGCTTTTTTTGGTATTCCCCCCAATCTGTAGATTCTTTTTATTCTTTTGGAGAAATATTTTTATGTACAAGGGGTTTAGTTTTTAGACCATCCTAGTCATCTACTTTATCTTCTGCTGTTTATGCATTTTGGTGCTGTTTGGCAGTGCTGAATTCCAACCTCAAAGATCTCCACATGAGAAGAATCAGCACACAGACAGATGCCAGGAGTTCCCACTAGCATCTGCAGACTGCTTACATGTTTCAGCAAAGACTTACCTGGAATTTTCTAGAAAACAGCTCTCATCAGCACCCTGGTGTAGCAGCAGTCAAAACATTTCATCATTTCTAATTTTTTCCTCTACCCTAAAAAAGAAAACTCTTTTGACTGTGAGGTTTGGCAGATATTTTTAAAGTCAGAAAGAAAAAAATTACATAGAGTGATGTCCTTATATTCCAAATATAAGCCCATCTGTGAGAGGTTTCCTTTTCTCCCCCTATATCTTTTGATCTGGTAGTGAAGGCACCTGCAGAAAGATCAGCTCTCTTCATACCAGTTTCTTGAGAATTCATCCCAGACATAAACAGATGATAAGATAAAAAGTAAGCTGGAGGGATGATAACCACATCCCACATGCATTCTGAGAAGACAATATTAACATCATTTAAATATTCAGAACTAAGTGACATATTGAATACGAGGATAGCTCAACATCAAAACCATTTTGCTCTCAAACAACCTGGGTTTCTTCCCTACAGTAGGGAGAGTGACTTAATCACAGAGACAGGTCTTAGTAAGATCTACCACCATTTTCTAATGACTAGGAGGAAAGGAACTCTATTCTTAAGCCATTTCTCCCAAACTGTAAATCTCCCTTAGACAGTAGAAATGGGAATGAAAGGAAAAGATGGATAATCAACCCACTGAGCTGAATGCCACTGACCCTTCAACCTCACACCTTATTTGCTCATGTGAGGCATGGGGGCTGAGACTAGCAAAAATGCCATTTGTCCTTTTCTAAGTCATCTGAAATACATGTGGAATGCTTGAAAACATACCAAACATTTATGCTGTAATCTATCCTATCACTGGCAAAATTTAAAAAATAGACCATCTCAATGTAGAAAATAGTATAGAGGAATGAGTTCTTCTCTGTGTTCTCGTCCTTGGGTAGTTGTTGCTCTTAAGTGCCGTTGAGTCGTAGACAAATCATAGCGACCCTATGAACAAAAGACCTGAACACTTTTATAACTTCCATCGTTTTTCCACATTCATAGGGTTTCTGGAAGCAAGCTATTTCAGAAGTGGATGCTACTCCTGCTTCCAAGTTTGTTTTAATTGGGGAGCGCCACCAAACACTGTCCACATCCATCAGTGTCACAGTGTTTAGCATCACAGCAACCACGAGTTACCTCTGTACAGCAAATGGACAGACCAGCGCTACACCACTCAGAAGAATGTTTGACCAAAAACAATTAAAACCAGGCTTGAGGGCTGCAGATTATAATTACCCACATTTGGCTTAGTTGCATAACTTTGTATCCACTAGGCCAACAAAGCTCTCTCTCTATGTTGTTGTTTAGTGCTGCCGAGTCATAGGTGACTCATAGTGACAGTATAGCAATTTAGTCAACACCTTGCCTGTAAGCAGGCAAACCTCACACACATTGCAACTTTGGTTCTAGATCATCTAAAAACATAGAATATCATAATAAAATAAGTCATAAACATTGTTTTGTTCCCCAATACATATAAAAATTATACTTACACTATAGTGAAATCTATTTTGTGTGCAATAGCATTATGAAAAAGCTCCAAATATGAGAATTATCAAAATCTGACACAGAGACCTGAAGTGAGCACACACTGTTAAAGAAACGGTACTGACAGACTTGTTCAAGGCAAGATTGCCACAAAACGTCGATTTACTTACAAAAACAAAACAAAAACCAAGCAAACCCCAAACCAGTATCTGCAAATCTCAGTAAAGTTTAATAAAATAAGACGTGTCTGCATATCACAATTTAAGAAGACTCAGCAGTGTCATTAAAACGCTTCTAACCTCTGATCTAAGAAGTCTGCGTGGATCAGTGGTTAAACACAGCACTAGCTGCTCACTAAAGGGCTGGCAGGTTAACACCCCCAGTGGCTCTGCGGGGGAAGGGTGTGCAGTGGGCCCCCCATAAATTATAGCCGGAAAACCACCCCATGGGACAGATCTACTCTGTGACCTGCGGTCGCTGTGAAGCAATGAAGTGAGGTCACCTAACAACGGCAACCAGATCCAATGAGTTGGTATCCAAGTTCTATTCCAATGAGATGATCTGAAATCTTATATACAAAGATATTTGCTTAAAAACCTTTGTATAATAAAAAATATTTATAATTAACTCAAGTAGCCTACGAAAGGCAATCCTGGGGGCGCTGTAGAAGTGCTGGCTGCTACGGGAACTTTTGGCTGTTCCAACTCACCACCTGCCCTGTGGGAGTGAGAGGTGGCAGCTGTTCCTGGAAGAGTTATAGACTCTGAAGCCCTGTGGGGCTGGGCAGGTCTACTTTTTGGACAGGGTCACTATAAGTCTGAATAGATTTCATAGTCATCTGGGGGGGGGTGGGAATCCTATCAAGGGAGAAGTCTGAAAATGAGATGAGGTATTTCATGGACACCTCATTCTTCATTTCAGTGGTTCCTAGTAGACTGAGCAGTTCTGAAATATATACTTGCCATTTGCATTTTCTCTTTAGGTAGTTGTTCGTGCCCGCATTTATTTCTTTAAGTCTTCAGGTAATCTATAAAAGTTATATAAGCAATGTGGTGAGCTCTGGTGGCCTAGTGGCCAGAAGCTATACACTGTAATATCAGCAGCTCATGGTTCAAATCCACCAGATGCTCTGCTGGAGAAGGAGGGTCAATCTCCTCCAAGTACCAGTCAGATCTGATTTGATGGTACACAAACAAAAATTAAAAATAAAAATTTTAGAAAATAAAAACTTTAAAAAGTTATATAAGCAATCAAGGGAACTCTGGTGGCCTACTGGCAAGAAGCTGCCTTGCAATCCTGAAGGCACAGGGTTCAAGGCTATCAGCTGCTCTGTGAAAGATGATGGGCAATCTCCTCCCATTAGATTAACTACCCATAAAAACCTGCTGGAGGGTCAGCTGAGGTCAATTCCAAGTCTATAACACGACAAGAAGATTTATATAATGAGGATACTATTCTGTCAAATCCCTGACATATATGTCTGTCAAAATTTATTTATGATTCAGATTTACTCTAAGCCCAAATCTGATGAATTCAAAAGGAGGAAGCAAGTGAATGGCAAAAAAACAAATTTAAAAAGCCAAATAATCAAACCACTTCCATATTTATAGCTCAACATGAATTACTGCTTGAGTCTAAGACAGAAAAAACATTTAGACGACTCTCCCACTGGGGACTCCCACGTGGTAAATGAAGCCTTTTGTAGGAACTCTTAAAGCATAGCAATTAGACACAGGCAATCCAGAGAAATCGGTCAGAACCATGCTGATATGTCCTCCTGTGTTACAGCAGATAAGGATTCCTGGTAGCACAATGGTTAAGCATTTGGTTACTAACCTAAAGATTGGTCTTTCAAACCCAAAAGCTGCTGGGGGGAGAAAGATGTGGTGATTTCTACTGTAAAGATTACAGCCTAGGAAACTCTTTGGGGCAGTTCTACTCTGTCCAGTTGGAACTGACTCCAATCACAGACAGGATATGTACACAGACAGATAGATAGATGATAGATAGATAGATAGATAGATAGATAGATAGATAGATAGATAGATAGATAGATAGATAGGTATGGATGATAAATAGTTCAAGACAGAGGCATAGAAAGAGTGGAAAAATACAGAATTAATGCGAATGTAAGTAGATCTGAAACAAAGCTCACTACCTTTGATCAGCAAGAGTCAGCAAAACCTATGCATGGTGTTTAGTCCAAATACTAACAGCTGAAACCTCAGAGGGAGATGTGGAGATCCAGGCAGATGCTGAAGGAAACCCCAAGACTGAAAGTCTGTGGGCACAGGCGGTACTGCCTGACAATTTTACACAAATGAGCCAACAACAGCTTCCACTGGGGAAAGAATTCTGATGCCGAGAGGAAGTTTGGGACCAAATGCAACTCTGGTTTATTCCTCCTTGCAAAGGGACTAATCAACTGCACTCTTAGAATACTACAAACCCACGTATTAACCATTCCTCAGAGACGGGGGAAGAGCTGTCCTCGACCGTCACTTTAGTTCTTCAATTATACTATCAAAATCTCTGTGACAGATTGTTTTATGCCTTTGGTGTCAGCCCAAAACACACCTGGGGTACATAATTTGGTGATCAATGTCTTAACTGAGGAAAGTTAAGAAAGACTTCAGAAGACAGGCTGGTAGCCAGTGCACAAAGGAAGAAGCGGAAGCAAAACGGCAAACATTCAGCTAAAACATTCTCAAGGGCAGGGATTCACAGGAATAAATGGAGCCATTTCAAGCCTGAAGGAGGTTACCTGTGGGAGACTGCATGGATCGCTTCGGGGATCACTGCTTTTCATCAGCCTAAAAATGGAGCTGCCAGGAAAATTTCTAGGTCAGCGAAAGATACAGAAGAGAGAATAACGTCCAATAAAGGAGAAGCTAACAAGGATCATTTATACAGTG
Source organism: Elephantulus edwardii (assembly GCF_000299155.1). Taxonomy (NCBI): domain Eukaryota; kingdom Metazoa; phylum Chordata; class Mammalia; order Macroscelidea; family Macroscelididae; genus Elephantulus; species Elephantulus edwardii. The sequence continues at coordinate 5,989,740 of NW_006399891.1, read as the reverse complement.
CTAAGAATGGTGCCAGTTGATAAATCTGGAGGATGCACATCAAATCCAGAGCATTTCCATCAAACACGAGAAATGGTCAGAAAGTTAGAATTCCAAGTACATTTTTATACATATTCTAGTAAATCCTGAGCTCACTCAGTGTTGTGTAGAGAAAGTATATCCAAGTCTTTTCAGGATCATTTAATTATTTTGACAAAGACAAAGCACAGGTGCTTATTACATGTGTTGAAGATCTAAATGAAAACTAATAGAAATTTAGAAGGAAATTATTTGATCCATTCTTCGACATCTTCAGAGAAAGGCTCCATAAACCTCGACTAGAGGTAAACATTTCAGTCCAGTGGGAGAATGTCTTCTAACAGGAGCTGAATGTTATATGTTTGAGTATCAGTTTAATTGGACCATTTCTTTCATATATATTTTTTACTTACTATGCTTTCTATGTGCTTGCTCTTCTCCTTTCTTACTTATTAGTTAATGGAATTGGGGAGCTCTGCTAAGTGACTTAGCAGTAGGAAGTTGCACAGCTAACCCAAAGGCACACAGTTCAAATCCACCAGCTGCTCTGATGGAGAAAGATGGGGCATTTTTCTCTTGAGCTATTTACAGCCTCTGAAAACCCACTGGAGAGTCTGCTATGAGTTGGTTCCAACTTGATGACACATAACAATAACAACAACAATATTAAATGGACTAATTTCTTATTTTCTAATTAATTTAGTTTAGAATCTGTTTCTAATATTTCAATGACTATATTAAATTTGATTGTGCTTTTGCAAAACCTATACTTGGACCAGGAGGCAGACGTCAGAACACAGCAAGGAAACACTGCATAGTTTAAAATTAGGAAGGGTATATGCCAGGGATGTGTCCTATCTCCATACCTTTTAAATCTATATACGGAACAGATCATCTGGGAGGCTGGGCTCTAAGAGGAGGAATGTGGCATCAGGATTGGAGGAAGACTCATCAACAATCAGCATTATGCAGATGATACAACCTTGCTTGCTGGAACTGAGGAGGACCTGAAACACTTGCTGCAGAAGGCCAAGGAATACAGCCTTAAATATGGATTGAAGCTCAACATCAAGAAAACAAAGATTCTCACCGCTGCACTGATTAGAAGCATCATGATAGACTGTGAAGAGACTGAGATTGTTATCAGCTTTAGTTTGTTTGGTTCCATAATCAACACTCTTGGTACCAGCAGGCAAGAAATTAAAAGACAAATTACATTGGGAAAGTCTGCTATCAGAGATATCTCCAGAGTACTGAAGAGCAACGATGTCAGTCTGGAGACCAAAGTGTGCCTCATACAGGCCATGATCTTCACAATTATGTGCTATGCATCAGAAACCTGGACAACGATGAGGGATGATAGACTTTAAGCTGTGGTGCTGGAGAATAATATTGAGGGTACCATGGACTGTTAGGAGAACAAACAGGTTCATCCTAGAGAGGGTGAAACCAGGCTGCTCCTTGGAGACAAGGATTCTGAGGCTTCTTCTGACATACTTTGGACATGTTGCAAAGAGGGACCAGTCCTTGGAGAGTGATGTTATGCTTGGGAGGGTGGAGGGACAGCACAAGAGGGGAAGAGCCTCAATAAGATGGACTGACTCAGTGACTGGGGTAATGGGGGTAGGTGTGTCAGAGACAATAAGGTTGGCTAATGACAGAGCAATTGTACACAGGGTCACTATGAGCTGCAGGCTACTTCACAGCACATAACAACAACAACAACCTGTTAAATTTGTAATATGCATACTTAAAGGTCAAACTGATCAGCAGCATAAAGCAAATAGCTGCTTGGAATTCCTTAACTCCAGTGATCACCTACCATGACTGTCATTTAGTGTTTTAACTGTATCTTGCTTTTAGCCTTCCCTCCACAGCCATGTCTATTGTTAGTCAGCAGTTCTTTAAATGAACTTCTTATTTACCACTTTCCTTCTCACTGATCCTTATTATAATCCACCCTATCCTCTGAGTTCTATTTACTTTTTACTGAAACATGCCTTTAACAATTCCTTTAGTGAGCATTTACAAAAAAAAAAATTAAATGATGATTCTCGGACTATTTTCTGGCAGAATATGTTGGGCAATGCTAAAACCAAAGGTCATGCCCCTGGTGGTTTGGAAGATGAGTAATTCTTCTCTCTTGCAATTTACAGTCTTAGAAATCTAATTGGGGGGGAGGGCGGTGTCAGCTATGAGTCAGTTCTGACTCAACAGCAATGAGGTTTGGTGGTTTGTGGTTTTGTTGTGTTTTTTTTTTCATGTCAAGGTGCAGATTTGTTTTGGGCAATGCTAAAAGAATTGACAAATCTAAATGCCTTGTGAATCTGAGAGTTTGCAACTTTCTTCAGTTACACATAATTTCTACAGACTTTGGTATCGTGGGAATAGATCTGGTCTCCATACCAGTACCTGTAATGAGTTTGATGGGTGGAATTCTTCAAGTACCGTTCTTGAAAAAATGATCTGTTTCCAGATCCAATGGTTCCCAGGGCCATGACTGCAGCTTTATTATTGAATTCTTTTGAGCTCCTTAGCAATTGGTTTATATGCATCTGAAAGTTGGACAGTGAATAACAATGACAGAAGACAATCAATACCTTTGAATTGTGGTGTTGGAAAAAATACTGACTATCCCATGGACTGCCAAAGAAGAAACAAGTCTGTGTTGGTGGAAGTAAAACTAGGGTACTCCTTAGAGGCAAGGCTTTGGGCATGTTGCCAGGAAGGGGCAGTCCTTAGAAAAAGGCATACTGGTAAAGAGGGAGGGTCAGAGAAAGAGAGGAAGACCCCCAACAAAATAGATTGACACAGTGACTTTAACAATAGGCTTGAACATATATATAGATCTGAGAATGGTGTAGGATTAGGGCAAAGTTCAGATCTGCAGTTCATAGTCTACTCAGTGACACACACTGACAACATTCATTCTTCACTTCTAGTGATTTCCCTTTCTTGTGATCTCAATTTTAACATTTAAGGGAGTATTTTTATCAGTTTTACTATTTATTTGTGGCTAAGGGAGATTCTGCATGGCTTTATCTGCCCTAATCCTTTAATTAGTGGCATCCACTTCCAAAATGGCTTGCCTCTGGAAACTCTATGAACAGTGCTCAGGTCTTTCGTTCATAGGGTTGCTATGAGTCGTCTACGACTCGATGGCACTTAACAACAAACAACAAGTGGCCTAGTGGCTAGAAGCTGAGCTACAAGCCGAAGGCACACAATTCGAGTCCACCAGCTGCTCCACAGGAGAAGGATGGGTAATCTCCTCCCATGCGATTAACTGCCTCTGAAAACCTGCCAGAGGGTCAGCTATGGATCAGTTCCGACTCAACGATACACACCACCACCACCAATCCTTTAATATGGATAGTCTTCCCTCATTGAATATTTATCTGCTCTGCCTTTAAGGGCTTTTGAGTTATACGAATAAGAGTCCTGGTGCTTGGATTTGAAGAACTGCACTTGCTAATGATGAACCACACTGCCCTGGGTAGACTTTTTGTTTATAATGTTAATCTTTCTAAGCCTCAATCTCCTCACCTTCAAAATGAGGATGATAGAATTAGCTTGTTGAGAGGATAAGATCTACTACCAATCATAAAAGCCATTAGGCACAGTACCAGTAAGCCCTCATTCAATAACTTCAAATATTATGAAATATTACTTAATAATAGTATTTGCTTTATTTATATATCTGTTTGGAAATCTAATTTATGCATTACTTGCTACTACACAGAAAATGCACTTCATGAGAAAGAAAAACTGAACAGTAATGAAAAAAATAACTCAGTAAATAAGAGATATTTACCTATCAATATTAATCCACACAAACACCACATTGCACGTTTTATACATTTTTAAAAAAATTTTTCAAGGTTTGAAGAAAATCTTTAAGTGTGACAGAATTTGCTTAAAATTGTTATTGTTATGTGCCTTTGGGCCAAAACTGATGAGTCGCTAACCTTCCAGCAGGTTTTCAGAGGCTGTAAACTGTGTGGAAGGAGTTGCCCATCTTTTCCAGCAGCGCTGCTGGTAGATTTGAACCATGTACCTTTGGTTTGGCAGCACAACTGCTTCTCAAAGTGCTTATGCATGGCTACCTGAGGGGTTTGTCCTGAATCCCACTTGCTGCACCTGCATCTGTCATTGAGGAAACTGCTGTGATTTAAAAACATGACCTGAACAGTGGGTTTAGTGAAGCAAATAATTGAAACAAAGATGCCAGTTCCTTAACTTAAAGATCAATAACAAACCAAGTTTAGGGAACATCCTTTGAATAGCACTAATAGGGACACTGTAGCACTATTCAAGACAAAACAGTTTTTTTGGTGTGCTCTCAAGATAAACACAGAAAACGCCAAGCCAACCTCATAGCTGTAATGCACAGGGACCTCAGGCGGTACAGCGGGGAGCTGATCCTCAGTGCTCTCCTGCCTCTTGTCTTTCCAGAAGACAACAGCCAGGCTTTCCTTCCTCAGCACTGCAGAGTGGGTGCCGCTTTCCAACCTTCATGTTAGTGAATGATGCAGACTGTGCTACCCAGGAGCCTCAGATGCCCAAGATGGATCTAATAATATTTGCATGCACGTTCAAAAGGAATTGGCTTTTGAATACTTCCCATTTGTCCCTTAATGGCCCCCTCCCCCAGAAAGCTCACCAATAAACAAAAGAAATTTATTTACTAATTGACATATTTCAACAAACATGCTGCGCTGGATGTGGTCACCAGGTTTTGCCAAGAAATCTGAAGGACTTGGCCAACAGACTGAAAGAGATACGTATTTATTCTCATTCTTAAAAAAAGGTGACCCAACAGAGTGTGAAAATTATTGAACAATATCACTAATATCACACACCAGCAAATTCCTGCTGAAGATTATCCAAAAATGACTGGAACAGTACATTGACAGAGACTACCAAAAATACAATCTGAGTTTATAAGAGGTTCTGGCACTAGACACATTATTGCCAATGTCAGGTGGGTCTTGGTTGAAAGCACAGAGTATCAGAGGAATGTCTATCTGTGTTTCATTGACTATGCAAAGGCATTTGACTGTGTGGACCATAACAAATTGTGGCTAACCTTGAGGAGAATGGGGATGCCAGAACACTTGATTGTGTTTATGCGAAACCTATACTGGAAACAGGAAGCAGTCGTCAGAACAGAGCAAGGAAATGCTGCATGGTTCAAAATCAGGAAAGGAGTTAATCAGGGATGTATCCTGTCTCCATACCTTTTCAATCTATATGCAGAACAGATCTTCAGCAGGCTTGGCTTTAAGAGGACGAATGATGTGGCATCAGGATTGGATACTCATCAACAACCTACGTTATGCAGATGATACAACATTGCTTGCTGAAACTGAGGAGGACCTGAAGTGCATTCTGCAGCAAGTCAATGACTGTAGTCTTCAATATAGGTTTAAGCTCAATATCAAGAAGACAAAGATTCTCACTACTGGTCTAACTAGCAGTACCATGATAAATGGAAAGGAGACTGAGGTTGTTTACAGCTTCAGCTTGCTCGGCTCCACAATCAGCACTCTTGGTACCAGCAGTCAGGAAATAAAAAGACAAATTGCAATGGGAAAATCTGTTGTCAGGGACCTCTCCAGAGTACTGAAGAGAAATTATGTCAGTCTGGAGTCTAAGGTGTGCCTAATCCAGGCTCTGGTCTTCACAATAACTTGTTATACATCAGAGTGCTGGACAATGACTAAGGATGACAGAAGAAGATGCCTTTGAGTTGTGATGCTGGAGAATAGTCTTGAACATAGCATGGACCACCAAGAAAACAAATAGGTGTACCTTGGAGAGGGTGAAACCAAGTTTCTCCTTGAAGGCTAGGAGTTTGAAGCTCCGTCTCACATACTTTGGGCATGTGGCCAGGAGGGAATGGTCCTAGGATAAATACATCATGCTCGTAAGGGTGGAGGGACAGTGCAGGAGAGGAAGACCCTGGAGGAGATGGATAGATAGGGTAACTGGAGCAGTGGTAGTAGATGTGTCAGAGTCAGTGAGACTGGCTCAGGACAGAGAAGGCTTCAGCTGCTGTGCATAGGATCTCTATGAGTTGCAGGTAACTTGACAGCATATTACAATAACTACTGTAATCTAAATAATTGCCAAACCAAACAGTTACAAGAAGTTACATTTTGACAATTCCATCATTAAGCTGGGTTTGACATAAGATGAATACTTTATTTAAAAAAAATTTTCATTATAAATACCTTTATATTCATATTATCAATGTATTTATATTGCTAATGGTGTACCTGTTACTGATAATAATGAACTTTTTATTTTCAATTTTTTTAATATCAAAATCTTTATAATTGTTATCTTTGTCTTTGGGGGCTGCCATGA
>NW_006399891.1:5979652-5982991 GCF_000299155.1 Elephantulus edwardii | reverse complement strand
TGCAATTTATTGTAACTTGAATATGTTGTAAGTCAGGAAACACTTGTAATCCAGAGACAATAGATTTTGTCTATTAAATCTATCTTGCAATTCAGTTCATAAGAAAGCTTTCAAGTCATATAATGGAATAGCATGTAAATTGTACCTTATCATGCAAACATCATTGACACCCTCAATATTCTCATATTTTTACTGTATTTGTCTTTATACTTTAGTCAAAACTTTCAAAGACTGACTTAAGTACTACAGAAAACCAGCACATTATGTGTGCTTGGCCTGCCACAAAGCTCTGCCAAACCAGAACATTTTAAATGGACAGAAAAATTCATTCTGGGTTTTAAAATAGGATGACATTTTCAAATACTGGATAAAATTTAAAAAAAGCAAAAGTTAAAACTCAATCTGGTAAAAGTGTCTTCATAAACTTGAACACTATATATTTTAGCATTCACTTTCACTGTCAATTCTAAAAGTTGTAGTCTATTAAATTTACCTTGCTTTTCTGGAAATGACTGTTTTCTCACTCTTCAAAAGAATTTTAAGTCATATTACTACATTTAAAAATTCCTCAGTTAAAGTTTGCTCTGGGCTTTGGTAGAGACCATCAGCTGGGCCAGTCCAATAGGAAATTGAACACTTTCCACATACAAGTCTCAAGTTCAACTCAATCTATTTAAAAAGTGACTGCAAATTGGCAAGACTCTTCAAATCTGGAGTCTTCCTTTTGGGACAGTCCGTGAGGACTTGCACTGCTAATCCAAAGGCTGCATCCCCCCTGGCTATTTGAATCCACCAGCAGCTCTGAAGGAGAAAAATCCCCCATGGGGTTTACAGCCTTGGAAACCCAACGAAGGGTCAGCTATGAGTTGGTCCCAACTTAATGGCAATAGAAGAGTGAGTAATACATTTAAGGAAAACACAAATGTCTACCTAATTTATCATTTTTCAATTTACACATGCCTTGTTTTCCTCCACCCAGTCACAGTAGACTTTGAAATCCTACGGGGTTTGTTACTGAATTTCTTCTCTGCTCTGACCACCAAAAGTATTATCATGAAAATATCCTTTCCAAAACGATTACAAATGAACAGGTGTTCCAGCACTTAACACAAAACTTATTTCCCTCAACAACTACTTGATGGTCTACTTTCTACTCTGAATAAAAACAGCTTTTTAAGTTTAAAAGTAGAAAAGGTTAATCTGTGGGTTCTATAGGGCCACTGGTACAATGATACTGCAAGCAATGTATCAGGATACTAATGGAAAGGTTGACAGTTCAAATCCATCTGTGGCTCCTTGGCAGAAAGCCTTTCAAACCCGACAGAGGGTCACCGTGAGTGACTGGCAGGGGTGGGACAAGGTCCTTGAATCAAAATTGACTCCATGACAATGGATTTGGCTTTTTACTTGTCTGTGAGTATGTACACATATCTATATGAACTTGTTCTGTCTTACTGTCTCAGTGGAATCATACTGACTCATATTGTTCCCAGTTTCCAGATAGCATTCATGTGATCACCAAGCCTTCTTTCTGAAGAACTTCTGAGTGAACTTGAACCATCAACCTTTTGGATAGCATTAACCAACTATACCACCCCGGAACTCCAAATTATGGGTTACTTGGTTTAAATAGAAGACAAGCAAATCCATGCATACACAAAAACAGTAGAGATCCTTGTTTGCCCATCAAGATTCCTGTCACTGTAACAAAGCCAAGCCCTTCTGGATCTTTGGATTCTGTGGTTCCTGACAATCAGATAAGCAGCTTTCTGCAAGGAAGGCACTGGAGAGAACAGTAGGTCTTTAGCTTTGCCAAAGTCTGATTCTTTCCACCTCCCCCATTGGCTTTTGTTAATGGAAAAGTCACTGGGATAAAATGTCAAGAAATACAAGCGACCCACTTTGAAACAGCCTCTCTTCAATGTCAATTCTCAATAAATGTGGACAATGGCATTTAGCTGCCAGTGAGAGCCTGCTTTCCGGTGGAAGTGGGGTTCTCTCCCCAGTGACATTATCCGTCCATAAGCGCAGCTCCTCAAACACTGCATTCCAGAAGCTCCTGCTAAGCATTTGCTCCCACTTCTGTACTTCTCTGGCTTTCAGCAGTGCAGGCCTGGAGATGAGCGATGGGATTCACACCCCAATACAGCTCCTCTGAGGAGCCTGGGGGAGCGGGAGGAATCCAATCTCCAAGGCAACACTTTGAAACCCAGTGACAACCTCAATGGCTTTAATACCAAATGACAATCTCCTTTCAAAAGCTTTATGAATATTTATGCTCAGATCACAGAGCCGTATTTAAAAACAAAGCGTATGCCTTCACTTTGGACTACGGCATTGCTGAATCATACCGTTCTCATAGGTCACAGATGTGTCCACTGAAGCCAGGTGGGTTTGGCATTACCTCTGCAGGTGGGGTGGGAGGTCTCAAAGTGGTTTTGGAATCTACACTCTTCTTCAGTTGATGAAAGTGAAACTCATGATTTCAATCTCTGACTTTTTAGATAAATATTAGCAACCCATAAAGAACTCTGCCACCACCTGCCTGTCAGTTTGCCTACTTGAGTGGTTTGCATGTTGCTGTGATGTTGGAAGTTATGCCATCTGAATTTCAAATACTAGCAGAGCCTCCCAGAGTGGGCAGGTAAAGATTCTAGACTGAGCTAGACAAGGAGGGAAGGCCTGGCAATTTACTTTTTTTAAAAAATCATCCATTGAAGATATTATGGAGCACAATTTTACTCTGAAACACATCGGAATGGACTTCAAAGCAACTGGATAATTACTCAACGTCCCTTATAGGTATACAAGACTGTCATCACTAGTTGCATCAGTCTATTTCAACTTATGGTAAATTCATGTGTGCTGAACAGAACTGCTTTCCAGGCCTTGGTCTTCTAAAGCAGATCTTCAGATTCGTCTTGTGCAATGCCTCTGGGTGAGTCTGAACTATCAACCTTTCAGACTTGTTTTAAGCAAATGAAGTAAACAAGTGTGGAAACAAATAGACACAATATGTGAGAACTATTTATTTAGTACCAGGTACTAAACAGCAGCTAACAGGTACTAAATGACAGTTCAGAATCTGGAAGGCAAGACATTTAACACTAAAATAAATAAATGAATGAATGAATGAATACATAAATAACTTACTTTAGAAATGGCGTTCAGTTGTGTAGAACCAACTAAAGGGGGAAAACTGGACAATAAACCCACCAGGGTGGGTGCTTTTCCATATTCTTGTATTTAAATCTCACAATAAGCACAGTGTTGAGCAATCACAGATAATTGCTAACACGAGAGAAATGGAGATTCAGTGAGATAGATGGACTTACCAGA
>NW_006399891.1:5973188-5979552 GCF_000299155.1 Elephantulus edwardii | reverse complement strand
TTATTTATTTAATTTTTAAACATTTTATACTGATTTATTTACAGTTCGGATACATTATTTTTTTTCACAAAAGATCCTTCCCATTACCTTCACCCCACCCACCCATTGAGTTGTGCAACCCTATGATTAACACCCTACTCCCTTACCCATCCTCACTCCTCTATTTCCATCCTCACCCCCCTTGGATCCTGATAATAATTCTGTAATAATGGTTTTATATACTATTTGTCCTTGTGGGACTGAACTAATTCACTCAACATAATGCTCTCCAGTCTCTCCCATTATAGGTAGTAATTTATAAAATCATTGCTCCTGCATGTTGCATAATATTCCATTGTAGGAATGTACCACAACTCCTCAATCCATTCATTTGTGGTTGGAGATCTGGGTTATTTCCATGTTCTTATGATGGTGAATAATGCTGCCATAAACATTGGTATACAAGTTTCCATTTGAGCTTCAGTTCCTGTTTTCTTGGGGTATATTCCAAACAATGCTGGGTCATATGGATCTATGTTCAGCTTTTTGAGGAAGCACCAAATTGCCTTCCAGAGGGGTTGTACCATTTTACAATCCCACCGACAATGTAATAGATTTCCTATCTCACCACATCCTCTTCAGCAATTATTACTTGCTGTCCTGTTAAACTTTGCCATGGCTACTGGAGTGAGATGGTATCTCACTACAGTTTTGATTTGCATCTCTCTTATCTGGCAATTTGCTTTTGAGAACTAGCCAGTGAAAATCCTATGGATTGTGACAGAACAGTGTCCAATTTGCCTGCTTTAGGTGTATTATTAGGAGGGATCTAGCACTGGAGGGAGATGCCAGGCTTGGTGAAGTGGAGGGTCAAAGAGGGTTACAGAAACCCCTGGTGACCTAGAAAGGCATAGTAGATACAACAACAGATGGTGGGGATGACACAGGACTTGTACCTATGGTCACCATAAGTCAGAGTCAACGCCACAACAGCTATTTATCTCTTCCTGTACTCAGCTAGAATTTTTGGAACAAAGAAGAGAAGTAAGAGATATAGTTTCTGTCATCAAGGAGCCTGTATTTAAATTGGAAAAAAGATTATTAATAATGAAACAATACAGCATGACATAGAATTATTTCTTTCTATCCTGTGCTAACCAAAAGAATAATTGCTTTAGGGAAATCTGCTGCCAGGGATCTCTCCAGAATGCTGAAGTAAAATGATGTCAGTCTAGAGACTAAGGTGTACCTGATCCAGGTCTTCACAGTTACTTGCTACATATCAGAAAGATGGACAATGACTAAGGATTACAGAAGAATTGATGCTTTTGAGTTGTTGGAGTAGTGCTAGAGAAGTGTATTGAACATAACATGGATTGCCAAGAGAACAAATAGGTCTGTCCTGGAGAGGGTGAAACCAAGTTGGCCCTTGGAGGCAAGGATCTTGAAGCCCATCTCACATTCCTTGGGCAAGTTGCCAGCAGGGATCATTCCTTGGAGAAGGGCATCACACTTGGAAGCGTGGAGGGACAGCATATGAAGAAGACCCTGGATGAGATAAATTGACACAGTGACAGGGTAATGGGACAGATGATGTGTTGGAGATGGTAAGATTGGCTTAGACTGGGGCAGGGTTTGGGCTATTGTGCATAAGGTCACTATGAGTCACTGGGTGGCACATAACAACAACAACATGCTAAGGAATGTGCTAGTCCCAGGGATTGAAAATGATCAAGATGCTGCCACTCCAGTACTCACAGCCCAATAGAAGGCAACCAAAAAGCAGAAAAGTGCAAGAGATGAGAATAACAAACATCAATGGTAACAAAGGCTAAGATGGAGTGTAGACATGCTGCATAGTCACAGGCTTGACATTGCAGGGGGAGTGATGGAGATTCACGTGGACTTCAGGGCTGTAGAAAGAAGTTGTTGTTGTTGTTGTGCGTTGCTGAGTCAGAATTTATAGCTGACCCAGCAATGCGTTTTCAGAAGCTGCAGATCACACAGGAGGAGATAAGCTTTCTCCTATGGAGCAGCTGGTGGATTCAAACCACATGCCTTAGGGTTGGCAGTGCAACTTCTTACCACTAGGCCACCTGAGCTCCCTGTAGAAAAGGGGTGAAGGTAATTATGAGACTAAGATCCCATTGTCATAGCTCTTACTAACAATGGTCAGCTCAGCTTTGGCAGCTATGATTCATACGATGTTTGCTTTTCTCCTGCTCACAACTCTGCTTTCAGGGAATATTAACTGTGTGTCATTCTTAGCAACTCCTATAAAGCAGTATGAAATAGTTTTAATGCTGGTTTGTCCTGCCGTGGTGACTGGCATGTTATCATGATCCTGGAAGCAGTGGTACCGGTATTTTACGTACCAGCTGAGGCATACATGGTGAACAGATTTCTGGGGAGCTGTCAACTAAGCTCGGGGGAAAGGCCTGGCAATTTACCTCTGAAAATCAGCCAGTGGGAAGCTTATGGATCTCAATGGAACACTGACTGAATCACTTACTCTGGACACTTAATCAGGAAAAAGCAGTCACTAGAGGAGGAAATTGTACTAGAGGAAGAAATGGACCAGCACAGCAGCAGCAACGAGGGACTCAGAAATGCCAGTGACAGGGAGAATGGTGCAGGACCAGACAACTTGTCACTCTCCCCTGTTTTTGGCTGCTGTAAATTGGAGTTTACTCAATGACATCAGTCTGTCTGTAGTGAGAAGCTATAACTAAAAAAGCAATAAAAAGGGCACATCTTCCCCTGTTGACCTTCATGTAATCTAAGTACAAATCCAAAAGAAGAAAACATTTTAAAATACTTGTTCTAAACCTGAAGTATGAAAAGCACGAGACTTGCTTTTTACCCACAGAGACCTCTAAACACCTGAAATGTGCAGGTGACTAGAAGGAACCAATAGGCAGAGCCTAGGCCATCCAGAATTTGGAAGCCCACTCTCATGGGGATCTTCCTTGTGAAAAGGTGCCCGCACTGCCCTTCACTTGCCCCAACAGCAGGCTGGGACCCAACCTCCATGTGCTCACGGTCAGTGCCCACATGTCAGCACTGTGCTGGCCTTAGCTTCATGTGCACATCTGGTGGGAGGCCTCAGGCGGTCATTAAATGAGGCGTTCCTCGACTATCTCTCCCTGCATGGACTCATCCATCCCCATGACCTTAACTATCTGCATGTTCATGCTTTCAAGGGTGTACCCTCACCCAGGCAGAATGTCCACCAAAATATCCAACTGCCTCCTGTATAGCTCCTCACAATTGTCTATAAGTACCCTTAAATCAACTCATCATTTCTTCCCATCACATTTCTTCTTCAGCATTAGATATTTCCTTTCAAGCAACAGCTCTGCCATTTACCATTTCCAAAGCAGAGTCCTGGTGGTCTTCAGCGGTTATTTCTCCACTCTCCTCTCTACCTACCAGCTACCACTCATGCTTCAGACCTCATCCTTCTTTCAGAGATTCCACCCCAATTCCCCCCAGGATTGTTACATATCCCCGTAGCATGCTTACTTCTGCCTTTATAATGTGGATTAGGAACATCACCACAATGTCCTCATCTGGAAACACTGTGTCCTTCATCCTGAATCTTTAGTGCTCTGCTCCGGCAGCCATCATATCTGACCCACAATATCTGCTTGTCCAGTGTTTTCCACACCACGTTTGAAGCTCACTGAAGGCCTGGACTGTGTCTTTATATGTCCACCCCAGTACCTAGGGTAGAGCCTCCCACATGCTGAAGCTTGATAAATGCTGGTTAAAGGAAGGATGATGAAAACATGGGTGTGCATGACTCTTTCTTTCCTCTTTTTAAAAATATTATTAATTTTAATGAAAATTTACAGAGAATTTGGATTTCCATTCATTCACTGCTGTACTTTTCTCCCTGCCTCCCTCCCCCGCCCCAGTTCATGCTTCTCTTTGAAAAGTAAAAGAAAAATTATTTCATTGTTATACAATCCCTTCCCCCAGGTCCACTCCACTATGCAGCCTTCATTCTGAACTCCTGTCATGACAATAATACCTAATCACATATCCCTTTTAAACAGTTTTCTCCCTCATCTGTTTCAATGTAGTATACATCATTTATCCCATCTTTCTTAGTCTCCCCACAACCCCAATGTCAGTCCCCTTTTACAAGAGTGGCACCATGCAGTATTTGTCCTTTTGTGACTGAGATAATTTACTCAGCACAATGTCCTCCAGGGTCACCCATTTTGAATATTTCACGAGTTCCTTGTTTTTCAATGCAGAACAGTATTCCACTGTGTGAATATACCACAGCTTCTCTATCCATTCTTTTGTTGATGGGCACTTAGGTTGTTTCCAGCTCTTTGCTATTGTGAACAAAGCCGCAATAAACATGGGTATGCATATATCCGCTTGAGTGGCAGTTATGGTTTCTTTAGGGTATATTCCCAGTAGTGGAATTGCTGGGTCTAATGATATTTCTATTTTCAACTTTTTGAGAAAGCACCATAATGCCTTCCATAGTGGTTGCACCATTTTACACTCCCACCAACAGTGAATAAGCGTTCCAGTTTCTCCACAACCTCACCAGCATTTGCTCCTTGCTCTTCTGTTAAATTTTGCTATTCTTACTGAGGTGAGATGACATCTCATAGTTGTTTTGTCTACCATGACTTTTACAGATGGAAACCTCATCATGTCACTTTACTGCTCAAAGGCTTCACATCTCATGATACAATCGTGCTGCATTCAGGCCTCTGCACAGAGGTTTCCTTGACCAGTCTGGTACATTCAGTATCATACCTGCTAACCCCATCATTCCCCACAACCCTCCTGCTGGGCTTTATATAGTTCTCTGCACTGTGCATCTTCTTACCTGACATGATGCCTCTCTTTACTTTAATGTCAGATTTGGAAACAGTCCTTGTTCCCTCTATGCCCCCTGTTACTGGATCAGTTCCTGGATCCTACTAGAAAGGCAACAGATTTTGATGAATGCATGGTGGAGAAATACTAAAAATGGAATGATTTAAATGCCCCAGTATTGTTTGAATTTTTGTTGTATTAAGTTTGGAGGTTCATATATGAAGCAATTAGATTCTGAAGGGTAGATTTTCTTGTTTTAGTTGAAAGTTGGGTGTAACCTGTTTGGGTTTTTTGTTTTTGTGTTTGTTTGTTTTTTTAAATTTTGTTCAGAGTCATGTGTGAGCTGATTGGATTTATTGGATTTAGCTAACAATCAGCTGTGGGCTGGAAGCCTCATGTTTAAGTCAATCAGGACCTGGTGGGTGGGCCTTTGTGTTTAAAAGTCAGTTGGACCCTCGGATCTGGTGTTTATTGTGTCTGAGAAGAACATTCTTCTGAGCGGCATGGTACTGGTCTGTCAGTTTGCTGTACTGAGGTAATTTGGGGTCGCTGTGATTCTGAATGCTGTGCCCCTGCTGTGTCAAATGCCGTAATAGTTACCTATGGTGGACAGTGTTTGTTGGAACTCCCAGATTAAGACAGGCTTGGGATCAGGATTGGTATCCACTTCCTAAACAGCATGCCTTTGGAAACTCAATGAACATTAGAGAACTGACAACAGTTGTAGAACAGGGTTCAGATCTTTGGTTCATAGCGTTGTTATGACTTGTGCTCAGCTCGATGGCACTTAACAACAGTAATAAAAAGAGGTAGATTAGAGTATGAAGCGATCATTCATTCAACAAGTATTTACTGAGTCAGCAGAGCATGGAGGACCCAATCACTTCCACATGTTGTTCTGGTTGTTGTGTGCCATCAAGTCAAAACCGACTCATAGTTGATCCTCTAGCAGGGTTTCAGAGGCAATAAATCTCACAGGAGGTGATTTCCCATCTTTTCCCCACAAAGCACTTAGTGGACTTGAACCACCTACCTTTGAGATTGTAGCACAGCTTCTTACCACTAAGAAGTGATAGTGGAGTTTTGTTTTTCTCACTGTTGTTGACTCAGTTCTGCCTCATGAAGACATCATGTGTGTCAGTGTTGAGGGTGCTTTTCCTACATAGATAGTCTGGCCAGCCTTCTAAGGCACCTCTGGGGACTGGAACCAAGAACTTTTTGGTTAACACCCACCCCTTTCCCCTCTCCCCCCTCCATGTACTGCAACATGGATTGGGCTCTTGGAAGATGGACAGACACTTGTCGAACAGAGAAAGGTGGTCCTCGTGGAGTGCTCACATGGTGTAGGCCAGGGTTGTGAAAGCTCTTGACTCCTTTAACAGCCCCCACCCTTCTACTGCCACCCACATATTCACCTAAACCTAATTCTTAATCTTCAAATTTCTATATCATCCATGAGCTTCTAAGTCTCAAATTCTAATTCCATCTTGTCAGTCTGACTAATATAGCAATTCTTTTTTTTCTCTTTTTTTTAAAA
>NW_006399891.1:5962867-5965905 GCF_000299155.1 Elephantulus edwardii | reverse complement strand
CGGTGCTGTACCTCTCAGATATGAGCTGGCAGTGGTTTTTTTAGGTGCCTTTGCATTAACTATGAGTCAGAGACCCTATAAAAAACAGACCTGACCCCTGTCCTTTCCTTTCCCATCCTTATCATTTCTGATGCACTTGAGCTCTTTGCTATGTCAACCCATTTTGTTGGGAGTTTCTTCCCTAGAGGACATACCCTGTGGGCATCAATGATCCCTTTATAAATTGCTCTTTCCTCAGTATTCTTCAAACAAACAAACAAGCAAACAAACAAACGAAAGCTCACACTTTTTGCCAAAGGAATCGAGTGACTGCAGTAGGTAGAGGAACAACACACACAGTACTGTGCCATTCTACACGCCCACCAGGGCAGGAAGGGTGGGCTTGCTGACTGGGTGGGAGTCAATGGAAGACTATTCACTCGTAGATGAGCAATAGAAGCTGCTGAGATTTCCTGAGAACGTCTCACAGGCCCTCAGTGAGAAGTCTCACTTCTCAAAGCCCTACTTGCAGTAGGCCTGTGATAACCCTTCCACAAGAGGGAAGAATAAAAAGACCCTCATGAACGATGCTGAGTCTTTACTTGGCCTTGGGATAAATCACTTTACGTTCGCTACTTTATGCTGCTCTAACAAATACCAACAAGTAAGTGGGTTACCACAAGAGAGATCTGTTCTCTCAGGGATCTGGAGACCAGAAGTCCAAATTCAGAATGTTGGCAGCACCAGCTCTCACTAAAGATGTTAAAAAAAATATCCTTCTTTGCCTCTTCCAACTGCTGGTGGTTCTTGGCTGCGTAATGCTGAACTGCCTTGGTGTCCATGTGCCCATCTTCCCGCTGTATCTGTCTGTGTTTATCCTCTCTTAAAAGGACACCTCCTACAGAATTAAAGCCCATTTAACTTCATTGGAACCTCATGTAACATATCTAGTTACATCTGCAAAGACTTTATTCCCAAATAAGGCCACTTTCACAAGTATTAGGAGTATATTTCTTGGGAAAGAAATTCCCCTGACACAGTCTCCCCACTGCATTCTGTCCCAAATTTGTGTTTGTCTTAGTCTCTTAGTGCTAGGCTGTGAGAAGACCTCTGCCTCAGCCTCTTTCTTTTTCAGAATTCATTTCCTCATGTCCCTGCTTCCTTTCTGCGCCTGGTTTGCAACAGTGTGATAAAATAATCTAGGTAGGCATTCTGCATTTTAGGGCTTTATTCTGTTATGAGAGATTGAAGAGAAACAATTACATCTTCTCCTTTTCAAACAGCTAGTCTTATCCATAATGCAGGGAGAAGTAGACTGCTCCTCCCAGGTGTCTGGCAGCCTCATCTACAGCTGCAAGTATATCTTTGCTCTTTCTAGATCGCATAATTTTTTTTTAAAAAAAACAACTAGTGACAGAAGAGGTGATAAAAAATGCAAATAATATTTGTTCAAACAGTTTGTTATGCAGTTGTTTGCTTTTCATAATCAGTTCACTAATTTTGGGGGGTGTTAACACAGTGTGGTCAAAAGTGTGCTCTTATAATATTTAAATATGTAATACCTCAAATAGGCAAGAGGACAGACGTGACAGTGTATTTATGATTCCTAGGCGCAGGTGGAATGGAGGCGGGACAAAGGGGCTCCTTGCTTAGGGGGAAGCTTGGTTTCTTCAGGGATGATAGAAAATTTTAGACATAAATAATGAGAACAGTTGAAGAATATAATGTATATACATAATGCTACTGAATTGTTCAGGTCTTTCGTTCATAGGTTTGCTCTGAGTCGTCTACGACTCGACAGCACTTAACAACTGAATTGTATAGGTAAAAAGTGATGAAGGGCAAATATTTTGTTATATTCTGGTGGCCTCGTCTGTCAACACCTGTGCTACTAACACAAAGACGACACCTCTTTGGCAGTTCAAGCCCACCAGTGGCATCTTGAGACAATGATGGGTAACTCCTTCCCATACAATTGACAGCCTTGGAAACTCACTGAATGGCCAGCTTTGAGTGCATTCCTATGGGATAGTAATGAGGATTTTTACGCTGTGTGTGTGTGTGTGTGTGTGTGTATACCATAACAAAACCAAGCGAGCTCTGCCACTTCACATTCAAGTCCTGTTTCCTTAGTTGTCAAACTGCATTATTAACTCTATTTATCTTATTGAATAGTTATATGGAACATAACTGTGCAAAATATGTAGGTTAAAGCCTGGCATGCAGTAAGCAATTGCAGGACTATAAGCCACCAGACAGAGATCTAAATGCTCCACCCACAAGAGCTGGACAGCCAGGACTGCTCAGTCTGCAATCTATGTGTCCCCAGGTCTAACTCACACTAACATGCTCTAACTCAAGATCTGAAACAGAAAAGAACAAGTTCAGAGTCATTCGCTTTTCTAAGTGCCTTGGAACAGGCATCTTAACACTTCAGTTTGACCTTCTGAAGCAAGCACTCTCTCTTTCTGAAAAAGAATGCCAACTTGGTTATCTGTCCATGGTTACTAAGCTTTTCGTTCAGGTGAAATGTAAAACACACACACATGAACCTTACACCACTAAACTGGAATGTGCTTCTTCTAAAAGAGGCAATTATCATGAAAAAAATAAAGCCAAGAAGTATCTGCCATGGCCATAGGAGAAGTGCCTCTCCGGAAATTTGAATCCACCACCGGGAGAAAGATGGGGCATTTCCTCCTGTGTGATTTATAACTTCAGAAATCCACTGGAGGGCCAGCTATGAGTTGGTTCTGACCCAATGGCAACGAATGAGGGAATGATAGGAAAACCCAGTGGTGCAACAGTTAAAGTGCTTTACTGTGAACCAAAAGATTTGTCATGTAAATTCATCAACAGCTCCCCAGTAAAAAAGGAGTGACAGTCTATTTCCCTAAAGATTTACCGTCTAGGAAACTTTATACATGGGGTAGTTACTTTGGCTTTGTTCCACAGTGTCACAAACCTAAGGATCAACTTGATATCAGTGGGATTGGTTTTTTAGTGTACATGACAAAATGTGAGCCTGTGTTATACATTATATGTGTGTGTGTGTGTGT
>NW_006399891.1:5959187-5960812 GCF_000299155.1 Elephantulus edwardii | reverse complement strand
CAATAAACATGAGCATACATATATCTGTTCGGGAGGCAGTTCTGGTTTCTTTAGGAATATTCCCAGTCGTGGAATTGCTGGGTCAAATGGTATTTCTATTTCCAACTTTTTGAGAAAGCGCCACACTGCCTTCCACTGTGATTGCTCCCATAGTATATATTTTTATACAATAGAGAGAGAGTGCATGTGTATGTGTGTGTAAGTGGTTCTCCAGAGGAGGTAATTTTGCTTCCTAGGATCCATTTAGCAATTTCTAAAGACACATTTGATTGTCAAAAGAGTGTGTGCGCTGGGGAGGGTGCAACTAACAACTGCTGGACTGATGCTGCCACCTGCCCTCCACTACACAGGACAGCGCACAACAAGGGATGATCTACCTACACGTGGCAACAGCACCAAGGCTGAGGAACCCTGAACATGCACATGCATTTCTATTCCTATTACACATGCCATTAAAAGTGCCTGGGGCAACACCAGACATTTTAATTAATGAGAAGAAAACATTATCCACAAGATTTAACATTCTTCCTGTGAAATACAACTCCACCATAGGGATAAGTGCCATTAGGATGGGGGCCAGGGTAGGGATAGGAACCGCTCAGGCTTGCTTCTGGGATAAAACTGACTCCAAAGTGGCCACGACACTTACTAGAGTTATTTCCCTCCCCATCTCCTTTTCTTTCTAGACAAATTAAAAAAAATAATCTTGAATCAAGCTCTCAAACTAATGAAATCAAACTGCCAGGAATGCAATCTTCATGTTGGATTAGTGACATTGTACATTCTTGTTCCCCTGCCAGATAAGTCAGAAATTTGAGGGAAAGGTTTAAATGTATTCGAAGATAAAGGATCAGAAAACATTTAACATTAATCAGGCTTCTCTGAAGCTTGAGAAGTCACTTAACTCCTAGCCTCCCGTGTGGTGGCCTAGTGGGTAGGAAATTGCACTGCCACACCAAAGGCAGGTGCCTCAAATCCACCAGGGGCTCTGTGGGAGAAAGATGGGGAATCTCCTCCTATGAAATTTACAGGCTCTGGAAACCTGCAGGAGGGTCAGCCATGAACCAGTGCTCACTCGATGGCACACAACAACTAGTAAGAAGGGTGGTGCATCTCTCAGATCCACAGGCCCAGGGTTTAGGTCCCATAACCACTGTGCTCAAATTGATTCAAACTCCCAGTGACCCTGTAGAACATGAATGAACTCCCCCATCCACCAGTTTCCAACACCTTACATCTTACAGAAGCAGCCGGACGCATTGATCTCCCACAGACTGCTGGTGGGTTCCAACCACAGACCTTTTGGTTAGCAACTATGTGCCTTAACTACTGTACCACCAGGACACTCATATAAGTCTTTGTATGCATATTTTAATAAGAGTTATCTACTACATACAGGGGGGCCCTTCTGGCCTAGTGGTAAGAAACTGCACTGCAATCTCAAGCATTCACATTTCAAATCTACCAGCTGCTCCACTGGAGAAGGATGGGCAATCTCCTTGCGAGCAATTAACTGTCTCTGAAAACCAGCTGGAGGATCAGCTATGGATTGGTTCTGACTCCATGATACACAACAACAACAATAACAAAAACAACTGCAAGCAGTAAACTTAGGGAGCTCTGGT
>NW_006399891.1:5956527-5958412 GCF_000299155.1 Elephantulus edwardii | reverse complement strand
TTTCCTTGTCAAATATCAGTTGACCATAGCTCCCTCATAGATAGATGGGTACATTTGTACACCAGTGTTCACAGTAGCATCATTTGCAATCACAAGAACCTGGAAAAAGCCCAAGTGTCCAACCACAACCAAATGGACTGAGAAATTGTGGTACCTTCACACAATGGAATACTATGCAGCACTCAGAAGCAATGATTTTGAAAAATACTGCGTAACTTTGGAAAGGCTGGAGAGTATTATGCTGAGTGACATAGTCTCATAAAGACAAATACTGAAGAAGATCATTATTGTAAAAATAGAAGGACAACTAGTAAACATATACAGAAACTCAATTGGGGTTGAGTAGAGGGGTGAGGATAGGTAGGGGTGAAACCACCAGGTTGCACAATTTGGTGGGTAGAGGCAGGGAGAAAATAGGAAAGGATTCTGGTGAAAAGACAGGATAATGATGGGCAAGGTCCAATGGTGATTGATTTTATAAAATGTAGTGCATGCTTTGAGCTGTGGTATTGGACTGCTAAGAAAATGAACAGATTCATCCTGGAGAAGGCTAAACCAGGCTGCTCCATGGAGGAAAAGATTCTGAAGCTTCCTCTGACATACTTTGGACATGTTGCAAGGAGGAACTAGTCCTTGTAGAAGGATGCCGTGCTTGAGAGTGTGGAGAGACAGCACAAGAGAGGAAGACCCTCTATGAGGTGGATTGATTCAGTGATTGGGGTAATGGGGGTAGGTGTTTTGGAGACAGTGAGATTGGTACAGGATAGAGCAGGATTTAGGGCTGTTGTACATAGGGCCGCTATGAGTTGCAGGCAACTCGATGGCACCGAACAACAACAACAGTGCATGAAAGGCAGTACTGAGGGAAGTTCTTTGCCACTGAACTTCTGCTAAGTTTTGTGACTTAGTGTCTCTATTTACATTGCTGTCACAATGTGATAATTTCCAAGGTCCAAATAAGTCTATTCTAGATCTGATATGGTGGTGGTGGTGGTCTGAAAGATTTGGCAAAAAATAAAGCCTCAGGAACTGATGGGATACCAGTTGACAGATTTCAACAAATAGATGTTGCTCTGGATGTGTTCACCAAATTGTGCTAAGAAATCTGGAGGACAACTACTTGGCCAACAGACTGGAAGAGATCCATATTTATTCCCATTCCAAAAAAAAGTGACCCAATAGAGTGTGGAAATGATCTAAAATATCATTAATACCACCCACCAGCAAAATCCTGCTGAAGATTATCCAGAAATGACTAAACAGTACACTGACAGAGAACTACCAGAAATACAAGCTGGGTTGAGAAGAGGTCGTGACACTATTGCCAGTGTCAGATGGATCATGACAAAAAGCAAAGAGTACCAGCGGAATGACTATCTATGTTTCATTGACTATGCAAAATCACTTGGCTGTGTGGATCACAACAAATTGTGGCTAACCTTGAGGAAAATGGGAATCCCAGAATACTTGATTGCACTTAGGTGAAACTTATACTTGTATCAGGAAACAGTCCTCAGAACAGAGCAGGGAAACACTGGATGATTCAAAATCAGGAAAGGAGTGCCTCAGGTATGTATCCTGTCTCCATACCTTTTCAATTTATATGCAGAACAGATCATTTGGGAAGCAGGGCTTTCTGAGGAGGAATGTGGCACAGGACTGGAGGAAGACTCAACAACAACCTACATTATGCAGATGACACAACCCTGCTTGTTGAAACTGAAGAAGACATGAGCTCTTGCTGCAGAAGGTAAAGAACTGTAGTCTTTAATATGGATTGAAGCTCAGCATCAAGAAGACAAAGATTCTCTGCACATCCAAAAACTTCTCCAACAGGGTAAAAAGGGAAGCCACAGACTGGGAAAAAGTATTTGGTAATGCCATG
>NW_006399891.1:5952804-5955372 GCF_000299155.1 Elephantulus edwardii | reverse complement strand
CAGAATACTGAAAAGCAACGATGTCTGTCTAGAGACTAAGGTTCACCTAATTGAGGTCATGGTCTTTGGAATTACTTGTTACACTTCAGAGAACTGGACAATGACTAAGGATGACAGAAGAAGAATCTATGCCTTTGAGTTGTGGTGCTGAAGTAGAGTCTTGAACATACCATGGACTGCCAAGAAAACAAATAGGTCTGTCTTGGAGAGGGTGAAACCAAGTTTCTTTCTCCTTGGAGGCTAGGATTTTGAAGCTCTGGCTCACATACTTTAGGAAAGACTGGTCCTTGGAGAAGGACACCATGCTTAGAAGGGTGGAGCGACAGCAAAGGAGAGGAAGACCCCAGATGAGATGGACTGATAAAGTAACTGAGACAATGGGGTTTGGTGTGTTAATATTAGTGAGACTGGCTCAGGACAGGGCAGGGTTCAGAGCTGGTATGGGTCACAGGTAATACAAAGGCACATAACAACAACAACAACTACAATGCATGAGAATGATTGTATGAAACTCAATGTTAATGAAGAATAGTATGAAACACAATGTATATAAACTTTGTAAGTAGAAGCTAGACGAAAGGCATGTGGTGATTGTCTCCAGAGCCTTCAGGAGGAAGCAGCCTGTCACCAGCAATATTGTGAACGAAAGAATTTCTTTTGTTTTAGATACCCAGTTTGTGGTAGTTTATTACAGCCACCCTAGAAAACCAACACAAAGGACGAGGTAAATTGTGAAAGAGGAAACTTGCTCTCTAACCAGCCTGCAGCTCTTTCAGAGAACTTTGGAGATGTTTTTCTGGAGCAGTTCTTCACTTTCTCTCTATCACCTCTTGCTCGACTAACAGACAATATCCACCCTTTTTTGGCCCCTCTCTTTCTCTCCTGTGCAATACTGTCAGTGCTGTTTAACAACAGAACATGCTCTAAAGTAAACAAAATTTCATTCTCAGTGTCATTGACAGCCAAAGCCTCTGATGAGAATCTCAATTTCCCCCTCTTGGTTTGTTTATGCCTTTGTTCTGAAGAAATGACATATTCATCTTAATAAATCAACATAAGCAATATCAGCCTAATAAAACCAGTGTCTTCGGGCTTTTATGGCTTATTCTATTGACACAGTCATCCTCCGGCTCTCAGACGGGAGCTGCCCAGTGGGCTGTAACGCGTCCTTTAGCACAGCACTGGGGTTTCCCCCTGAGAACACGAAGAACATGCAACCTTCTCAGCTCCCGCTGTCGTGGCTGCACCATCACGGCTTCCCTGGGCTTCCAAGAGCAGTGACATTGACCAGGCAGGAGGAGGGCTGCCCTCCGCAACCCCTTCTCTCACCATGGACATTTTATCCCAACCCAAATCCAGAATTAGCTGCCAAACACAAGCACAACTTTCAACTGATTATTTTATAAATTGTGAACTGCTGAAAAATGGGGGGCAGAGGGGGGATGTCAAATGACTCAAAGCCAAAGATTGAAAAATCCTAACAAAGCTAAATTCCAAAAATAATCAGGCTTAGAGAAATAAAAGAAGAAATTGATCCTAAGTCCACCATCATTAATCTGTTTAATGTCCCAGTTCTATATAGTTGTGAATATTAAGTCCATGAAATTTTATATGCCTGTCTTTTTTAGCCACTTAAACAATAGCTTGCCTGCAAAATGGAATCTTATATGGGCACCGACACATACATTTTCGGAGAAGATTTAGCAGCACGCACGGTGAAATGCCTTTGATATAATGCTAAATAAAGTCAGCTGCTACTGAGTAGATTCTCACAGCAACCACATGGGTGTCAGAATAGAACTGTGCTCACAGTGCTTTCCACAGCACATTTTTCAGAAGGCAGTTCGGTGGCACAGTCACTGGGAAGGTGCACTGCTAACTCAAAACGGTGCCTCTCTGCCAGCTGGACTCCTTCGTCCGCTGCTCTGAGGGAGATGGACGGGCAGTCTCCTCCCGCATGATTCACAGCCGTGGAAACACACTGGAGGGTCAGTTATGGACCAGCTCTGACCCAACAGCAGTGAGTTTGACAGTTGCGTCTTCCTCTTTCTTTTTTTGCTTGAATTGTTCAGAAGTAAATTTGAAATGAAAGATATAAAACTACACACACACATTATGATCATAGTTTATATGTGTGTGTACCCACACAAATTCATATACATAAACAGGGGAAATAAGTAAATATTGATTGTGTTTGGTTTTGGATGGTAAGACTACTTTTTTACCCTATCATTTTTCTAAATTTTAAAAACAACTTTTACAAAGAGTATTTAATATTTTACTTTAGAAAAGTTCTAAATATTACATTAAAATTTCCCCATCTTTTGAGTGCCTCTGTTTATTTGTCTTAATGTGTGAACAGCATTTTACTGAAGGGATCTAACATTTTTACTTAACTCTCTTTTGTGGGGAAATGTAGGCCATTTCCAATCTGGGGCCAAATAGTTAAGAAGTTGTACTGCCAGCCCAAAGGTTGTTGTTGTTGTTGTTATGTGCCGTCGAGTCGTTTGCAACTCATAGCGACCCTATGCACAACAGCCCTAAACCCTGCTCTATCCTGCGCCAACC
>NW_006399891.1:5917078-5951184 GCF_000299155.1 Elephantulus edwardii | reverse complement strand
ATCTGGAGAACAACCACTTGGCCAACTGACTGGAAGAGATCTATATTTGTTCCCATTCCAAAGAAAGGTGACCCAACTGAGTGTGGAAACTACAGAACAGCCCAAAGGTAGGTAGTTCAAATCCACTAGGATTTGAAGAAATATGGGCAATCTCCTCCTGGGTGATTTACAACATCTGAAAACCAGCTGGAGGATTAGCTCTGAGTCAGTTCTGACTCTATGGCAATGAGTTGAGTTGAGTTATTATCTACTTCATGATTTAATTGTCTCCAGACCCAAAGTGTTTCCCATGGAACACAAGGTGAGTGTCAATTAGCATCAATCACTATGAGCTCCCTGTCCAGCCAAGAACACAGACCCAAAGCAGCACTTCTGGTCAGGCCCTGGTCTGTGCTTCCTCATGGCACAGCCATACTCACTCA
This sequence comes from Elephantulus edwardii, assembly GCF_000299155.1. Classification (NCBI taxonomy): domain Eukaryota; kingdom Metazoa; phylum Chordata; class Mammalia; order Macroscelidea; family Macroscelididae; genus Elephantulus; species Elephantulus edwardii. The sequence continues at coordinate 5,950,762 of NW_006399891.1, read as the reverse complement.
TTGCCATCAAGTGGGAAACAGCTCACAGATGACCCACTATTGTGTTTCTGAGACTGTGAATTTCACAGGAGGCAAATGCTCATCTTTCTCCTTTGGAGTCATTGGTGGATTTGAACTGCCAGAGGATTGTGGCATTTGGGTTACCAGCCCAACTCCCTATGGGCTACGCTACTAGAGCTCCTTGGCCTGGTCATAAATTCCTGGAACTTGCACACTCGAAGAAAGGTGCTGGATTGTTACTCTATCTCTCTACCTCTTCCCTTCTCCTCAAGTTACCTAAAGTTCCACGCAGAATGAATCACTCTCAGTTCCTTGACAATCCCCCACTCCTCAGCTTCCCCTGCTTTTGTGTTTTTCTCTTTCTAGAAAGTTCCTCCTCTCTTCTACCTGGGTGAAGTCCCATCTTTCGGGCTAAAGCATCCATCCTGTATGGATGAGGTGCCCCTTTAGAGCTGCTGGGCCATGCAAATGGTCAATAGAAGGCCTGCTGACCTGCTTCCAAAGCCCACAGCTACTGACAAGCCATGATACTCTGACACACATGGGCTTGAGGTATTTGGAAACTGATTCCACGGCAGCTGTTTTCTGCCACTACAACCCCCCCCCACCCCTGCCAAGTGGTTCCACAGCCACATTGTTTACCTTTTATTTTCTCTTTTCAAAGGTCTCTATAGCTTTGATTTCTATCAGATGCTCGAGATGTTGGTTGCCTGAATAGCTTTTATTGCCATGTTACATTCTCTCTCTCTCTCTTTCATTGCTGTCAAGTCAGAACCAACTCACAGACAACCCTGCATTGTATTTCTGAGGCTGTAAATCACACAGGAGGAGACTGCCAATCTTATTCCCATGGAGATGCCGGTGGATTTGAGTTACCAGAGATACAGCTTTGGTAGCAAAAATCTCTATTAATGATGAGCTTTCTGCCATGTTATTAATCTTTAAAATTAATAGCTTAATGGTTGTATAATGTTTTACAACAGTTAAGTGCTTGGCTGCTAGCCAAAAGCTGGCAGTTCAAGTCCAGTAGGTACCTTCACAAGAGAATGGCCTGAGTCAACCTGACAGCAGTGAGGTGATATATTTGTCATTTGCTTTTGTAATAATTTGGGGGGAGGTAAGTATGATGCTACAAATACAGCAATTTCTTTACTTGTATGTATATATGTGTAATATGTGTGTATCTATATATATGTGTATATATATTTGTTATTATGTACCAGTAGCTTGGAACTAACTCATGGCTTTAAAATTGTACATTTTTATGTGGTGGTGACAGACCTTACCATGAGGCTCATTCCCTGTATAAGAATTACCTGTGCCCATAGCAATTTGTTGGGTGGACAAAGGACCTATATTTTTAAAGGTCCCTGGATAGCTCTGGGCTTGCTAAAGACTATAAATCTGTATCAAAGAGCCTCATTTTGTTTAGCCTGTAACATAGTGATTTTTCTTCTCAGTCACAAATTTTTTCTACCTGCAGTTTTAAGGGAACATATTTGCATCTAGAAAACCTTTTCTTCATAGCAACTTTAAATCACTTCACTCTGAGTTGAAATTTTGGTCAGGAGAATAAACTGAAAGCAAACCTGTTACCATTGATTCAGTTCTGCCCATGAAGACTCAATGTGTTACAGAATCCAAGCACTGCACAGGATTTCCTTGGGTGTGATATTTATGGAAGCAAATTACCAGATGTTTCTCCTACAGCACCACCAGTTGAGTTTGAACTGACAACCTTTAGGTTTATAGTTAGTGTAAACCATGTCATTGTCATTCCAGGTCAGCCGAATAAGAAATGTAAACATTTTTAAGTCTCTTTGTATATAGGATATATTCTTCTATATAGAGAGAGCTGGTGGCCTACTGGTAAGAATCTGTACTGGAAGCTCAAAGGTACATAATTCAAATCCAACAGTTTCCAGCTACTCCATGGGAGAAGGATGGGCCATTTCCTCCAGAGCAATTAATTGCCTCCAAAAACCCACTGGAGGGTCAGCTACGAGTTGGTTCCAACTCAATGGCACACAACAACAATGTATAGAGGAAGCTCTGGTGGCTTATAGTGTGCAAGGAGTTAGTAGTGTTTGAGCTTTTGAAAATAGCTTTTCTATCCATTGCCTTAGGACCCTCTGGAGGTATGGTCTCCAGTTGCCTCAACTGCAGACTCATGGTTTGTTGTTGATCAGTCTTCAACATCATTAACAACTATAAGGCCAACTTGAAAGAGGACTGTGGTGAAGCATAGCCTGATTAGTGGAGTCCTGGACACAGAGCCAGAGATAAAGGTTCTGCTGGCTGGTTGATTAAAGGAAGAGCTGAATTGTGTCTGCTATGAGAAAACGTTTGCTGTATAACTGAGGGACCCAGAGGCTTCTTGCACTTTTTTGCTGGACTACACCTAGACTTTCACTTGTTGACTCAGAAGCTGTCTGAACTAATTGAGAAATTGTCTTGCTGTTAACCTGGCTCAAGGCTGCTATTCACTAAGCTGGAATTTCACTGTGTGAGATCCTTTGCCTTCTCTATGCCACAACGTATTTTCTTAATAAACCCCGTTAACTATGAGTAAAGTCAAGTCTGTGAGTCATTGGCAATGTATTTCAGACCCAGCAATTAGGAGAAGTAGGTACAGGGGCAGGTGGTGGGGCGTGTCTGACTTTGTAACTATTATTTTGGTACTGTGGCTGTTGTTTATGGGGACAGTTCTCCTTTATGAAGTTAGAAGAGGTTGAACTTCACCTTCCCCATGTTATCCCTGCACCTTTTAGAGCTGCACTGTCAACACCAAAGCAGGTGGTTTGAATCCATCAGCTGTTGCATGGGAGAAAAACAGGAAATCTGTGATTTACAGTCTCTGACTGCACTCTGGAGGGTCAGCTATCATTCGGTTCTGACTCAACCACAACGAATGAATCTATGTAGAGAGGTAGTCTGCCACAAAGCAAATGAATTTAAGGGAATTTTATTGAAATTCTCAGAGAAAGAGACCCCTTGGGGTTTCTAGAAAACTTGAGTTTTATAGAGTTTATAAAGAATATAAAGAATCATTATAATTCTTTGTGTTGGGATTTCTGTTTTTACTTCTATTTTAGGTAACGTGAAAAACTATAACCATTTCAAAGATCTCCTATAGAGCTTTCACTTTCCTTTACACATTTTTTTAATTCCTTTACACATAATTTTATGTGAGCTAAAAGTAAAGCAATGGTATTTTCAGAATCTTCTTATTCATGTGAAAGTTGGGCAATGAAGAAGGAAGACCAAAGAAGAGTCTCTGCCTTTGAATTGTGTTGGTGAAGGGTATTGACTATCCATACACTATCAAAAGACAGAAAAAAAATTCTGTCTTGAAAGAAATGGAACTAGGGTGCTTCTTAGAGGAAAGAATTGTGAGACTTTGTCTTACATACTTTGAGGGTGTTGTCAGGACATGCCAATCCTTGGAATTAGAGGATCCCCAAAAGAGACGAAGACCCTCAACTAGATAGATCGAGCGTGGTGGAGAGGAGGAGGATGGCACAGGATAGAGCGACATTCAGATCTGTTGTTCATGGGTAGTCACGCGTTGTAGTTGACACAGTGGCAACAAGGGTAAACTCCATCCATCTGAAGAAGATATTGAGTTATGAACAAATACACACAGAGATATGACAATGGTTGTGAAGACAACAAGCAACTCAGAGAAGATTGCACAAAGCACGCAAGTGGTGAAACCCTAATGGACTCCTGATATTTAAAGGGCAGTCCATGTCAGCACATCACCACACAGTGGGGACAATTTTCCTTAAGCAGCGTCATGAGGTGAGCCCCAGGGAAGAAGGATCTGAACAGGAGCCTGATAGGGGAGTTCCAATGTAGCACAATTGGATCAAGGCAATGAAGTAGTCATGGTCGACTTAAGAATGAAGAAATCCATGAGGAAAATGTTAACAAAATAAGATTATTTCAAAAGAAACAATAGCATAATCGTAAAATTCTCACAACACTTGCCATAAGTGGACTATAACTGTGAGACAAATGTGTAACCATTAACTGAAGTTCCATGAGCCACTGAAAATCAGCTGGCTAGTCACATTCTAAGAAGCTTGGTGGTGCAACAGCTGAGTACTCTGCTGATTACTGAAAGATCAGAGGTTCAAACCCAGCAGCAGCTCTATGGAAGAAATGACCTGTAGATCTACTCATAGAACAATTACAGCCTAAGAAACTCAGTGTGGTGGTTCTGCTCTGTCATATAGAGCCACCACGAGGTAGAATCAATCAACAACAACCTGACTCTCAGAAACAAATAATCTAAGCACCTCCTGATTTAGACAATAAAGAGAAGACCCAGAGACATTAAGAGACTTGTCCAAGGTCATACAGTTAGAATTCAGGTGTCCGCATGTGTGCCCCAAAGCATGCCTAGACCTCAAGTGACCTCCAACATGTCTTCTATGCCTCTTACAAACTAAACATTCATTGTCATCACATCAACTGTAGCCCATGGCAACTCCACAAATGTAAAATCAGAACAATGCTCTATAAGGTTTACAATGGCTGATCTTCTAGAAGACCATCAGGCCTCACTTCTGAGGTGCCTTTGGGCCTACCTGAACTTCCAATCTCTCCATTAGTAGCTGAGCATGTTAGTCAGTTGTTCCTCTTATGCACTCCTTTATGTCTCTCATTGTTGGTGCTGCTGTTGAGTACAGCTCATAATGACCCTATGAATCACAGATTTGACTCCTGTTCTGTTCTGTGCTGTCCTCACCATCTCTGATATACTTGAGCCCACTGCTACAGTCACTGTGCCAATCTGTCTCAATGGGAGTTTTCCTCTCTTTTGCCAACCCTCCACCTTTACAAGTATATCATTTTCCAAGGAATAGCTTCTCCTAACATGTCAGCTCATCTCAAAGAAAGCATCTCAGATTTGCTATGCTGAAGGTAACTGGTAAAGGATTCCAGAGGCAAATTAGAAAATATTGATTGCACTTTCTTCTTTGAGAGTGAGAAATTACATCAGCCAAGCAAAATGAGAACATCTCAGAGCAGCGTCAAGGGAGCCACTGGCAAGGCCCTCACAGCATGAGAAACAGGAGGCCACGCCATGCCCAGCTCTTAATAGACAGCTATTCCTCTACACTGAGACATGGAATTCATCAACAAAAGTTTTCAACTTCCTCACAGACTGCACCCAACCAAGCCAAAGTGCCCACGCTACGTGGAGGTTTTCTTCCTATAATACAATTATACAGAAGAGGACCAGGGACTGCAGGGTCAAGATTTTTATCATTTCCCCACTCTTTTCATTAATCTAATGTTTTTATTTACATAAATCTCTATACAGAAATAAGCAGAGATAGGGATGTGCATATTATACAGTGGTATATAGCCCCATCATAATTATTATGTGAGGAATATATATTCTCAGAGTGATCTTTAATAGTGCTAAAACAGCACCCTTCTTTTATGATTAGAATAATTTATTCAGCTAGCATGGAGAAAGAGAGGTAAAGAAAAAGAATTTCTAAAAACTGGATTATCCAATATAATAACAAAAGCACAATGAAAATACAAAATAAATACATTTGTTGCTGTTGTTAAATGCCATTGTGTTGAGTATGACTCACAGTGACTCTATGAACAACCACCCTGAACCCTGTCCTATCCTATGTGATCCTTATCACCCCAAACACACTGGGGCCACTGCTGAAAACACTCTATCAGTCCCTCTCGTTGATGGTTTTCTTGTCTTTCACTGACCCTCTAATATTCCAAGTATGATGTCCTTCCTGAAGGACAACAATATGTTCAGAGTATGTGAGATGAATATCAATTGACCAGAGATAGCTGGGTCTATTGCTGGGTTCTCAATTCTGTTGCACTGGTCTATGTGCCTGTCATTGTACCAGCACCATGCTGTTTTGGTTACTACTGCTGTTTTATCATCTTTTGAGCGCAACTCAATGACCACCATTAGAGGCTTCCCCTCTCCCGCCCCAGTCTTCTCATCTTGTGGTAACTTGGTGGTAAGGAATTGTGTTGCCAACCCAAAGTTGGTTTGATGTGGTTTTTAATCCCAGTCTCCTCCTGTACTATTTACTGTCTGTGAAAACCCACCAGCAGATCAGCTATGAGTCAGTTCTGACTGGATGGTACACAACAACAACATGTTCCCGGATTTCTCTGTCCCTTATGCTCACTACAGGATTTCTGTGTGACAGGGGCTGTGAGTTGGCATTCTGGCTGAAATGGGTCAGCTGAAGGGACTGTCTAGAGTTCTGTTTATGTAGCAGGTACGTTGTTTTTGCTTAGCTTATACGCTTAAAATTAAAATTAGCAATGTTTTCTAAAAGTACTTTTATATATGCTTAAGAAAGATTGAGAAATCAATCGTCTGTGGGTGAGAAGGCTATTATTTAGAAGATTAGCCACAGGAGGCATGAGTTTTACGGGAGCTGGGAAGTAGGGAGCCCACTCCCTGGCCACCACTGGTGCCTTCTCTGCTCTTCTGTGTAACACACACAGACAACCCTCAGGGACACCTCAGCTTCAGGTCCTCACCACCGTGATAAAGTTAATATTGCAATAGACTGTAGTCTATTAACACGTTGCCACAAATGACAGTAATACATGGTGGGGGGAAGTGTTTCTAAGCACAATCTTCAATTTAAAAGTGTGTGGCAACATATTAAGTGTGCAATAGTTTTATGAAACCATTTGAAATGGAGTGAGAATTACCAAAATGTGACACAGAGGCACAAAGTGAACACATGCTACCGGGAAACAGTGCAGACAGATTTGCCTGATGCAGGGTGAACATAAACCTCCAATTTGTAAAAGAAGCTGAGTCTCCGAAGTGCAGTAAAGCAAAGGGCAAAGAAACAAGGCATCCCTTATGGCCTTCACTGAGACACCTGCCATGTGTCTGTTATAACAGGGTATCTGCATTTTAACTAATGCAGTTTTATTAAATGCCACAATTTGTCAGGATATAGACTGAGTCTGTTGTGTGTATCACTGTTCTGAGCCCCTAACACTGAGCTAGCATACAGTGTAAACAACAATAATTCACACTCATTACCATGGAGTTGGAACTGACTCTTAACTAACCCTCTGTAAATTACACAGGAGAAAACCGCTCATCGTTCCTCCTCAGAGCAGTTAGTGTATTCAAACAGCCAGCCTCTGGATTGGCAGCACAACTCTCTAACCACTAAACCACCAGAGCTCTTTTAGTGCATAGAAAACACTAAGTAAATATTTGCTGAACAGATGGATGGATGAAGAAAGCTTGGCTTGTCAAAATTGTTCTATGGAAAGTTGCTTTGTCAACTGGATTTTTTTTTTTAAAGTTAGAGACTAGAGTTTACCACTAACTTTTATTTCCTGTGGAAAATTCAGTGAACTCTGCTAGAGGGGTGCTGCTAACAAAAGCCAGCCATCTAAAAGGGTCGCAGTAGAAAAGCATGGCCAGAGTCTGCACAAAAATGCTTGGAACAAAGCTCAGAATCCGACAAACAGCCGGGCAGCTGTGGGGCAGCCTGTGGACCTTCTAGGACTAGGACTCTTGGCCTTCCAACATGGACCACCTTTTGTGGCTACACTTTCACCTAAATAGCTCAAACTCACTGCTGTCAAGTTGATTCTGACTCATGCTGACCCTTTATTAGGTTTCGAAGGCCATTAATTGTTTAAAGAGGAGACTTTGCATCTCTCTTTCACAGAGTGGTGGGTTCAAACCAGTGACCTCATGGTTTAGCAGTCAGATGACACACACTAGACAGGTCTCTAAGCTGAACATTAACATGAGGGAGGCCTTCATTCCTTAGACCAATCAACCAGACAAGAACAAAAGGGCAGTGTTTGCCCTGGGAGAAAGCTCAGAAGGGAGGAAGGGGTAAGGTAGAAGGACTGATGGAAACTCAGCCCTGTGGATAAGCAGAGTCACAGCGAAGAGGTGGGGAGAGAACAGCTTCCTTGGAAGCATTGTTACTAATGTCAGAAAGCAAAACGTGCATGAATGATTTAGTGGAAAGTCAATTTGCTCTGGAAATTCTGATGCAAATCACAACAATAAATAAAAATTTAAGCCATAGACACCACTGAATCTGTTAATGTCCAAACTAAACCTCTTGCTGTCAATTAGATTCCAACTTGTGAGGCAGAGGGCAATGATCTCATTGGGTTTCCAAGGCTGTAAATCTTCACAGAAACAGATTGTCTCATCTTTTGCCTGCAGATACACTGGTGGGTTTGAACTGACAACCTTTCAGTTAGCAGTTAAGCACTTTTACCACTGAACCTGATATCGGAGCTCCTTTTGTTAACAGTCCTGGCCTCATTCCTAGGACCTGCGTCAGCACAGTCACACTAGACACACTGTACCTCCCACTGTGCTGATACCTTACAAAGCCACACAAAGAGCCCCAGTGGATGCACGTGGAACATTTCCTGTCTGACTCATGAGTCAGGATCAAGTCATAGCTGAGCCACGAGTGAGTTTCCTATGCTGAAAATCACTTGGGAGGAGATTGCCCCTCAGTCTCCCTTGGAGCCGCTGGTGAATTTGAACCACCAGAAAGGGGTGATCTTCGAGTTAATGACAGTCTTTCTGGACTATGCCACCAGAGTACCCTGACCAAGACTGACTCCGTCCACAGAGGTCACACAACAGACACCATGCTCCCCAAATACCGGCTAGCATGCCTCACTTTGCTTTATGGGGATTCTGACCACAGAAGGGGTCTGTATATTTTGTTTCTTTAATGTTTTTACTCATCACATTTCCTGATTTGATTATAAGCAGGGGCTCCCTTCTATATTTGTCTGGGTAGCAGTAACATCATTTTTCATCCTCGCAATAACTCGATTAACCTTGTTTACAGCTGAGGATTTTGGGGTTTTGAGAAGCTAAGTGATTTGGCCCAGATCATACCACACTCATCAGAGACTCGAGGAATCAAAACCAGGCCGCCTGCATTTTAGACCTGGACACTTTATCTCTCCCCACACGGATCCATGGGTGAATCTCCATGAATGCAGGCTGCCCGGTGCCTATATAAACATGTCATAACTGGGATAAAATGGGAAGGGAGCGCTAAGTGAGCAGGGGTGGGGAGCGGAGAGAGAGAAACAGACAGAAGTTAATTTGGGAGCAGATCTAATTTGATTCATGTTCATTTTATCCCATTTCTCAAAAGCTAATTAGCAAAAGGAGTGGTTTTTATAGCTGTGTATACTCAGCTGGATCTGTCAGTGTTTGACCCAGAGCTGTAGTTATCTGTAGTCCCATATGGATTTTTCTACTTCCTTAAAAAATACCCATATGTAACCCTGGATACTGTTCTCATAATGCCAAGTACCAATTTAACAAGGACTGTTTACTGGGAAGGAATATGGGTAAACATCGTGAGGAGATAGATGGGGACTGGTGCTTGTTGTCCTTGAGGAAAGCATTTCAAATTCCTGGATGGCACAGGGTGGTCCTGCATGCCAAAGCCCACAGGCTTCCAGCAGCTGCCAGGAGGACTCTGAACCTAACTCCAGGCTTGATGGAAGAGCCCTGCTGTCAATTTTCAGAGACTGCCAAGGACGCTCAGTGAGGAAGCTTCCTGAACAATGCTCAGGAAGGAGGGCATATGTAACAAATACCATTTTCCTTACTTTAAATTCATCTCTGCTGTTGTTGTTGTTGTTAAATGCCATTGAATTGAGTGCAACTCATAGTGAATCTTATCAACAACAGACTTGACACTGTTTAATCCTGTGCCCTCCTCATCTCTGACACACAGGCACCTATGGCTGAGGTCACTGCGTCAACCATCTCATTGGGAGTTTTCCCTCTCCTCAGCTGATGGTCCATCTTTCTAAGCACGATGTCCTTTTCCAATAAGCAGGCTCTCCTAGTAACATTTCCAAATTTTGAGAGACAAAGTTTCACCATCTTTGCCTCCAACGAGCACTCTGGCTGCACTTTTTCCAAGATCCATCTGTTTGGATTTTTGGCAGCCTGTGGGATATTCAGTACTCTCCTCCAACATCACAATGGTCGTTGTTGGATGTCATCAGTTTGACTCTAACTCATAGCAACCCTATGGCCAGAAAATGGAAACCCTGGCTGGTCCGGCCTCATCCTCACAATGTCTCTGCTGTGCTTTGAGGTTGTTGCAGTCACTGTGTCAATTCTCCTTACACTGATGACCTTCCTCTTCTTTACAGACCCTCGACCTTTAAGGACAAAAGCATGACACCCTTTTCCAAGGACTATGTGTCTCTTGATGACATTCACCCAAAGTTTACCCCACCCATCTCAAATTGAGAGACTAAGGCATTGGAAAAAGATGTCATTTGTTTGACGGAGTGATAATCACTGCCATTGATCTTGCCCAGCCTTGGTGACATGTGCTACCATCCTGCTGGCAGTGATAGGTCTCCCATTCTTCTAGCAAAGCCCCAAATTCCTCCTAATGGCGGGAGGACATAACCTGACTGGATAGGCCTCTAAGTGTGCCTATTACACTGTTATTTTTTGCCTGAGGGAACTTGCTGTCAGGTTTCCTTTGGAAACAAAAGTGTGAAATGCTTCACACTCCACTCAACAGTGCTACACACACACATAAACTAGTTGAACTACAGGGCTCTGTGGGTGGTGTAGTGGCCCCAGCTGCCAGCTATATAAACTTTACACATCCCTCTTAGTGCCACCTCCATAGTTTCTGGGGGCTGTGTAGTCTAATAGAAAATGATAATCCCATTAATTCCTGAGTCAAGTCTCTCCAAATGAAACCCACTGTCATCAAGTCGGTTCTAACTGGTATTAACCCTCCATCAGGTTTCTGAGGCCGTAATCTTAAACGGAGGACACTTATCATCTTTCTTTTAGATATGGCAGGTGGATTCAAACAGCTGACCTCTTAGTTAGAAGTCTGATAAATTATATCCTAGGCCATCCAGGCTTCTTAGGACCTGGGTTGATGTTGTTGGCATGGATCATTGAGTTGGAAGTGACTTATAGCTGACTCTCTGGCATGTTTTCAGAGGTTCCAAACAGCACAGGAGGAGATTGCCTATCTTTTTCTCCCAGAGCAGCTGATGAATTAGAACCAGGAGGCTTTGAGGTAGCAGCACAACTCCTTACCCACTACCTGCCTCCCTAAGATCTCAGCAATTTTCCCTAAATTGCAGAGCTGAATTGCGTTTCCAGATTCCTAGTAGGGGTCTTGGCCTGTACTCAGCCCATCTTTGACATATCCTAAGAGCCTCTGGGACCTTGTATAATTTGATGTCACTCATTTCCTGAGTAGCAGGTGACAGAGATCAAAGATGCTCCCAATCAGTGAGGTGACAGGCCCTGCCACTGGCATCATTTCCAAGCACCTTTTCTGGCCCTGTAATTTCCTGGTAGCTCTGTTAAATCAGAGTCAGGTGCACAATAGGTTACATCAATGCTATCAGCCAAGAAGAGAGTGTCAGAACATATTTTCCTCTCATCCTGCCCCACAATTTCCTCCCATCAGGATTACACCTTAGCATGGCCACAGCTATTATTTCTGTTACAAGTAAAAATAAGATCAGCTAGGGAGATTCACTGAGAAAATATCCCTGACATTTACCTTCGTGCAATCAGAACAAGCAGAGAGCTCAGCCTGCCGCTCTTTTCAGGTTTCACTGAGTGTGTGAAGGGAAAAAAGATTTATGATTTTTTCAGGAAAAAATCCCCACCCAAACAACCAAAACATAAACATAAAACAACCAAAAGACAGCTACTTCTTAATAGTTCTTAGAGAAAAGCTACTGCTATTAGGTGAGGGAGACAGAACTTCAACTCTTCAAAGATTTATGATTTGCTTTCTGATACTTAGTTTTGGAACAAAAAGGCAGAGACAGATCTAGTGTAGAACAGTTCTAGGTATACTGTAGGTATTCAATAATCAACGAGTGGAGGAAGGCCTCTTGCAACAAAAAGAGTTTGCGTCGACAATGCTTCAGAGAATAAACTGAGTACAGAGACACAAACGCACCACCTGGCCTATTTGTCACACTGTGATGGCTTCTGTGCTGCTGTGATGCTGGAACAGGCCACCAGTATTTGAAATAATAGTAGATTGTTCATGGTGGACAGATTGCAGCAATGTCTAGACTTGAAAGCAGGATTGGTTATCCACTTCGGAAATAATTGGCCAGTGAAAAACACATGAATAGCAACAGAATTTTATCTGATACAATACTAGGATGTGAAACCATCAGGCTGGAAGGCACACATAACACAGCTCAGAGAGTAAAGCAGAGTCTGCTTTAATTGTGTGGATGGAAGCTTTCAGACCTTCATTTGCTGCTGTGACGTAATTAAAAAGAAGTAAGAGCTGTAAACATCCATTAGTGACTAGAATGTAGCATAAGCCAAGAAAAATACTAAAAAATGAATAATAATAAATAATAGCTTAGGCATTAGTGGGCTGATGGATTGATGTTAGCCCTTTTGAATTGAACAATTATATGAACACTGATATGTCAGGAATGACAACCTAAAGGCGAATAATGTCACATTCATTGTCTGAAAGAACATTCCAAACTCTATCTTGAAGTAAAAATGCTGTCAGCAATAGAACAATGTCCACAAGCCTACAAGGAAAATCCGTTACTATGACTGTCATTCAAATGTATGCAGCAACTACAAGTACTAAAGATGAAGACATTGAATATTTTCATCAGTCAAGCTGCACTGATAATTACTGGTGATTAGAAAAATATTATAAGCAAAGATCAGGGGTTGAAAATCATGGCCTCTGTGATAGAAGTAACACTGGAGATCAAATGATAAATTTTTAAATAAAAATTTATTTTTTAAAAACTTTTTAAATTTTCTACTAATTTATTTACAGAATTTGAATACATTGTTTTCAAGAACAAATTATTTCAATTTCTCTCATCCTCCCACCCAACAAATTGTACAACCCCGGGATTAATCCCCCCTCCACCTGCACATCCTCATCCCTCTGCTTCCAACCTTTCCCACCGCTCTTGGATCCTTATACTTATTCTACAATAATGGTTTTAGACAATATTTATCCTCGTGGGTCTGAGTTAGTTCACTCAGCATAATACTCTTCAGTCCCTCCCAAGTTAGGTAATAATTTACAAAGTCATTACTCCTGCGTACTGCATAGTATTCCATTGTGTGAATAGAATTTTGTACAACCAAAGACTTATATTTTGAAGATACTATTTAAAAAAAAGAAGACACCAACTGACTTCACAGATTAAATGCATAGGAATCAAACTGGCTATACATACTCACGGGAAAGATGACAGAGAAGCTCAGTATTATCCATTAGAACAAGACCAGGTGCCAACTGCACAAGACATCATTGTTTGCTCATATGCAAGTTCAAGCTGAAGCTGAAGAAAATTACAAGTCCACAAAAGCCAAAATACAAACTTCTGTGTATCTCGCTGGGATTTAGAGACGAGCCCAGCTGATGCATTGACCACTAATGACTAGAGACCACATAAGTAGTAGGATGACATCAAGGACACAGCACATGAAGAGAGCAGAAGGCCATTAAAAAGACAAGAAAGAAAGAAAAGACCCAAATGGATGTCAGGAGAGTGGTTAGAGAATGCAGAGAAGCTAAAGCTAAGGGAAGAAATGTTGGAGTAAGAGAGCTGAACAGGTAGGTGATTTCAAAAGGTGGCGCGAGAAGACAAAGTATAATAATATAATAAAATGTGCTAAGAACGGGAGTCAGAAAACAGATGGGAAATATGCTCAGAATTTCTCAAGCTAAAAGAATCAAAGACACAAATTCAAGTCTTGAGCCAAAATAGTGAAGGATTCCATGGACAAAACACTGAATGATACAGGGAACATCAAAGTAAGATGGATGCGAATTCACAAAGTCATTGTACTAAAAAGAATTGATCACCACTCAACTATTTCAGGAAACAGTATATGATCAAGAACTAACAGTGCTAGTGGACAATGTTCAAGCTGCACTGAATCATTGGTGAAAAACAAGGTTCTAGGAATTCTACAGAATACCAATGGGGATATTTCAACAAATGGTTATAGCCCTCGATGTGTTCATTTTGAAAAATAGGCACCTGGCCAGCTGATTGGACTACATCCATATTCTTGTCCACTTTAAACAAAGGTGATCCAAGATAAAGCAGAAATTACACAAAAATAACATTAGCATCACAAGCAAGTAATCTTGCTGAAAATAAATTAAGAAAAGTATATGGTTCAGAAAAGTACATGGAAAGAGGGATTTAATTGCTAGCATCAGCTGGGTTTTGGCTGACAACAGAGAATATAAAAAAGATGTTTATCTGTGTTATATTGATTATGCAAAGACATTCAGCTGTATTGGATCATAATGATTTGTGGGAAACATTGAGAAGAATGTGAATTCCAGAACACTGAAGTGCTAATGCAGATCCTACAGACAGACCAAGAAACAGTCACTCAAACAGAGCAAGTGGATGCTTCAAGGTTTAAAATCAGGAAAGGTGTATGTCAGTGTTGCACCTTTTCACTGTACTTATTCAGTCTGTATATTAAGTAACCTCAGAAACGAAACTATATGAGGAAGAACGTGCAGCAGGATTAGAGGAAGAGTCACTAACAACTTTGCAACACACGTGATACAAGCTTGTTTGCTGCAAATGAAGTATTCATTGATGAAGCTCAAAGACTATAGGCCAGTATAGAGCCCATCTCAATATTAAAGAAAATATTAAAACTTAATGAATAAACAGCATCATGACAAACAGAGACAAGATTGAATATTTTTCACCTAGATATACAATCAATACTTATGGAAACAGTAAAGAAATAGAATGGCATATTGTATTTGGCAAATCTGCTGCAAAGGGCTTTTTTAAAGTGCTAAAGAGCAAGGATGTAATTTTGAAGACTAAAGTGTGCCTGACTCCAGCCAAGATCTTTTCAATTGTTCATATGCATCTGGAAGTTGCACAATAAAGAAAGAATGCCAAAGAACTGATGGGTTTAAATTATGGTGATGCTAAACAATATTTACTTGGTACTATGGACAGTAAGCGTTAAGGACTCTCCTTCATAGGGTCGCTATGAGTCGCCTGTGACTCGATGGCACTTAACAATAACACCATGGACAGTAATAAAACAACCAAACAAATCTACCTTGGAAGAAGTGCATCCAGAATACTCCTTAGTAGCAATAATGATGAGGCTTCATCTCACTTACTTTGTGCATGCCACCAGGATGGGCCATTTCCTAGAGAAAGACGTCATGTTTAGTAAAGTGGAGGGTCAGTGAGAAAGAGGAAGACACCAACAAAATAGATGAGCATGTGGTTGCAGCAATGGGCTCCAGTACAGTGACAGTTGTGAGGGTGTAAAAGATCAGGCAGTGGATCTTACAGAGGGTTAGCAACAGCTTGGAGCCCCATGATGGCACCTAAGAAGAACAGAAGACAGAAGTGTCGATACTCTTACTTGAACTGTGCTGGTAGTGAAGAATATGCAAGAGCAAACAAAGAGCTCCCTTATGTGTCAGTTTTGATTCTATGATACACAACAACATACCTTATGTGCAGCCACTACCTGTGAGTCACTGACAGATTGCACGTTGCTGAACAGATTTCAGCAGAACTTTCAGACTAAGATGGAGTAGGAGGAAAGGCCTGGTTATCTCCTTCTAGAAACTAGCCAATGAAAACCCTGTGGATCGCATACATGCCCTGAGGTCTAATACACGCCAATTGGGGAGATAGTACAGGGCTGGATAGAATTTCATCACTGTGTGCATTGTGTCACTATGAGTACAAGTTAATTACAAAAGAGGGAAATGAGAA
The DNA here is from genome assembly GCF_000299155.1 of Elephantulus edwardii. NCBI lineage: Eukaryota > Metazoa > Chordata > Mammalia > Macroscelidea > Macroscelididae > Elephantulus > Elephantulus edwardii. The sequence continues at coordinate 5,934,931 of NW_006399891.1, read as the reverse complement.
GCTACATTTTTAGCCAACAGATAAACTTATTCTGAGTTTTCGTGGTATCTAAACTGGCATCCAACAGACCAAGGAGAGACACATTTTGTTTTCTGATTAAAATGGTCAGACACCAAGTAAGAAAAGCACACAGTGGGAGGCTCTCTAAACTTTCCCCATCAGCTCTGCAGGGATCCAGACAAAGATCTGCTGCTACTGAAGCTCAGACAGTTCCTATCTCATGAGAACCAGGAGCTCTCTGTCCTGGACAATTAGCCAATAAGAGGTGATGGAACAGTCTATCAAACTAAACCCCGGGCTTTGTGATAAAAAGCAATTGCTATCAGGTCAATTCTAACTCAAGGTGACTCCCCATGTGTCAGAGTAGAACTGTGTCTATAGGATTTTCCATAGCTGCTTTTGGGGAGCTGTTGTTGTTATGTGCTGTTGAGGCTCTTGAGATTCATAGTGACCCTATGTACAAGAGAGCTCTAAACCCTACTCTATCCTGCGCCAACCTCACTGTCTCTGATACACTTACTCCCATTACCCAGTCTCTTTCTGAGGCATCTCTGGGTAGCCTGGGACCTTCTACTGTCAGCTGAGCACCTCTGTACTACCCCAGGCCTCAGCAGGGATAGACTGGGCATTTCTGCACAGTTTTGACAAGGCTCTCCTCTGACTCAGGCTTGTTTTCTATTTCACTTCCTCTATCGTCTCTAGTTCCGATTTCTCCCATGTAGAGGGGAAGAAGTGTCACTGATGGAGCCTGCTCTCTCCTTTGTGGCTCTTTTTCTATCTCTTCTACAGACTTTCTCTCCAATTTCAGGTGTTTCCATTCAAATGAAAATGGAGATCATGCTCCACCAACTCCACTACTAGTGGCTGGTGGCTCCAAACTGGAGATTTAGAGTTGGCTTCATTTTTTCTTTTTCCTGATTAATTTTCTGCCTTCGCTTACCATCTCCACTCCTTCGGCTATGAAAGTAAGGTAAGATCCATGCCAGCTGGATCTGCCATGCTCACTTATAAGAGCTCTGTACAGGCTCACAACACATATCACATATTTGTTAAATGAGTAAATGAATGAATATATGAATGATCACCCAAATGAATGAACAAACATAAAACCAGCCTGTATAGAAATCCCAGATGTTAATGGTTTTGATGACTGGGATTTAAAAAAAAAATCTATTACTGCACTACAAAATTACCCTTCATCAATCAAGACACTGTTCTTAAGAATTCTATCTTAAGCTCCTATATCTCAAATAATTATACTAAAATGGTGCTTGCGATTAGAGCTAGCTCAAGAAAATTATCCAGCAGATGAATGGGATTTAAAAGGGGAGGGGGGAATCATCTTTAAAAGGGATTTCTAATTACATAGTTTAAAAAATTACTAGGGTTTCCATCCCAACTATTTCCTGTGCTTCATAGAAAGTCTTAGCAATTTTCACGATCAACCTCCTCCCACCCAAAGAATCATATTGATGTTATTATTTGTAGAACTGGTGAATCATTGACGGTACTTCATGTGTACCAGGAAGCTGGGGCGGCCTAGGAAAGTCCTTAGCATCTACAGACTCTTCCTCTCACAAATATGGCGAGCAATACTTATTTTGAAGGGCTGTGGTGAGGATTAAAGGCCACGGCCCACACAGTGTGACGGCACAGAACCCAGCATGCAGTGACTAAATGCCAGCCGTTTTCTTTCTTCTTCTAAAATGCTTTTCTATCAGGTCAGTTGAAGTGCAGCTGAGACTTGCAATCTCTCCAGCATTGAGTTACATTTTCTTCTTGAGTGTTTGCTAAATAAACACCGTTTAATGTCAGTGAGCTCTTCCAACTTCTGCCAGTGAAAGAAAATATTGACCCACCCCAAATAGAAATCCAATCAATGTGATATATCCAGGTTTGTCCTCAAAGATGACCATAAGCTCCTAAAGAGTGACGCTGCTGGATGGTCATGGCCAACATCTACTGAGAACTTCCCATGTGCCAGACATCATTTTCAGACCTTTACGTGTATGAACTCATTTGGTCTTCACAAGAAGCCTGTGAAGCTGATTTGTCTACTCTCCATTGTCTTGTCTACTCTTGATTTGCTCAAAATGAGCACATCTGTGATGGCCTAGCATTCCACGACAGTTTAGAGGCTCTGGATGCTCTTGGCTCTTCGCTCTTCTGCTTATTAGCAAGATGACCGTAAGCAAGTTACTTAGCCTCTCTGTATGTCAATTTCTCCACATGTAAAATGAAAATAATAATAATAATAATAGTAATAAAATCATGTGCGACTTCTATAAAGATGAACTAAAGCATTTAAACGGATTAATTAGAACAGTGCTGGGTATACAGTAAACAATTGGTAAGTTTTAGTCAACTTTATCAGCTAATTTACTATTAGGACACCTTTGGTGATTTAGTGGTAAGATGCTTGGTGGCAAACTCAAAGGCACATGGTTTGACTCTACCAACTGCTCTGAGGAAGAAAGATGAGCAATCTCCTCCCATGCAATTTAAAGCCTCTGGAAACCTGCTGTAGGGTCAGCTATGAATCAATTCCAAGGTGATGTTTCATAACAATAATCACACCTAGATGTACACTTGACTAGTAGGGTGCTCTGCTGGGTTAGTGGTAAGGAGTTGAGCTGCTAAATCAAAGGTTGTGGTCGTTTGTTGTTGTGTTCTGTACAGTAGGAACCGACCTAGAGCTGACCCTCCAGTGGGTTTTCAGAGGCAGTTAGTTAATCACACAGGAGGAAAATGCCCATCCTTCTCCCATGCAGTGGCTGGTGGCCTCAAACCACGTGCCTTTGGGATTATAGAGCAGCTTCTTGCCACTAGACTACCAGAGCTCACCAATTCAAAGGTCAGAGTTTCAAATAAACCAGGTTCTCTGTGGGAGAAAGATAGACAATCTCCTCCCATGAAATGAACAGCTTCTGAAAATCCAGTGGAGGGCCAGCTATATGAGTTAGTTCCAACTCAACACCACAAAACAGCAACAACAATAATATCCGTCAAGTCAAGTCAACTGCAATTGAGTCTCACCCGAGTCATAGCTGACCTGCTAGTGGGTTTTCAGAGGCTGTAAAATGAATGGGAAGAGACTGCCCCTCTTTCTCCCATGGAGTAGCTGGTGCCTAGCCTTGGGTTGGCAACACAACCCTTTACCACTAGGCCACCACTGGTCCAGTGGTGAGGAGTTGTGCTGCCAACTTGAAGGCATGACGTTCAAATCCACAAGCTGCTCCACAGAAGAAAGAGGGGCAATCTCCTCTCATGCGATTTACAGTCTCTGACACCCCATTGAAAGATCAGCCATGAGTTGGTTCTGACTTGACAGTACATAACAAACAAACTTTGGATGGGCAGTACAGCTTCTTACCTCTAGGCCACTAAAGCTCCCTTCACTAATATAAGGCAATTCATCTCACATGCTAGCAAAATCTTGCTGTTTAACAGAACAAGGGGTTCATGACTGGTATGTATCAGGATTGTGTCCTTTCACCTAACCCTGTGACCACTATATCATCAGAATAATCAAAGGCCACTAAATACCAAATGTCAAGCAGCTACAGGTCTCTGAGTATAGCAAATGATTTTTTTTGGCTAAATGCTGGTAGATCAAACCACTCGGTGATGCCACATAATAAAAGCCAGGCAATCTGGAGTCATAAATATTATAGCCATGAAAGCCCTGTGGTGGCACCACCATTCTACTCCCTACACCTGGGGTTGCCATGAGTCAAAATCAATGACATGGCAATGGACTTGGGGTGTTTTGTTTACTTGTTAGTTTTGTCTAGGTTTTTTTTCTTTCATTATTATTTTTGTGTGTGTGTACCATCAAATCAGATCTGACTGTACAGGAGGAGATTGTCCCTTCTTCTCCAGCAGAGCACCTGGTGGATTTGAACTGCTCACCTCTGGGATTGCACTACAGCTTCTTCCCACTAGGCCACCAAAGCTCACCAGTTGTGTCTAGTTTTACAATTGAATTCCTCCTGCTCCTCTCACCTAGAATCAATGGAGAAACAGCCCTTCCTGCACCATGTTGAGAACGTTTGTACATCCCTTTTTATAATCAAGGTTCTTATTTTACTATTTATTTCATTAACATCTGTCTCCTCAAACTATGAACCACATAAGGGAAGGGATGTGGTCAGCTTTGTTCACACAGGACTTGTTGAGCCAAACACAGGCTCAATGGAGGCCAACAAAAAATTAAAATAGGACAAAATAAAGAACCAATAGCTGCCATGTACATTTAAAAATAGGTGTGACTACACCTTATACTTCCAGTTTAATCCATTGTTGCCAGGGATAATTTAAGAAGAAAAAAAAAATATCTAAAACTGTGGTCTATTAAAAGATCAACAATTTGGGCAAGTCTTTAGAACCGTACATTAAGCTGTGGTCATGGATATGTTACACACATACACAAACACACATAATTCATACACATACAATTTTTTAACTATTGGCATCGATTCATACTACTTCCCTCCTTTAAGGATTGTTTAAAAGACCACTCCTCTTCCCCAGTTTTGGTTCAGTGTAGCGCAAATTCCCCTGTGCGGCTCCCAAATCCAGGGATGAAGAAGACAACACTAGTCTAAAAGTGTCCATTAGATGACATTCTCTGTTAGCTGTGGTTTAGAGTCATTGAGCACACTATTACCAATCCTGCCCCGTCTCCACCATCTCTGCTCTGCTCAAGCCCATTGTTATAATCGCTGTGTCAATTCATCTCGTTGAGGGTCTCCCTCTCTTTCTCTGACCCTCTACCTTTCCCAGCATGAGGTCTTTTTCAAGGACTGGCACCTCCCTCTGGAAAACATGCCCAAAATATGAGACGAAGTTTCAACACCTTTCACTCTAAGGAGCACCCTAGTTGTACTCCAAGACATATTTCTTTGTTATTTTTGGCTGTTTATGATATATTCAATACTCTCCACCAGTATCATAATTGAAAGGCATCAGTACTTCAGTCTTCATCACTGGAGAACTTTCAGATGTGTAGGAAGCAATTGAAAATACCATGGCTTGGTTCAGGCTCATCTGTCTTTAAATTGTTATCCTCGCTCTCTAGCACTTTAAACAGGCCTCTGACAGCAGGTTTTCCTAATGTAACATGTCTTTTCACATTTTCTAAGTCATAGTAATTGTTTTTATGATTTGAAATCTCAAGTATGTCTCCGAGACGTTTGTTGGGCTTACTGTAAAGAAACTTGCTTTTTATCACTGCAAAGTTACCAGCGAGGATGCTTCTGTAGTCATCCTGCTTCAATGAGAGGGGACCTTGTCTGAGAATCCAGAGATGGAGAGGGAAAATTGGATCCTGGTGTACTAATTGAGTAATCAAATCACACACTTTCATGCCCAGTTAGGGAGCTATCACTGCAGCAGTGATAAATATTGGCCACTGTTTGCCCCTCCTGAATACGCAGGGCTAGTTTCCCCAGTCTCCCTTGCAGTTAAGTTGGGTCTTATAATATTGAATTCTGTCTAAAGGAATATGAACAGAAGTGAGGCAAGCCATTTAAAACATCTATTCCTCTTTCTGTAGTTAAGATCGAGTATTGTGATACAAAAGCCTGTCTGGGGGAGTCAGGTGGAAAGTGTCAGGAGGCCTCTCTGTGGGAGTGACATTTGAACAAAGACCAAATTTGCACAAAGGAGCAGCTATTGGCAGGGGTGGGGGAGGCATGTTTAGTAGTGGAACTGCTAATTCAAAGGCCCTGAGGTAGGAAAGTGCTTGGCATCATAAAGCTGGGTGGTAAGTGTCATTGAAGCTTAATGAAGGGGGAGAACTGGTCGGCAGGGATCAGCAGTCTGAGATCATGGTGCCTTATCTGAGAGTAGTGGCAGAGGAAGTACAAAATAAGTAGGCAAATTAAGAATATTAGTTTGAAACCAGCACAGATAAATTTGCTTATTGATTGGGATTAAGGGAGAGCAGAGAAGGAATCAAACATGCCTTCTAATCTTTGACATGGATGCCACCAAGTTAGCTAGATTTCAAACCGACCCTAAGAACAGCAGATCTGAACCCTGCCCTATCCTGCGTCCTCTTTGCTGTCCCTGACATACTTGATCTTATTGTTACAGTCACTGGGTCAATCCATCTTGCCGAGGGTCTTCCTCTCTTGCACTGATCTTTCGCTCTTCAAAGCACGATGTCTTTTTCTAAGGACTCACCCCCTTAGCAACGGGTTATAAAGTGATACCATTTACTCAGATGTTCATGATGAGTAAGTAAAGAGCCAGTCTTCAGGAGATAAATTAGGACTTCTTCTTTGGATACGTTAAGTTAGAGTTCCTATTTATACATTAAGGAGCCCTCTTTGTGCAGATTTGGCTGCGAACCGAAGTCAGTAGTTTGAACCCACCAGTCACTCTGCAGGAGAAAGAAATTATAATCTCCTTCCAAAAATACTAGAAACAAACAAACAAACCCCCCCCTAAACCCCAAAATACTAGAAACCCTGTGGATCAGTTCCATGTTACAGGGTCCTTATGAGACAGGGTCCTTGTGTTGTCAATGACAACAGGACCATTTGGTACTATGATTAAGAGATTGGTTGCTCATCAACCAAAAGGTTGATGGTTTCAGCCCATCACTGAATCTAAAGGACAAAGAGACCTGGTGATGGGATCCTGTAAAGCTGCCAGCCTAGGAAATTGTACAGGATAGTGCTAGTTTGTGCTATGGCATTGCTATAGGTAGGAATTGATTCAGCAACTGAGTTTTGGGTGAGGAAACATAATAAGGATATGATCATCCAGGCATTTATTATTTACTGGGCATCATAATTTGTCTCATTTAATCTCAGTACTTGGTAGTAAGCCTGTGTCCCCACTTTACAGATAAGGAAACGGAAACTTAAACTTGGCAAGGTCATCTGCTAATGATAACATAGCTCTGTTGGCCTAGTGGTAAGAACCTGTGCTACAATCCCAAAGTCATGGAGTTTAAATTCACCAGCCGCTTCGCAAGAAGGATGGACAATCTCCTCCCACGTAATTAAGGCCCTCTGTAAATGTACTGGAGGGTCAGCTATGGGTTGGTTCCGACTCAGCAGCACACAACAACAACACTGTCACTAATTAAGCAGTAGAGTTCCATGTTTCATGTTATGAGACCTTGTATAGAATATTTCCTATCTCCTGAACTATAACAAGCTTATGATATAAGATAGTATCTTTAGATTATTCCCATCAACAAAACACTTATCACATGCTTTGCACACAGGCTATATTCAATCAATATTTGCTATTTGATTTTACTGCTCATGAGAGAAGAACAAATGACATGAGGTTAGGCCCAAAGATAAATTGTTTCTACCCTAGTTCTAGTCTCTCTTCTCTTTGACTCTTTAGCTCCATGTAACAAGGGGCTTCTGACAGGTCCACCCTCTTCTTCTACAGGCATTTATAACATCGCACAGAGGACAGGGTGAAGGGCATAATGACAAGGTTTGGAACATGACATCACCAGAGCCAAGGAAAGGCAGGACCCACAGTTTTCCTCAGCACCTCATATAACCCACTGTTTTCAATCTTCCACATCAGGTACCTGGACAGTCTCTGTTCCCTGTGCACTGAAGCAGGCACTTAACTCTGTGGCCCCACAGTGTCAGGGAGCTTCCAAAGAGAGCCAAGAGCTTGCACCAGAGCATCACAGATCCTGACTGAGTCACATTCAAGTTACAACCGGCTTTTCCATTTCTTGCCAGTTAAACATTTTAGGCCAATCTAACATTTAATAAAATAGGGGAGTGGGGAGAATTCAAAACATTCACTGCCCTTTGCAGTTCCCAGAGGAATGAGGTTACCGAACTCAAGGTGGGGACCACATGCTTTTCCTAGAGGCCCGCAGGGAGCTGGTTTGTGGAGAACACAGCACAGCCAGCCTCATGCTGCTGGCTCTTCTGACGCCCTTTTGGCCTGTCTTTTCTGGGTTCATATTTGTCAATCCTTTGAGCCTCAACTCAAACGGCACCTCTTCCAAGGCTCTTTATGAAATTATTTTTAAGAGTTTTGGTTGAGTCACTTGTGACTCATAGTGACTTGTGTGTATCAGTAGAACTGTGCTCCGCAGGCAGCTGACTCTTTGTAAGTAAATGGCTGAGAGTTTGTTCCAATGAACCTCTAGTTGAACTTGAACCTTCAACCTTTTGGTTGGAAGCCAATAACCACTCGGGACCTCCTTCCAGAACTTCTAGGATGACTCAAGTTCTAAGATCTACACTCATTCCTGTTTTAATCCAAAGTGGGATGGAGAGGTGGAAAAGATGTTAACAAAATCTTGTTAACCCAGACTATTAATTCCTCCTTGAAAAAGATCAGGTGCTCTCGTTTTAGGAGCCCCAGCATGTAGCCCACTTCTGGCAGATGCAGTGAGAGATAATAAAGACCTACTGAATTGAATGGTGGGCAGAGTGGCACAATGTGGGCCAGGGGAAACACTGTCCAGTGGACTTGGTTCTGGTCCTGGTTTGGATGGACTCCTTTGCCATGTGGGGTGAGCTGCTTGCCCTCTTTGGGTCTATGTGCCCATCTGCTAAAATAACAGGGCTGACCCAGCTGGCTCTGAAGGTCCCTTAGCTCTGGCACTGAGCGATTTGTTCACACAGATGGAAAAGCAACTGAGAATAATACATTCACACAAGGCTGGCTCCATGAGGCCCTCACGATTAATCACAATTCTCCAATCTGACAAAATCTCTTCCCAAACGGTCTCCAAAGGATGCTGTATACAATGAAGGAAGAATAATCACCCTCAATTCCAGACAGAGCATTGTGTTCTGATGGCTACTAATTGTTTCAGCTTTTTTTCTGGACGAAGGAGGATGCTGTGCCCCCCTGATGGGGGTGGGGGAGTGGACAGGACCACGTGACACCCACCCCCACTTCAGGCACGTGGTTCCCACTCCCAGACCCACACAGCAGCAGCCTGAACCCACCAGGAATGCCCTGCAGGGCTAATCCCCAGGTCTGGTTCCAAACTCACCCTAAGAACAAAACCCTCAGGGAAGTACGGTGACTTTCAAGTTGAACGGGATTTTGTTTCGGTTTTAGTTAGCATACTTCTTTCCTATTACTCTTTACTAAGGAAAGTTTAAACATGTTGCTGTATATCGTCAAGTCAGAACCAACCTCTGGCAGGTTTTCAGAGGCAGTTAATCACAAGGGAGGAGATTGCTCCTCCTTCTCCTGTGGAGCTGCTAGTGGCCTCGAACTGTGTGCCTCTGGATGGCAGCCCAGCATCTTGCCGCTAGGCCACCAGAGCTCTCCGCTAAAAGTTTTTTTGGTTTGTTTTTGTTTTGTTTTGTTTTTTTGTCAAATGCAAGTGTGAACAGATTCATCAGGAAATTCTTTTCTATCATTATGCTGAATCTAGGAGGGCTCTTGGACCCAACAGTGTGTGAACTCTGACTACTGTCTGGTCAGAACCAGTCATAACTGACCCTCCAGCAGGTTTCCAAGTCTGTAAACCGCATGGGAGGAGACTGGCTATCTTTCTTCCTGAGCCACTGGTGGTATGGAACAGCCCAAGAGGCTCTACCTTCGGCTTAGCCGGCAGCTCCTCTGTACCAGCTCCGGAGAAGCAGGAAGTGCACTGCCCTTTGGGTCCATTTTGCTAAACACTTGGAATTTACAGCTTTCCATCTAGTCCTAATGCTTCCACTCAATAGCCCCTGCCCTCCAGTGGCTTTGGGGTTTTTTCCTTCCTTCCCTTCCAATATGTTCCTCATGACTGTGAAATTCCACAATCAAAATTCTACCAATGGATTAACATTTTATATTTCCAAATAAAATTCTCAGGTTTACAAAACTGAGAGGCCAAACCCTCTGTTCTTGAGTTGGTTTTTGATTACAGCCACCTGATGGGGTGATCAGTGCAGAAGAGTGGGGTTTCAACACTTATTTTTCAAAAGTAGTGTGTGAGGCCTTTCGCCGGAAGTGGGTATCCAACCACGAACCTTCTGGTTGGTAGCTCAAGCACTTAACTGCTTGTGCTCATGCTTTACAGATGTGTGCTGTCTCTTTCAAAGGCTCAAAATGCAAGTCATCAACTCATACCAGGTTCTTATCTTACCGAATTGGCTCTGATGTGATGAGTTTTTTAATAACAATGCCCAGTGCATGCCTTACTTGAGTACTACTTAAATAGATTTTGCAGACTATGTTCTGATTGAGTTACATTTTCTTACTTAGGAAATTGATTTTTTTAATAGGTAGATTTATCACTTTCGATAATTAGAAAGCCATTTACCTAAATTACCCTGTTAGAATGCTGAACGGGAAACGGAAGGGCTCTCACATCTTAAGCACAATAATTTATGATGTCTTCATTCTCATGGATCACAAAATCTCATCTTTTTTTTACAAAGGAAGTGGTTTTTTAATATAAGCTTTTCTTCATGTTAAGATAAAAATTGTCCTGAATTGAAGAATGAGCTGTAAAAAAGACTTAGTCTCGTAATAGGGATTGAGGTTTTATATGTACATGGGAATGATATGCCATTTTACCAAATTGAGTTAAAATGATAAAAACTTCTGCAAGCAAAAAAAAAGCTACAAAATACCATGGAAGACACTATCCATTCAAATACTGCAGAGCAATTATTACTATTAGAGGATCCTCCGACTTTATCGTACCAATGCTCACGTTTTCCATGCACTGAAAATATAATGCAAAAGAATAGCATTTCCACTGAGTTTTAAAATTGTACCATTTAATATCAAACAACAAAATATTTCTTCTCATTGAGATATTTAGAGTCTGATTTAAAGACCTGGGCTTATTTTAGTCTTGTTATTTTTCAGTCTCCAGAAACACACCGTTCTCCCCCCTCCTTCTTTCAGAGCTGCTTTTCAAGTCAGCAGCCATGGTGTCACGCATCTATAAAGTGGGGTTGCTTTAACAGGACCCCTTTGCTGCACTGTATGTCACCTCACCTGCTTAGCGCCTATCTGAAAAATGTTCTTCCAATAATCCCAGTCATAACGACTATCAAACCACCATCTACTAGCGGGCAAAAGAACACAGAGGAGACCCTGAGACGGGGTGTGGAGCATCATGGGTAAGCAGAAAACAGATGTACTGTGTGGATCAGGAGATTATAGGAGGTTAGAGTTGCACACACATGCCTGAAGCACAGCATTATTTTTATGCACCAGTTTAGAAAATAATGGAGCAGAAAACAATGGTTTGACCATTTGCTGAAAGGAAATTTCAAATGAGGTCAATTTTTTCACACTCCTACTGACTCCAATGAAAGCCAAAGCAGATAAAAGGGCTAGGATTAAAGGGGGGGGACCACATATTATCTAAAATACAAGGCTACTTCTCTAAAAGGAAACCTTTTGTTTTATTGCCTCTTTTCCTCCCTAAGGATTCATTACTTATAAAAGGAAATTTGACATTTGTTCAGGGTAACTCTCTTAAATTGCTTCGCTTCGATTACTTTCATGGTCTTGATGATTCAACTCTTAATTTTCTAGGGAGTTCTAGTGGTCTAGAAGTAAGGAGCTGCACTGTCAACCTGAAGGTATGTGGATGGAATCCACCAGCTGCTCCATGGGAGACAGATAGGTAACCTCTTCCTGTGCAAGTTGTAGCCACTCTGAGGAGTCAGCTATGAATCCAAACTGACTCGAAAGCACATAACAGCAACAATAACAACTCAATTTTTTATAATTTCTGAGTTGAATATGTTTTGTCCTTTTAAAAAAAATAAATTGCATTTGTACAGCATTCAAGGTATCAGACCTTCTCTTTTCATTGGGAAGTCTTGCCTCTTTTCTCTCTGTGGGCTGTCACAGCCTTGAGGTTGGCTGCAGGCTCTGGGTCTTCTTCCATCTTTTGCCTTAGTAAATAGCTCCTGGGATTTTCTATGTCACATCATGGCCACAGCTGTGAACAAGGGCAGGGCTTTCAAACGTTAATGTGACTGAAATCACCTGGGGAGAGATCTTTAAGACGCTGATTATGATTAGTAGGTTGGGGGGCAGTGTTCAAGGGCTGAGGCTAATGGTCTACAGACCACATTTAGTGCCACAGGGGACTAGGAAGGATACATAAGCTCTGGGACACCCATCCCTTCTTTTGTGAGCCAATATGCTGAGCTAGCTCTTGGAAGAACAGTTCTCCTCATGTTAATAGTTACTATCTCCTGTGAAATGAGCTCTGGTGGTGTAGCCTGTAGCATGTCTGTGCTGTTGACCCAAAGGTCTCCAGCAATCTGAACCCACTGGCTACTCCAGGGAGAAAGACTGGCAGGCAGTCTCCTCTCGTTAAGAATTACAGATTTGGAGACCCAACAAAGGGTTGCCATGCATGGGGATGGACTCCATGGCAGTGAGCTCCTGGAATTTCCAAAGAAAGATGTGACTGAAAAGGTAAACGAAGGAAAATGAGGAGAGTCAGTAGTGCTCAAATATTTAGGGATGTGGAGGGACAGCGCAGGAGGGGAAGACCCTCTATGAGATGGATTGATTCGGTGACTGGGGTAATCGGGATGGGTGTGTCAGAGGCGGTGCGGTTGGCGCAGGATAGAGCAGGGTTTAGGGCTGTTGTGCATAGGGTCGCTATGAGTCGGAAATGACTTGACGGCACATTTTGTTGTTGTTGTTGTTGTTATGTGCTATCAAATCATCCGTGACTCGTAACGATCCTATGTGCAATAGCTCTAAAGCCTGCCCTCTCCTGACCCAGCCTCACTGACTCAAAAACACCTAATTCCATTCCCCCAGTTACCATGTCAATCCATTTCATCCAGGGTCTTCCTCTCCTACACTGTCTCTCTGCCCTTCCAAGCAGGATGTCCTTCTCCAAGAACTGGTCCCTCCTGGCCTCATGCCTAAAGTATGTGAGATGGAGCTTCAGAATCCTAGCCTCCAAGGAGAAACTTGGTTTCACCCTCCCCAAGACATACATACTTGTTTTCTTGCTGTCCATGGTATGTTCAAGACTCGTCTCCAGCACCACAACTTGAAAGGCATCGATTCCCCCGCCCCTGCGCCCCATCATCCTTAGTCATTGTCAAGCTCTCTGCTGCACAGCAAGTAATTGCAAAGATCATCAGGCACACCTTAGTCTCTAGACTGACATCATGGCTCTTTAGTACTTTGGAAAGGTCCCTGATAGTTACTACAGGATTACAAAGAAAATTACTATATGAGGGTCAAACCCCCAAACTTAGCACCTTAGAGTTGCTTCTGACTCATAGCAAGCCCCCACTGGATACCTGGAGCTGTAGATCTTTATGAGAGGAGAGCGTCCAGTTTTCTCTTGAGGAGCACCTGGCTGATTCAAATGGACCTTTCAGTTAGCGGTCTGATGTGTTACTTACTGCGCCACCAGGGCTCCTTACTATATAATTAGGGATAATAATAATAATAATATTCATAATAATATAAGGACTCCTGGTGTTAACGTAGGAAAGTTTCATCAAATTCATATCCCAGGATTCTGGAAAAAACTTCAGATAACATTTTTAGATCTTTTCTCAGCAGAAGTCATGGCCTAAACTAGTCATATACTACTTTCTGGTGGAGAGACAGACAGTGATTAGAAGCCAAGACTTGGGTCTCTCACATGAGACCAGGATCTCAATTTACTGTTATTAGTGGCAGAGACATTATCCTGGGAGAGGGAGAGAGTTAGCAAAAGGCAGGAAGACCCTCAATCATATAGACAGACAGTGACTGTAGCAATGGGCTTGAGAGTGGCAGAGACCACAGAGTGATGCAGGAGAGGGGAGCTGAGAGGACTCGACGTCACCTAGTAAGAACAACAGTGGTTCCCTTTCCTATCAAATGTAATGACAGCCATCTTTCAATTCTAAGGATTAAGTGAGGAACATGGTGTTAAACACTTACAGAGAAGCTTAGCACTAAGCAAACATCACTCAATGACAGTTATAGTTTGCACTTGAACTGATAACCTAAAGGTTACTGGTTTGAACTTATATAGCAATATCTCCTACAATACATGTATGGCCTGGCCATCTACTTTCATGAAGATTGCTGTTGTTGTGATGTGCCAAGGAGTCAGAACCGACTCACTGCGAACCCTCCAGCAGGTTTTTCCTCACACAGGAGGAGATGGCCCATCTCTTTCCAGCAGAGCAGCTGGTGGGTTTGAACCATGTGCATCTGGGTTGGGAGCACAACTCTTTGCCCACTAGGCCACCAATGCTCCCTCCACTAAGATTATAATAAAGAAAACTTCTTGAGCAGCTCTGCTTTGTAAGCACAAGGGTCTGCCAGGACTTGATTTTGATCAAGCGGGTGGGAGCTGAACAGGTCAGCGTTGTGAGCATCAGTAATAAAATGTAGGTTTGACACACACACATTGTTGCATTTCCTTCTTAGGTGACAGATGATCTCGACAATGAAGAGGCAGAAAACGGAGGCTCAACTAAGCTTCACAGGAGAGCAGCTGGTGAGCGGTCGAGTTTGGGACGCCGTCTTTGACCTGAGGTACAGCATAAACACCAGGTAGGCAAGAAGTCGAAGACACACTTTATATTTCCTACTTTCAATCCCCTTCCTTCCTCTTCTCCTGTGGTTTCCATGGGAATATGTGCTTTAAGGAATTTCAAAGCCCACTGAAGAAAACCCACTTTTCCCCAGCTTCTGCCTTCTGGCTTATTAATAGTCTCATCATTTGTCAGAATGGCATAGACCTGAGAGATTCTCTACTCCAACCTGTTCCCCAGGCCTCAGGGCTATGTCAACTTCTCAGAAATATGTCCATGGCTCTCTAGTTGATAGATACTTTTGTCCATTGAGAGCAGTGTGAAGATGGAGCTATATTAATCAAACAATAAAGGGTGTTGATTTTGTGATAGTTTGTAATAGCTTTTTCTCTTCATGTTCAAGCACATTTTATTTTTTTATTTTTTTTTTAATTTGCTGAGCTCATGGATTATTTCCAGATGACCTTTAGTTGTCTTAGTTACCTGGTGCATCTGGAAAAGAGATACCACCAGTGGATGTCTTTAATGAATGGAAATGATTCTTTTTCATTTTAGGAAGGTACATGTCCACATTCACAGAGCCAGCTCCAGGGAAGGTCCTTTTTGTCTGTTTTGGAGGAAAGGATCCAGGTGCTTTTGGAACTTTCTGTGTGTCCTGATCTTCCTGTGGTCAAGGAGCTTCCAAACTCAGGAGCCCAAGTTCAAAAGGATGCACTCCACTCTTACAGATTCTTTCTTGGTGGGACTGAGGTCTCCTTTCAGTCTTTTCATGACTTGTGTTATATATATATATTATATATTACAACAAACACCTTTGAATCAGATCAAGGTTGTGATGGGAATAAGAAGTGTTGCATTCCACCTTTGTTCCTTATACAATTGTTTCATTGTTTCATTTCTCAGGTCACGAGGGATCATTACAAACATGTATTCTGGGAGGACATGATTCAATTCATAACATCAGCCTGGTTAATGGAGTCATGTTCACTCCATTGGTTAGAAGTTAGATGTTCCAGGACTGCTCAACGGGTGGTAAAGGGTAACAGGAGAATGTGTAAGGTACAGCTCTGGCGATCTAGTGGGCAAGGATGTGTGCTGCCAAACCGAAAGCATGTGGTTCCCTCCAATGTGATTTACAGCCTCTTGAAAACTGTGGAAAGTCAGTTATGAGTTGATTTCAACTTGACAACAATGAGTTTTGGTTTGTTGTTTGGCATTTTTGGTGATGGTTGTTTTTTAAGTTAAGATAATCCAGGGTGGGCTCAACTGTCAGAGCGATCTGAAGAATTTTATCACAGACTCTAAACTCTGGAAGGAACATGGTCACCAGTTTTTAAATTAGTGGTTCCCTGAATGTGTCTTAGAGCCCTGGTGGAGGGTAACGAAGACAGAATCAGTGGGACTCTGGGTCCTCCACGCAAACAAGACACTTTCTTTGTATCTATTTTAATGCCAGGGAGTTGCTGACAGTCTCATCTCTTTTGTTAATTACTGGTGTGGGAACTTTTTCTTTTAAGACATCTAGACATCAGTGTGCTAGTTACAGTGAAGTTAAGCTACAAGAAACTGAGACACAAATTAACAGTGAATGATTAAATATAAATTTCTTTTCTTTCACATGAAAATCCAGATTATGGCTGGCATAGTAACACCAATTATGTGAGAAGAGACAGCTTTGAGCTTTCTGTTCCACCTTCCTGAATGTGTTGTGTACCTATCCAGTCCTCAGACCCATGTTCCATGAAGCATTCACTCCATCCTTTAAGGACACCTCACAGACACTGCATCCTTTTCATGTCCCCTTGCCTAGAATTGAGTCATGTTAGCATGCACCGCTGTACAGGAGGCTGGGAAAGGAAGTCACCTATTCTTTGGGGGCCACATGCCTAACTAAATACTGGGGTTTCTACGTATCTAGAAGAATTTCTAGAAAAGAACATGCTGTTTTAGTCAAAGGGCAGGAAGCCATCACTAAATGCATTGACACAGTAACTGCAAGAATGGATTCACAGCAACACTCATGAAGATGGCTGGGATTGGGCAGTGTTTCATTCTGCTGTTCACGCCTGGGGTTTCATGAGCCAGAGACGGCAACAAAGAACAGCAGGAGAAAGGAGCATACACTAAAGGGCAACGTCCTCTCCTTGCCACAATCTAAATTCAGCCCAGTCAGCTGGCTCACAGCTTGGCTATCTGATTTTCTCCTTAGCTCTTCCTACAGCTAGCCGATTAGAAGGGCATGCTAAGACAGCTTGGAAAGTGACAGATGAAAAGAGTGACAGCAGTGGAATGACACGAAGCAGCACGGCGTTAGTTAGCGGAGCAGCAAATCAATATTTACAGGGCGACAACGACTGGTCATCGAGGGAAGGTTAAGCTCCGTCAAGTTCTTCTTGGCATGCCCTGCTTGTGACACGGAAGGACTGACAGGTAAGAGATCCCCACCAACCTGCTCGAAGTTTTTAAACCATGTTCCGTTTCCTTTTCCCCAAAGATAATTTGTCAGACGAAGTAAAAATAATTCTATCAGTAAACAAACACTCTTTACAGACTAATTCCATATCTAGTACCTAAGAGAAAGCATCTTACAGGAAAATCAGGGGAAGTCACAGGATTTTACTCTTTCTCACAGTTCTGCCTGACCTTGTGCTAACGAGGATGGAAAGCCCTCCCCACCTCCCCTGGCCGCCTCTGCCCTGAGTTGAATAATGGCCTCGCCACCTGTTAGCAAGTATTAAGTGGATAAGTCACACGAATTCTCATCAGTAAAGATGAGTTGCCACAGAACAGCCGAATGTTTCGGATGGTGGCATTAATCTGTTTTGACAGATTTTGCTCTCAAAAGAGTATCAGACTCAGAGGGACTTTAAACTGATTTCCTAAGAGCATGGAATAAAAATGTTGGAAAGATCTGAACTGAAACTACCTCTGATGGCACCTTTGGTGGTTCTGGAATGAAACAGCAGACAGGTGCCTCTGATTCATAAACAAAACCACTTTCCTAGAGACACTCCTCTAGAGTCTCCAAAGTGTGTTCCAACTCCCTCTGATCCTCTAATAAGCCCTCTAATAACACTCAGTTCTCATCATTAGGTCTCAACTTGTTACACCCAAATATATTGATCAGATAATTATCAAACTCTCTCCAAAGGGAAGGTGATGTGTCCTGTGGAACTCCGGTTTAGATTGTGTTTTTCTTCTTCGTACCTGGAGGCATGTCAGAAGCTATTGCTAGAAGTGACTTCTGTGTTGCCTGGCCTCGGCTTGTACCCGCGCGGCTTCTGGCTCTCGGTTCTGCTGGCGGCGTGTTCGGAACAACCACTTGGCCAACTGACTGGAAGAGATCTATATTTGTTCCCATTCCAAAGAA
>NW_006399891.1:5915167-5915786 GCF_000299155.1 Elephantulus edwardii | reverse complement strand
AATTGGCACAGGATAGAGCAGGGTTTAGGGCTGTTGTACATAGGGTCGCTATGAGTCGCAAACGACTCGGCGGCACATAACAACAACAACAATAATTATCAAACTCTAGTGCTACATGCCACGATTTGAGATAAACATTTCTTTGGATTATTTTACCATTGAAGTACAATCATTTACTCCTACAAACATGTGTAAGGTACTATCTTAATTTTCTGGTGTTGTTACTTGCTATTGAGTTATAGCTGACTTTCAGCGGGTTTTCAAAGGCTGAGTATGACATAGGAGATTGCCCGTTTTCCTACCATTGAGAAGCTGGTGAATTTAAACTGCATGCCTTTGGGTTGTCATTTCAACTTCGTCCCACTAGGCCACCAGCGCTCCCTCTTAACTATCTAGAACTTCTATAACAGAAAGACCACAAGTGGGCGGCTCTAACAAACAGAAGAGCATTTGCACTCACAGTTTAGGAGGCTGAAAAAGAAACAACAAAATGACCACCTCAAGCTCATTCCTGCCGAGCTGGACAGGAAATGGTCCATCTTTCTCCTAAGGAACTGCTGGTGGATTCAAACCACCTACCTCCCTTTGATTCGGCAGCCCAATGCTCCACCCACTTGGC
>NW_006399891.1:5889563-5913200 GCF_000299155.1 Elephantulus edwardii | reverse complement strand
TTTCAGCAAGCAGGGTTGTGTCATCTGCATAACACAGATTGTTGATAAATCGTCCACCAATCTTGACCCCACATTTCTCCTCATAGAGCCCAGGCCTCCCGGATAATCTGTTCTGCATATAGGTTGAAAAGGTAGAAGTCCGAATTCTGAGTGCTAGCTCTAGCGGAAGGTTCCTTCTCTCTGTCAATTCTGGGGAGAGTTCTCTCTTTTTTCAACATCTATGGGCCCTGTATTTCCTGGAGAGTCTAGTATCTGGGCCTCAATCTCCCCTGAGTCTGGGAATTCTCAGTGCAGAGACTGTGGGTGCACAAAATGTGATTTGCTTGACTCCTCCTCTCTTGGAGGCAGAGGTACCATGAATCCCTGCTCTCCTGTTTAATCTTTTTGCATCTCAAAAGAGATTGACTCAAGATATAGCCTAATCCTGGAGATTGTACCCTGCCTCATTAACACAACTGATTCTAATGCCTCCTTAACATCATCAAGGCTAGGCTTTACAACGCAGAGGATAATTACTTCAAACTACAAATGGAGGATAATTACATTAATACTGAAAATCATACGCTAGCCATGCTGATACATAATTTTTGGGGATACAATTCAATCCATAACATGCATGTGACTTATTCATTAATTTTTTTAATGATTTTTTAAATTTTAATTTTATTATTTTTTGTGTGTAGCATCAAATTGGATCTGACTGGTACAGGAGGAGATTTCCCCTCCTTTTCCAGCAGAGCATATGGTAGATTTGAACCCCGTACCTCTGGGATTGAAGAGCAGCTTCTTGCCATTAGGCCACCAGAGCTCCCTGACTTATTCATTAATTTTTATACCACCTTAAAAATCGAGCTCTGATTAATATTTTTTAAAAATCACCCTTTTAAAATTTGCAGTGTGGTAGGTTTTAATATATTTATTGTGCTTCTCTCACCATTATCTAATTCCAGCACATCTTCATCATCTATTCCCTAAAAGCTTGTATCCACTGGTCTTCACTCTCCATTCTCCTTCAAGCCCCCATCTCCATGACATCCATTTATTCTAACACTTTTTAAATATCTACATCATGCCTTTGTGTTATACTGCTAACTGGAAAAGTTGGAAGTTTGAATTCACCAGCATCTCCTCAGAAGATGGCATAGCCTCTTCCCATAAAGATAGAGTGGTGTGTGTAAAGTAAATGGGAAAAGTCTGGTGTGAAAAACAATGTATACGAACTTGGTAAATAAATCAGTATAAAATAAAAATTTTATTTTAAAAAAGGCTTATAAACCCAATGAAGGGTCACTATGGGTCAGAATCAATCAAATGCAGTGGGTTTGGTCTCTTGGCTACTCTCTACCAAAGGCTCTTGTGGACTGGCCTTAATTTTCTCCAACTTCAATTTGAACTTGCACCTGAGTAACTGATGGTCTGTTTGACAATCCACAGCTGGCTTGGTTTTTACTGCTGATAATGAGTATCTCCAATGATTCTTTACAAAGATGTAGTTAATCTGATTCTGGTAAATCCACATGTATAAATGCTGTCTGGGTTTCTTAAAAAAGGTGTTTGTCATGAATAAGTCACTGAACGTACAAAATTCAATCATATTCTCTCCATAACTTCCAACTATCAATCATTCTATTTTGTTGCCAATTTTTGAATTCCAGTCACCAATAATATTATTAATATGTCTTGACTGCATGCTTGGTCAATTTCAGACTCTCTATTCAATATGTATGCTGAGCAAATTATTTCATAAGCTGGACTTTGTGAAGAGTATGGTATCAAGATTGAAGGAAGACTCATCAACAACCTGCATTATGTACATGACATACTTTGCTTACTGAAAATGAGGAGGATCTGAAGCTTTTGTTGCAGATAATCAAGCACTGAAGCTTTCAGTATGAATTTCATCTCAACATCAAGATTGCTGGATCAATAAGCAAGATCATGACGGATGGAGAACAAAAATTGAAATTGTCAATGATTTAATCTTGTTTTATTCACTGTCAACACCCATGGTACCAGCAGCCAGAAGATCAGGAGATATATAGCATTGGAAAAGTCTTCTATAAGGATCTCTCCAAAGTCCTGCAGAGCAATGATGTCAGTTTAAAGACTGAGGTCCACCTGATTCTAGCCACTGACAGGAGAAGAACCTTTGAGCTGTAGTGTTAGAGAAGAGTACTGAATATTCTGTTACTAGGAGAAGCTGTTCCTTGGAGAGGGACATCATACTTGGAAAGATGGAGAGATGGAAGAAGACAGGAAAACTCTCAGCCAAATGGATTAATACAATGCCAGCAGCAACAGGCTCGAGAGCATCAGAAACTGTGAGGACGGCGCAGGATGGGCCAGGGCTCAGATCTGTTCACAGTGCCGTTACGGGTCGTGCTCTACTCGAAGGCACCTAACAACAGCAGCAATGCCTTGTGCCACACACCCGGGAACAGAGCGGTGAACAAAACAGATAATGAGCCAGCCCTGATGGAGTTTCTGTGCTAGTGACTACACCATTTCACAAAACTTAAAAACAAAAGTTAGGGAACTACAAGCAAGAAAATAGAAAAATAAGATAACCATGACCTAACAAAAATATTTCATCATCTTTCAACAGATTTCTTTTCTTTTTCTAAAAGGAATTTCCCCATTCTTCTTTCCTGCTGCTCGTTCCAGGAAGGTTGTGAGGCTCCAGCCACATACCTAGAGCGCAACATGCACGAGGAGACACACAGGCCGGCCAGTGGTCACACTGGACATTTAGCTCCAGAACAGCCAGGACATATTTTCTCGTCCTGTATCCACATGCCTCACTGCTAAGAATCAAACATCCGAGATAATCACTAGCTTTGAAAACCTGAGATTTAATACCACAGTGATAAGTTTCTGATAAGGACAAAATAATCTCCCAAAATAGCATTCTACAACCAAAACCTCTTCCCAGTTGATACACACCCAATAACACAACTCTACCAAAGGAAGAGCATGTATAAATCCGAGGCATTGGAAGTAACAAGATTTGCAGGATTTTAACCCGCCTCCTACAGGTTTTGGGTTTCTGTGCACCAAGATCAACTCAATGGCACATAACAACAATAACAACAACAACAGCATGTGAAACGCCCTGATCACTTACATGTCCTAAGTTTGGCTGTAGCTCCGTCCCAAACTGACAGAGCTCTGCTGTTTCTATTACAAAATTGCTGAAATCCCTGAATTTCCCACAAGTATATGAGTATTGCTGCATCTTTATAAATAAGCATTTGTTCTTTACATAGATTCAGATGTAATCTGTAATAAAGGAGAAAATTATTAAAGTGAGTCTGTGAGCCTCTTTGTTTGGATCTAGTAAAACCATAAGGCCGTGACATTGTGTGTAACTCTAGTAACCTTGTAATTTATCAACCAAATGAGATGCTTTTGAGAGTGAAATGGGCACTGTTAGCAATTAAGCTGAAACAGCAGACATCATGCTGGACAGTGCCAGGCAAGCAGGGGTGGACAGATGGTCACCTCATATGTGGGCATCACCAGGTCTCCACCAAGAACTGCTTCCCCTGCCCCACCCCTCAACTGAAAATTTAGATGGAGAGAACAGAATTTGATATATTGCATAGTAGAAATCGCAAATTGTTTTAAAGATATCATCTCTTAAAATTGTTTTCTAACACTCCCAACAGGCTCATGTAAGCCTGAATGCTTAGAGCTTTTTAAACAAAGCTTGCATTCTTGTACAAAGGAGTTTATAATGAAGGTAGTACAAATTAAATTGTTGTTGTGTACTGTCCAATCAGAACTGACCCATAGCTGACTCTCTGGTGAGTTTTCAGCGGCAGTAAATTAAACAGGAGGAGAATGTCCATCTTTCTTCCACAGAGCAGCTGGTGGATTTGAACTGTGGGCCTTCAGGATTTCAGCATAGCTTCTTAGTGATAAGGTTAAGTTGGTCAGAAAAGGTTTACAGATTGATGATTTTGTGTATGTGTGTGTGCTTGTGCATATGTGATGTACTATCTTAAAAGAATTACAAAGAAACACTTAAAGAGATGGCAATTAAGTGTTGGTTAACAAGAAAGCAACAGCTCACAAAACACAATCCTACAAAACACAACCCTGGATCATTCTAAGGTAAAAACGAGGGCTGAAAACTTTCCTTAAGGGCTTTTCCTTATTTTTCTAAAGAAAAAAAAATCAAAGCTGTAGCTAATTTTGGCTCTTTCCTTTGTATTTCCAGACTTTCTACCTGAAGAACAGCTTTCTCTGGAGCACTGTATCTGCTCTTGAGCAATGGTACTGACCTCCTTTACAGTTAAAAAAATGATTGCAGGTGCCCCAGGGCTAACCAAAATAAAATCATTATAAGAGTATAAATTCTTTATCTTTTACATTCCAATATAGCTATAATATCAGAACAAATTTATGACTGATGATACAAACAAATCCCCAAAGTCAATAAAATCCAAATGAATCCCATTAATTAATCGGCTATGTAATAAATTGTTTAAATGAAATGGCCACACTGTAGCCTGGCTCTTTTGTGTTTGATCTCTCTGTTCCATTGTGGGACGTGGGGTGACTCAATTCTCCACCCACATTCTCTCCTATTCACACTCTCTCTGCAGCTGCCATTGTCGCAAATGCTGCCCCATATCGTCATTTGGCCTTGCCTGGGCTGAAAGGCGCCACTGACGATTAAATGCACTTCCATTCTTTAAGCCACTGACAATTACTGAAAAAAAACCCCACTTCATACCAGACAGAGGACTGACAGATGTGCATGTCACTGTGGGTGCTGAAACCTCAGAGCAACCTCTGGCTTCATGGTGGTCAGCCAGAGAGCTCAGAGCATTAAATGTACTTTAAAATTGTCATCAAAATTCATTTCACCGGTGAAGTAAGCTCTCAGGGGCAGTCCATGCACAGTGCATGCAAAGAAAGTGCTCAGTTGCTTACAGAAAGGTTGGAGGTTTGAGTCCCCTTGCAGACATCTGAAAGAAAAGCCTGGGGGTGTATTTAAAAAACAAACAAAATCAGCTACAAAATTCTACAGAGCACAGTTCTACCTGCACACAAGTAGGGCTGCTGTTTCAGAATCCACTGCATGGTAATGGTTTTGAGGTTTTTTTTAAAATTAGTTTGGTGTCCCCCCCCCCCATGATAGTATTCCCAGCACTTAGCATAGTACCTAGCACATGGCAAACAATCAATGAATGAGTGCATGGGTGAATGATAAACTCTCAGAAAATCCATGTAACGATAAAAAGTATGCTCATGGATTGTATGAAAAGAGATATGATTTGTAAACCTTCATTTAATTAAAGAAAGAAATTTACCCATGATCTCTAGTCCCTCTAGCCTATAGGAGGGATACAGGCCAAGACTCCTGACAGCTTACTTTGAGTGTGCTGCCAGGAGGTACTAATCCTTCGAACAAAACATCACACTTGGGAAACTGGATGGTCAAGGAGAGAAAAGGAGACCCTTAGAGAAATGGCCCAGTGACTGCAAAACTGGGCATGAACAGGGTGGGAGCCATGAGGAAGATGCAGGATCAGGAAGGGTTCTTTTCTGTTGTTCACGGGATCATTATGGGTTGGGGGTGACTCTATAATATCTAACAACAACAACCACAAGCCAATAAAAAGGTTAGTAGCGAGAACACATCCAGAGGTGCCTTGGATCAAAGGCCTGGCAATCTGTTTCTGAAAGGTGACAGCAATTAAAAGCCCCATGGGGCACAGTTCTACTCTGTAACATGTGGGGTTTCCATGGATCAGAATCAACTCAGTAGCAACTAGTTGGCTCGTTGGTACACCAGCAGACACTGTTATAGGGACTGTTTATCTATTTCTTTGTCTAAACTTTGCAAGGACTCTTTAGGCTAAGACTCTTAAGCTAAGAGGTTGGCCTTCACCAGACAGAGAAAGAGCTAAGTTAACAAGGTCCTACAGCCAGTGAGGAGGTGGGTTGGCTTTTTAATCCAGGTCTGCCCCTACTCAGTCTTCACAAGGCCACGCTGCAGAAATGAGAGGACATGTAGGCAAATGACAGAGAAGCAGAGCAAGAGGTTGCCCTGTCCTGAAGGCAAAGGGGCAAGTTAAAAAAAAGCAAATCATACTGCCTCATTCAGATTCTTTTTCAAAAAGAAAACATCTACAATTCCAGCCAAAATTGCATTTCTTTCAAAGTTCAGCCTTGAAATTATTCTGTGATCACCTGTGAAATCTGAGAAGCAGAGGCCACAATTATAGCAAAGAAAAGTTAATAAATTCTATTTTTAGTTCATATTTTCTGCAAGCAACAAAGCTAAGCTTTACCCTATATATTATGTATACCACACACTGTACTACCTATTCCCATGTAAAAAGTATATGAAAATTGGATAATAAATAAGGAAGGGAATAAGGTTTGGAGGATAACTCCCTGGCCAACTGACTGGAAAAGATCCATATTCATTAAAAAAAAAATCCTACGAAGTGTGGAAATAATTGAACAATATCACTAATAATACCACACAAAATGAGTAGAACAGTTCAAAAGAGAAATTCCAGAAATGCAAGCCAGGTTTATAAGAGGTCATGGCATTAGGGACATCAAAGCCAATGTTCCTACCAGAAGAATGTCTATTTGTGTTTTATTGACTATGCAAAAGCATTTGACTGTGTGAGTCACAACAAATTGTGGCCAATATTGAGAAGAATGGGGATCCCAGAACACGTGATTGTGCTCCTGTGAAATCTATACTTGGACCAGGAAGCAATCATCAGAACAGAGCAAGGAAACACTGCCTGGTTCAAAATTAAGAAAAGAGTAAGTACATCAAGGATGTGTTTTCTCCATTCTATTTCAATCTATATGCAGAAGAAATCATTCAGGGAGGCATCAGGATTGGAGGAGGACTCATCGACAATCAGTGTTATAGGGATGGCACAACCTTGCTCATGAATCTGAGGAGGACTTGACACGTTTGCTACAGATGGTCAAAGACCGCAGACCTCAGTATAGACTGCATCTCAACATCAAGAACAAAGATTTTCACCATTGGGCCAGTTGGCAGCATCATGATAGATGGAGAAAAGACTGAGGTTATTAACAATTTCATTTTTCTTGGATCCTTAATCTGCATTCTTGGCATCAGCAGTAAGGAAGTCAAAAGATGTGTTGCTTCAGGAAAGTCTCCTGTCAGGGACCTCTTCAGTGTGTTAAGGAGCAACAGTGTCAGTCTAGAGACTAAGATGCACCTGATCTAAGCCATGGCCTTCTTAATTACTCAATATTTACTTCATAATTACTTAATTAAATGCATCTGACAACTGGACAATGACAAAGGATGACAGAAGAAGAATTGATGCCTTTGAGTTGTGGTGCTCAAGAAGAGCACCCTGGAGAGGGTGAAACCAGGTAACTCCTAAGAAGCAAGGATTATGAAACTCTACATCACATACTTTGGGCATGTTATCAGAAGGGAGCCTGGTAACCCTGTTGCCTTGGAGACAAACATCATGCTTGGAATGGTGGTAGATCAGTGCAGGAGAGGAAGACCTTGGATGAGATGGATTGGATGAAAGTGACTGTGGCAATGGGGGTGGGTGTGTCACAGACAGTGAGACTGCTTCAAGAGAGCGCTGGGTTCAGAGCTGTTGTTCACAGGGTCACTATGAGTTGTAGTTGACTTAACAGCACATAACAAAACCAAAAACTCCTTGGAAGTAAGGATGACAAAGCTTTGTCTCACACAGTGGGCATATTGCTAGGAGAGGTTTTACCTTGGAAAGGGACATCATGCTTGGAAAGGTGGAAGGCCAGTAAAAGAGGGGAAAACCTTTGATGACATGGATTGTCTCAGTGACTACTGCAATGGGCTCAGGTGTGTTAGAGACGATGAGGATGGCACAGGTGAGGACAAGGTTCAGATGTGTTATTCACAGGGTCCCTGAGAGAAGTATTTGACTCGACAGCACCTAACAGCAACAACCTCTAAGCAAAATAAAGCAGCTCTAGTGGAATAGTGTGTTATAAGCTATATTGTTAACCAAAAGGTCAGTGGTTTGAATTCTCCAGCTACCTTATAGGAGAAACACAGGCAACTTCTCCCATGTACAGCTTAGGAAACCTGACAGAGTTAGAACCAACTCGACAACAGTGGGTTTCTAAGTAAAATAAGAAGGCATGTTTTCTTATAGTCCCCAAATGTTTAAAGTTAACCTTTTTTAATAAATATTTTTATCATTCATATACATTCTGTTTCATGTATGTACACTGTGTTCCATGCAGTCTTTAATTTACATTATATTTAATTCAATTATATTGTGGGGGGTTTCACCCCTCTAACCCACTGACAACTACTTTACTTAAAGCATGTAAACCAGCTCCCTTACGCTTCATGCCCTAATAGTTCCCTTAGAGCTAGTGTAAACAGCCAGTTGCTGACTCGTGCATCCCTATCAAACCAGTACTCTGGCATAGTGCCACTGTTGTAAAACAAGACTGAAATCAGGGTTAAAGGGAGGCTGAGAAGGATGGGATAAATAATGTATACTGCATTGAAACAGATGATGGAGAAAACTGTTTAAAAGGGATATATGATTCGGTATTATTGTAATGACAGGAGTCCAGAATGAAGGCTACATAGTGGGGTGGATCTGGGGGGGAGGGATTGTAAAACAATGAAAGAATTTTTTCTTTAACTTTTCGAAGAGAAGAGAAGGGTGGGCAGGGAGAAAAGTGCAACAATGAATGAATGGAAATTCAAAGTCTCTGTAAATTTTCATTAAAATTAATAATAATAATAATAAATAGTACTCTGAGGAAACAAGCTTATCAGTTTTGCTGAAAGATCTGTTTAACTTGGAAACTTTGAACATCCACATCCACAAGCAAAGTCCAGTGCAAAGCAAGCCGTCAAGCTGTAGCAGTTGACCCTAGCTTCCAGGACGGATAATCTTCTCTTCAACTGGTTGGGTTCTGGTCAGCTCATTCTCAGCCATTCATGGTTAAGTTCAAATGCACATCAGCTGCAAGCTCAGAAGCCCACACTTCTCCCTGCGTTCCAGACCTGTTGGTCTCCTCACTCAGATGAGCGAAAGGAAAACACTGATGGGAACAAAAATGTTCTGTCCCTTCTACCCAGTGGCTCATGGGAGGCAGGGCTAACCAATGGTTAGAGTCCTGGCTCAGGGTCAGACTATGCAGGAAGCTCAGGGCTGCCTCCTGTTGGCTGTATGACCTGGGCAAGTGTCCTACCTTGGTTACACATTATCTTATCTGTAGGATGGAGATAATATCCGTGGCTCACTCATAGGGTGTTGTGAGGGAAGACAGCTCAGTGCTTGGCACTTAATAAGATCTAAGTAAAACTTAGTTGTTCTTATTAGAACAGATCTAGAAAATATTAGTGCTAACAAGGTGGCAGAGAGTGGGGACAAGCCACGTCTACTATTTTTTTTTATTCCTTGGATCACAACAGAATATCAGACTTACTGAGTTGGAATCGCATGACGCTAAGAACCAACCTGCAGCTCACCCTCTGCGACCAGTGGTGTTGCCCCAAGAACACTTAATGCCATATTTGGAAAAGAAACCACAAAATCTTTTTTATTACAGTGATTGGCACGGGAAGCTCAGTAGTCAAAAATAGAAGTGTTTACCAAGGTGGGAAACTGCTCTGGTGATGAATTAACAAACCCACACCAGACAAGGGACACCTTGTTCCATCTGGTTTACTCTGCATTTTCTTAATTGGGAGGAAATGTTGGATCTCTATCAGCATCAAGTTACTCAAAAGGGAATGGAGGTGGATGGAGTGCAGAACAGAAGTATAACCAACACCCACTGTTATTGCTCAGATATCAAAATGGCTGACAAGGTAATTTAGAAGAGAAGAATGAGGGCAGATTGGGAAGAAAGAGAGGGCACCGCTCAGAACAGTCCTACAGGTGGAGCTGCCCCACAAACATAGGATTTCTGAGACGCTACTTCAACATAAACTGGAAGAAGGGAGTTCAATAGAACCCTCATAAGTCCCTTTCAAGAGGTCCTCTTTCCTTTCCCAAGAGCAGCAATAATGTTTGAAGGAAGGTGAGAACAGAGATTATATTCCATTAAGACCTAGTGGGGCTAAGAAAGGTTGTGACAAGTGGAATCAGGCAGCAGCATGAAGGAGGGCGGATGCCAGCAGAAGAGGTAACCTCTGACCCAGGCCCAAAAAAGCACCCTGGCTGAGGATGGATTATCAGACACAAAGAAAACACAGTGCTCAAGGTTTGTCAAGAGAAATTCTTAGCAAAATATTTCAGCCTGTGTTTGTAAAGATACATTACAAAGTGTGGGGTGGGGGGTGGGGGAAGTTAAACATGTTGGAGTCCTATCAACAGCTAAGCCCACCACCTATTAGGTTAAGTCTCTCAACCTAATGCCCCATCCACAAAACTGGGATAATAGCATCTTCCTTGATGACGGTTAAGCATGTGTGAGAAATAATTGAAATGCATTTTACAGAGTCACTCGCAAAGGAGTTGGCACATGACAGGGACCTCACACATACTGGTTCCCTTTAATCTAAGGGGGGTTTTGAGCAGACAACTAGATTGCCAAACTGTATCTGCCAGCATTTATCATAACAAGCACACTGTTTGCTGCTCCCAGGCAATTCAAAAGAAATTTATGTGTAGGTGAAATTTAAGTGAAAATTCCTCTCAAGGAAAGGGTAATATATATCTTAGAGAAAATATGGAAAAAGAAATGGCATTCATGAGAAAGAACCCATAACTTGCAGATTACTTTAGAAACATACTTTCTGAGCGATCACCTAACAGTCACTGTGAAGCCCGAAATGACTTTTGAAGCAATTGAAGGAATCTCTATAAATTAGGAAAGGAAATGTGAGATTCATAAATATTATGAACATATTTGCTATTTCAGCCCTACTATTTACTAGCTGGATGACCTTGTGCAAATTGCTTTAACCTCTCTGCATGCACTCCCTCACCCATGAAGAGCTCATTAATCTCTATCTTGTCTAGTGTGAAGCTGAAAAAAAAATGATGTATGTGGATGTGCTGGGTCAACTGTCAAGAGCCATGCAAAGGCATAGCATCACTAGCAGTATCATTTCAAGGAGACAAGAAAAACCTCTCAGTTATTAGAACACAGCTCCCACCTCACACCCCTGGTGCTTATATTAGGAAAAGCAGGACAGAATTGTACCTGCTTGCAAAATAAGACTCATTTTCTAGAAAAGTTTGAGCTTGACACATGGCCATGTCTTGCACTCTAGTTGTTAGTGAACATGTTCTGATCTAATTATTCAGACTGACAGAGGAACTTAGACTGGCCCTACCTGTGCGACACACGTGCACACACATACACACTTGTCCACATATATGAACACAGCATATAAACACAGACATGCATACATACTTTCATGGATTATATTCTGCTCAATGACACGCACAATAATTCTCTCCTCCCCCAGCCCTTGTGTGCACAGCTTCCAAAATGCCGTGACAAACAAAGATCCTTATTCTGGGTTTCTGTGTGAAAAGTTACCTAAAGTCTCTAATACATTGGGGGGGGGGGGGACAAAAGATTGCCAACCTGCAGAAACAAGCAATTAAATACTAAACTGAAAATGACTTTCCCTTGTCATCTTGGTTTCAAAGCCTTGTTTGACTTCTAGAAAACTAGGTCCTGGTTCCCAACCGTGCTTCATTCTCTCTCTTCCTGAATTAGATCTGGCAGGTAACAGACCACTTGAGCATGGTCTGGTGGGTGTCTTTTTATTATTCTTTAAGCTGAGACCAAACCTGACATATATCCCCTTGCAAATTGGTGTTACTAATTCTCAGCAAGGACATGAGAGGATGATGCAATGTCCATGCGAAGCTAAGAAAATGGGTGGCATGTAGCACAGTGGCAAACCTGCGGGGTTGTCCCCAAGGAACTGTCGGCAAGAGAGACAATATACTGGCCCGCACAACCGCTTCTTTTATTTTTTTGAACATTATCTAAATTGTTCAGTATCTTTTTTCCCTCCATTTCCTTCTTCCTCCCTTCACATCCTTGTAAACCCTCCAAAATTGATTCTGTGTGTAGATTTTCCTTGGCTTTTTATATTAATGGTATTATGCCATAATTATCTTTTTGTGACTTACTTGTCACTCACCATAATTTGTTCTCACTTCATCCACATTGTGCAGTATTTCACAAGTTCTTAATCCTTTTTGATGATGAATAATATTCTATTGTGTGAATGTACCACAGCTGCTTTAACCATTCAGCCATTGGCAGGTACTTGGGTTATTTCTCATTCTCTGCTGTTATAAATAATGCTGCAATAAACATTGAGTGTGAGTGTGCCAATTTGTGTGGCAGCTCTTATTTCTATTTGATATATGCCTGGTAGTGGGATTGTTGGATCAATCTATTCGCAGCTTTCTAAGGAAGCGCCAAGCACCTTCCCACAGTGATTCTACCATTTTATATTCCCACCACCTCTTCAGCCTTTGGGGAAACACAGGTATCAGAAACTACACTCACTCATCTACATATGGAAATACTTAGGAGAAGAGTCAAAGCAAGCAGATTTAGGACCGTCCACACCAAACCACTGCACGTTCAAACAATACTGGGGTTATAGATATGAAGAAGGCTGCCTGAGCTAGCAAGGAGGGACAGACAACAAAGAACAGCAGTACTGCGTGGTGCGTGAATCCAAACAGAGGTCAAACTGCTGACATGGAACCTGGGCTCTGCTTGTTACTAACTGTGGGATGTTGGGCAAGTGATAGAACTTCCCAGTGCTTTGGTTTCTTAATTCTTAAAGTGGGGCTGGAACTTCAATAAGTGGCAAGCTCTGGTGATACAGTGGTTAAAAACTGTTCAGCTGCTAACAGAAAGGCTGATGGTTCAAATCTACCAGCTGCGCTAAGGAAGAGCAATGGAGTAGTCTTAAAAACCCTATGGGGAAGTTCTATCCTGTCCTACAGGGGTATTGTGAGTCAAAAGAAACTCAGTGCCAATGGGTTTTATTCAAGGACAAGTATTTGGCACAAGTAGAGCCAAGGTCATTGCTATGCAGTCAGAACTGACTCATAGCTGACCCTCCAACTGGATTTTCAGAGGCTAGAAAATACTACAGGTAGAGACTGTTCATCTTTCTACCTTGGAGTTGTTGTTGTTAAGTGCCATCGAGTCGTAAGTGACTCATAGTGACCCTATGAAGGAGAGTCCTCAACACTTGGGTCCTTCATCCTCTCTCCAGGTTCATAGGGTTTCCGGAGGCAAGCTGTTACGGAAGTCAATGCCACTCCTGCTTCCAAGCTTGTTTTAATCAGGGAGCTCCACCCCACACTCCACACTATCCGCCTTGGGTAACCAACTATTAACACATTTTGACACATCAATGTCATAGTGTTCAGGTCATATACCTTGGAGTGGCTGTTGGATGTGAACCACCAGAAAGGGTAACACCTTTGGGTGAGTAGTGCAACTCTCAGTGAGGTGAGCCTAACAAAATGCAGACTATCTGATGAACTAGTGGCCTTGATATGGATTTTACGAAAGTTCTTACTCTAAAAGTATCCCTTCCAACAGGAAATGGAATCCTTATCCTGTGGCCTGAAGCAGCACCATCCCTGGGATTTGTTTATGAATGCCTGGTAACCTACAACATCCCATGTGCCCAATGTCTACCTCTCTGCCTACCTTTTTTGCCTCCTTGTCACAGCATCACTTGGCACCACATCTTTTCATAATTTGAGAAAAATCTCTGTATTTTTTTTATTTTCTGAAATTGCACCTTCTGGTTCTCCAGTTACTCAGCCTCTCACCTGGTCCCTCCTCAATCTGGACTGGAAGAAAGGGAAGCCCATGGTTGCTCACTTTGTTTCTTCTGGCACTCTTTATTCTGATCCACGTTTGTCTTCTACTCTAAGTGCGAGATCCAACTCTTCTCAATGTTCATGACCCATCTCAAGCTCAGCCAAACTTCCTTCCTCCACAAAACCACAGACAAGCAGCAAACAAGCCAGTGAAACACACTTTAATCTATGAAAAGACTGTATAGCTTTGTGGGTAAGTACTTGGTTCTAGGGGACATGACTTCTCAGGTTCAAGTCCTACCTCCACTAATTATTAGCTGTGGACTAATGGGAAAGTTAGTTAATCTCTCTGTGCCTATTTCTTCCTCTATAAAAGGAATGTAGCAATAATGCTACCATATATAGTTATTGTGATGATTGACTACATTTATAAATAGATAGCTAGAAAGAGAGAGAGATAATAGAGACAGAGATAGTGCTTCACAGAGTATTTGGCACACAACACTGAGAACTGGCCATCATTATACCTACTCTTTTTGGTTTGGGAGAAGAGAGCTGAACATCCCATGGACTGCCAAAAGAACAAACAGATAGGTCTTGGAGAAAATGCCACCAGAGTGCTCCTTAGAAGCAAGGATGGTGAAGCTTTGACTCACATACTTTGGACATGTTATCAGAAAAAGACCAGGAGGGCTGACAAGATGACTGTGACAATGGGCTTGAGTGTGTCAGGGGTTATGAGGATGGCACAGGATAGGACAGTGTTCTGATTGGTTGTTTATAGGGTCACTATGAGTTGTGCTTGACTCGATGGTACCTAACAACAACAACATTCCTTGGAAAAGGAAATCATGTTTGAGATGGTGAGGGCTCAGCAAGAGAGGAGACCCTCGACAAGATGGATTAACACAGTGGTCACAACAATGGGATCAAGTATACCAAAGATGATAAGGTTGGCACAGGACAGGACAGGGTTCAGATCTGTTGTTAAAAAGGTCACTGTGGGTCATATTGAATTTAACAGCACTTAGCAGCCACAACATACATTATATGAATATATGAGCAACTAGGTACAACAGGCTTTTAAGATAAATGTTTTAGGATCATTATTTGCTTTCCATAATTGAATAAACCAGGCTCACATCACATGTGTCCTCCACACACTATCTCTACAAAGTGAAACAATGACACAACTCATAAACGGAGGGCTTCCACTCCACAGGTGATTCAATGGGAACCTATCCATACCCAGCACATGTCTGTTACAAAAGCATGAAGGTTCTGCCTAGGTCTCAGGGCTTCTTCCATTGGCCCCTGACAGATGTTTCTGGCTCAGGAAGACCCTCAGCAACATGAGCACTGGAGACCAGTGCAAATGAGGCCTAGTCTTTACCCCAACATCCTTTGAGAATCTCCCTGCAAAGTGTTCCTCTGCAGAACCTACCCAAAGCTCATAAATGAAATTCCTGCCAAGTGATAAATTCTTCCCTGGAAATTTCCTTTGGGATGAAGAATATTTCCAAAATTCTCACTGCAAACCTTTCTATGATCACTTGGAAAGAAGTTTCCCTATCATCTGTGGTTTTGGCAATCACAGCCTATGGGAACAGCGGGTGTTGTCTCTGTGATTAGCACAGGCAGCAGCAGAATTTACAATGATGAGCTCATAACTCAAGTGTGCACACCCTTTGCAGGGCCAGGGGCCTCTCCAAAGACCACGAAAGGGGCCCCATAGAGAGATAAGGCACAGGCTTTATCACTAAAGAGCCAAGGTCTGACATTATTGTTGGCTCAGATGGACAAGTTTTACTTGAAGAACTTGGAAAATATACAAGTTCAAGAGAGGCTCAACGGCGCTCCACCCAGAAATCTACATTCTCAGTCTACTGTTGTTTTGAGATGTGCATCTCGTAGATGAGCCCTGGGGTTCTGCTGAGCGCTTGTTTGCTGTGTCCAGCATTGAACCCAGAACGTAGTGGGACAGATGACGTGATGCTGAGTCTGTAGGCTCAAGCAGGACCTCATTACCCATTATTTCTAAAAGCCTTCCCCACTTTCCAAGAGCATCTGCCATCTTCCATGCTTAAAACGGCATATATCTTATAGAGTAATAGTGCATTTTAGTTATTCCACATCATCTTTTCAAGAGGGTATTTGTGTTTGATGAAGGAAATAAACAGCAAGCTTCAAGCCCGGAAAAGAAGACAAGATTTACATGGGAATGTGGGAGCGATGGGTCACAGAAAATTCATCCTGAGCCCAATTTTGCCCAAGATTGACCCCCAGTGGATCTGATCTTATCCTTTTTGTTTGATCATTACTCTTTATAGCAATTCATGCACTTAGGTATCAGCTGAGGAGACTTGCTTAAGAAGGCAGATGTTCTGGGTTCTAAATCCAGAGAGGCTGACTCCAGAGGTTAGGGGTAGGCCTCGGGAACCTGTGTTTTAACAAGCTACCTGGTGGACAGTGTGGTGTGGAGCTCCCTGATTAAAACAAGCTTGGAAGCAGGAGTGGCATACATTTCTGAAATAGCTTGCCTCCGGAAACCCTGTGAACCTGGAGAAAGGACAAAGGTTACACAGGTGTCCAGGTCTTTCATTCATAGGGTCACTATGAGTCACCTACAACTCAACAGCACTTAACAACACAACATCAACCTGGTTGTCCAGATGCACACAGTTGTCACAAGCCCTGGAGAACTGTCTCGTAACCTGCCAATGTTTGATACACAGTAGGTACAGAGTTGAGGAGTTTCTGGCTTGATCCTTTTGAGTTGGTCACTTGGAAATGTCTAAGTCTTTGTGTACAGGAACTCCCATGTCTCATATAGATATCTTGGGAATTACATGAGGTAGGTATGAATGTATTTTTAGAAGCTTTGCAATATAACATGTAAAGCATAAATCATCATAATCACAATTCATTTCCATTCATTTATAACCCATATTTAGAACGAGGGGGCCACGTGCTTCCGAGGAATTCTGGATATGAAATTAAAAAGCTCCTGAGGCCCAAGTCGGGGGACTGCAGGAGGGGCCGGTGGTGGCAGAAATTCCAATAGACTCTTAATTTCATAAAGAGCAGCATGGATTTCTAAAACAGCAGAGTTTAGATGGGTAGCCTCACTTTGTAAGACAAGCCTAAAGATGAAGATGAAAAGTGCCACCTGTTTCCAAAGCAAACAATGCTCATTATCAACCTGCAAGACAATTTGCTTAGACTGAACCAACAGTCCCTGTGAAAAACATGTCCAATTTTGAAACCATTTTTATAGCTCTAGTAATTCCTCTAACTCTCATCTCTTACTACGTTCTCAAGAAAAGCCCCACAAGATGACAGACTTTTCCTCTGAGAGCAAAATGGTCTTTGTTCAGTCTCTGGGTGTTCTCATCAGAAAGTGAATATGGTCATTCTTACTCCTAACTCATCAACCAAGCTAACAAAACAAACAAATAAACACAAAATACAAAAAATCTCCAAGCCTGCTGCCATCCACTCAATCCACCTCATAGCAACCCTGGAGGACTCAGGGTGGAGAAGAACTAACCCCCTGGGGCTTCCAAGGCTGTCCCACACAGCAGCTACTGAGTTTGGATGACTGACCTTTCAGTTAGCAGCTAAGCGCTTACCCACTGTGCCACCAGTGCTCCTTCCACTCAAGGGAAGTCATACTGTTTTTAAACTCTAGACTGAACTTGGCCCACCTGAAGGCTACATGTGCTCTGAATACGAGAGTGCACTCTACTCTGACAAATTTGCAAGACATTGCATCAGTCTTTGCAACAAAATTAAAGGGGCACATGCTTCCAAAACTCAGATCTTGAGCACAGATTTGAAAATGAAGCATGATTTCGAGTTCCAGTTTTTGTCAACCTAGAAAAACCCAGATGTGACATTGGGTTTACACAGTCATCAGCAGTAAATTTGAAATGCTTCAATTCACTTGTTCTCTGTCAAACTGGGATATTTCGTTCCTCTAATCAGAGGAAGGAGAAGTCATGGACAGACTTGGGCTGCTACTTGCCTTAACTTATGCACGCTCCATGCACGACAGAATGAAATGTTGTCTGTCAATTCCCTAACCGACATGACGGGCCATTAGGATCCAAGCCCACTGGCTTGTCTTAATCTGAAAGACCCACTGAAACCTTCTCAGCTTCATGCCACCATGAGTCCTCCACTGACGCTCAGCCTAGAATCAAACCTAGGTCTCCAGGGTGGAAAGTGAGAAGTCTACCATTGGACCACCAGTGTTCACAGACATAGATTTCAGATGAGCAACTGCTGACAACCCCAACCACTTGGACTTCTTGCCTCCGCACTGCACTCATGGGATGTACATGCCAGGGATCTCTGTGTTCCATATGCACTTAAAATAAATTCTGATTCCTTCTCCCGCCTTGCCGGGCTCGGCGCCATCTGGTCCTACATTGGCCCACCTTTCCTTTTCAAGTTACATTAGCATTGCAAAGGGCTTTTTCATGTCCTTAAACATACCACGCTGGTGCCAGTGGTTCCCTCTGCCTGGATTATTTTCTCCCCTCAAGTTTCCTGTGTCTGTTCCTCTTTGACATTGAGACCTCAGTTCAAAGTCTGTGTTTTAAAACCAATCTAACTTAGCTAACAGTTTCTCTCTGCCTGTCTCTCTCTCCCCTCCAACCTTGCCTCAGACATCTGCCCCTCACCTTGCTGTCTTCTGGGCTCTGTTTGTGCTACCTGCTATGAATCTCCCAGCTTTGGGTTCATCAGTTTGAACCACTCTTTGCCCTTCTCTGAGCACATTACACATTTATATATGCAAAGCCCCTGGATGTCCAGAAGCTGTCCCCATACCTCTGCCTCAGCCACCTCACAGCCACACAATGGCCTCTCCTGGTCAGGGACCTCCTACGTCTGTATCTTCCTGCCTGTGCTGACTGTTCTACAGGAAGCCTTTCATCTGAAGACTTGCTTTCAACTTCACTAGGAGGGCATAAACCAAACTCTTATAATTACGTGAGAGGCAAGCTCTCCCGCTCTGTGTTGGCTGTGTGACCATGGACAAGTCATTACCGCTAAGAGCACTGGCCTGCACACCCACAAGGGAGCATTACCCCCTGCATATCCAGTCACTCTATTTATAGGACTTTTGAAAATGTGTATTTTTATTGTCTGCTTTTTCACATGAAATAAGCTCTGTAAGAACTGGAAAAATGCTGAGAACTGCCCCTGTGCATAGTAATCCCACAATCTCTGTTGGATGACTGAGAATGAGAAAAACTGAACTAATGGAAGCTAAGGAAATCTTGGCACTCAAACATCACCTGGGCTTAGAGACGTGTCACTTAAAGACCCAGTTAGTTTAAGCTACTGTCCTCTGCTTGGGCTTTATTTAGTTAAAACAAAAATTTGAACCTCTTCCTTTTTCTTTGTAAAATTTAAAGGTGAGCCTCTTATTAAAGATTCTATGCAAATTTTGAAATGTATCCCAGAGACTCTGACTTAATGCACAAACAGGAACTTGTTTACACAAGAGCACAACATATGTCACTGGGTTTGAGCTTCATCACTGCCCAAATCACTCGCTGGTAATAAATACAGTAGATTAATTCTTAAGCACGTTATTGGAGCCGTATATCCAATACTACCCTGATCATCTGTAAAGGTTTTATCTGAGCCTCTTGGTAAAGGAATTAACATGAATGCTAGGGGAAATCAAACATTAACTATCACAACATCATTCTAAGCCTTCATTCTATCTGTGCTTAAAAAAAACAACGAATTTGTTAAGAGCAAGTTATGTCAAATTTTTTGTTGGGATCTTCGGATGAAATGACCATTTTTTTCTAGGACTAAATAGTAGATTCTACGTATAGTTCATAAGGTTATGCACAGAGTCAGTGAAGGGCAATAATAATGTTAGTGACATATGTAGTCTGAAGGGAGCTCGGATGGGGTAGCCTATCAGAGCTCTGCTGCTAATCAAAGGCTGTGCCTTCCTGGTGGTTCAGGTCTACCAGTTGCTTCCCAGGAGGAAGAAAGATGGGTGCTCTCCTTCTATGCAAATTTATAACCTTGGAAACCCAATGGAAAATCAGCAATGAGGGTGGATGTAGTTACACTGATGATGAACTAGGCTTCAGTCATGAGCATCAACAAGAACGTGAAGCCTAGCTTCAGTGGCTCAGATTTTAGCTAAGGAGGCATTTGTGGACAAATGTACATGACAACTATCAGTACATGAAAGCTGCCATAACAGTTTCATGTATTATTTTTTATTGTAATTTGGGTGAAAATTTCCAGAAGGAGATTGACCATCTTTCTCTCACATACCAGCTGATGGATTCAAACTGCCTGCCTTTGAGTTGATGCTGCAACTCCTCATCCACCAGGCCACCAGGGCTCTCTGCTTGAAGGCTGTGGTTATGCACCATCAAGGCAGAACCAACCTGGAGTTGACCCTCCACAGAGTTTTCAGAGGCAGTAAATCATTCGGGAGACTGCTCATGTTTCTCCCATGGAGCAGCT
Organism: Elephantulus edwardii; assembly: GCF_000299155.1. NCBI lineage: Eukaryota > Metazoa > Chordata > Mammalia > Macroscelidea > Macroscelididae > Elephantulus > Elephantulus edwardii. The sequence continues at coordinate 5,892,882 of NW_006399891.1, read as the reverse complement.
GGTGGATTTGAACCATGTACCTTTGTGTTAGCAGTGGAATTCTTTACCACTAAGCCACCAGAGAGCCTTCGGGGGTGAAGTGGGAGGAAGCGTGCTGTCATCTTCATTCTGGCACTTGACTTTTTAGAAACATCTTCCCTTTTTTTCCCCTGCTTGTATAAACTTATTATTTAAGACTTGACTAAAATTCCTTGAGAAAATGGATTAGGAGCATAAGCTTTCACAATTGGAGAAAAGAAAGAAATATTATGATTTTCTGCTCATATCCCAAGGCATACCATTAACCATAAAGCCAACAGCTTCTTTTCTCATTTCTATTTTCTGACTGATGCCAACCATAAGTTCCTAAAGTTTATAATCCTGGGGCCATTGAGAAAAAAAAAACAACAGTACTTATGAGGGGAGAGGTGGGATGAAAAGTCTTAGCTATATTTAGAATTATTATTTTAAATAATGCTTTCACTTTTCAGATTTATACCTCAGTAATTCTGTCTATCAGAGTTTAAAAGTGCCTTCCAGTCACTATTCAAAACCCTGTGCATAAATGCAACACTCTGCTGGCCGACTCAATTCTGAAAAAGCCAGGACTCTGTGGGCATTTCTCAAAGCCCTTCAAAAGCAAGTCATTAGTAAGGCTGTAAACAGAAGCACATTAAAGAATAATTGCCAAAAAATACAGGCACTCTCAATGTGAAAGAGAAAAAAAATCATGTATCTCAAAAATTACAATTTAAAAAAATGTGGAAGAGAGGCACATAACAAAAATCCTGGGTTCTCTCTCTCTGTCTGTCTCTCTCTCTTTGTGGTTTAATAATCTCGTCTTTAGGTTCACTATAGTTCAATGCAGTTAGATTCACCCTGGGGTTTTTATTTTTTTCCCTTCCCTCTTACTCAGTTAGATTCTGAAAAACAGTTCTTCCATTAACTACATCTCCAGGGAATGTCTCCTTCCTTCATTGGCCTGCATGGGAGGGAAGATGTTCTAATTTCATAGTAAAAGCAGAGGACTGGAGGTGGGATGCCCAGCAAGTTCATCTGGAACAGCACCCATCCGGACTGCAGAATTCCTCCTGGTGTGTCTACCCTCTGGGTAGTAGCTGGTTGTGACAACCTAAATGACTTTCCTGGTGACATAATGAGAAACCAAGTGGAAATCCTGTCAATGCCACGTGAAGCACTGACAATGATTATCCAGAAGCTCCAGGACCAAACTGCCATCCTCAAGAGCACATTATCTCCTTCCGTCATCCTCCAGAGTCCTCCCACCCTGAGAACACAAGTGAACATAAACGCCGCAACATGGAGAGATGCTTGAGAATGAAACACAGAATAGTCCTACAGGAGGAAAAAGAGAGAGAGCCCCGATCCCTCACCTACACAAAAGATATGATGTCTGAAAAGCATAAGTCTTTGAGGAATAAAGTCTGAGAATGACAAGCAGAATCTCACATGACCCTAGTGCACTACTAACGCTTCACACCTTTGAATAGTGCCCTCTCTAAGATGCAGGGGTGACTCGGGGGCCGAGTCTAACCTAAAGAACATGGCAAGGGTGATGGGAAGTCATTCTCCAGATACCATTATGGTTTATATGAGTATTCTCTTAATGAGCATGGGCAAGCAAATCTCTTTTACTGATTTGTAAAGCTGCCATTTTGAGTAAGAGCATAGGACAAGATGTGGTCAACTTCCAGCCTCTGGACAGCAAAAAAGCAGGAGTCCTTGTTTATACAGCCACAAGGAAGTCAAGTCTACCAAGAACTTTTATGGCTTCAGAAGCAGATTCCTCTCAAGCCAACCCTCCAAATACAAATACAGCCCAAAGGACACCATCACTATAGCCTGTGAGACACTGAACAGAGGACACAGTTGAGTCAACCCATGGAAACCAAGAGGTAATAAATGTGTGTTGTCTTAAGCTATTAAGTTTGTTGTAGTCATACAGAATTAGAAAATGAATGCATGAAGAGAAGAAATGAAGGCCACAAAGTCCTCTCTGCCCATCCTTAGATATTAGAGTAAGCTAGTCCAATGGCTGAGGAACTCTTGGTTCACACTTTTCTGTAGATAATCACTGGAAGAAATAGTATCTGACAGAGTCAGCTAAGAGAACACTGTCAACCGTTCCAAAGGATGATGATTAGCTTCTTATAAGTTTTTCTGAGTCCTACGAGGGAAAGCTTATTAACCAGAGGAACTTCTTAAGCAGATAATGAAACACAATGGGCATAGTGACATGTTCTCAAATCTTATTCTACTCTACAGAAAACTTCTGAATAGCTTTACTTAAAATGTCTGGAAATGCAGAATAGTGAGGGGACACAATAAATTTGTCTTCATCTGCCTATAGCTCATGCTTTTGCAAACAACTTTCCATTAAATCTCTACACTTGAGAGCTCATACAATACCTCTGGAATAAAAGAGAATGAAAAGAAAAGAATGAAAGAAAGTCTAATGAAGCTTTCAACCTTAAAGTGTTTTTAGTGGGCTGACATATTTCTTGTGTTAATTCTTTTCTAAATTCACTTTTAGCTGTAGTTTTTTAGACTTTAAACAAGTTCTCCAGTGTTTTTTGTAGGGCAACCAGTTGCCATCAGATTCACAGCAGCCCAATATATCTGAATAAAAATGTGCTCTATAAGTCTTTCAATGGTTGCTTTTTCTTCCAAGGTGCCTGTGGGTGGCCTTGAACATCTAACCTTTTGGTAAGCATCCACACTGACAACTTCAAAAACCAACCACAACAGAAACAATGTTGGCACCACATAAAAAAATGTAATTAACATCTTCAAATCGTAACTGTGAAAGTTGTATTAGTACACATTTTGGTGTGTCTATTTTACCACAGTTTTAAAAAAAAAAATAACCACAAAAGGTTTCTTATGTAAAAATTAGGCATAGGGTAACCTCAAAAGATATACTAAAAAGAGGATAAGTACAAAAGTTATCAGGGAAGCATGAATGTAAAAATTACTGTTGAAGTCTGACCAGAATTAATTATTACTTTTGTTGTTGTTGTTGATTGCCATCAAGTCAAGCAACCCTATGAACAAAAGATCTGAAACCTTTCTATAACTATCATCATTTCTCAAAGTTCATACAGTTTCCAGAGGCATGCTGTTTAGGAAGTGGATGCCGCTCCTGCTTCCAATATCACAGTCCAATATATGTTTAGAGTTCTAGCAATTCACTTTGGTCACTTGTCTGATGTGGATATCAGATGCCTGATTAATGGTAAGTTACCTGGCTAATATTTGGATTGCACAATTCTTAGCTAGGTTTTCAGTTTATACTATAACTAGCCAGATGATGCTAATG
>NW_006399891.1:5875469-5887563 GCF_000299155.1 Elephantulus edwardii | reverse complement strand
AAGAATCAGCAGCTCTGGTGATACAGTGGTTAAGCACTTAGCTACTAACCAAAAGGTTGGAGGTACAAATTCAGTAGAAGGCGAAGCATTCCATGTGCATAAAGATTTACGGCCTGGAAACTCTATGGAGCAGGTCTACTCTGTCCTTTTAGGACCCCTGGGAGTCAGAATCCACTCAGTGTGAATGGACTTGGTTTCTGGAAGTTCCTTCTAGCACTAGTAATTCATGATTAATTTTCCTCTTTGAGTAAAATGTATTAAAAATCTATTGGTATTAAGACAGATCCCAAGGCACAGTGGTTAAACTAGTTAATCAAAAAGTTGGACATTCAAACTCATCAGTCCCTTTGACGGAGAAAGTATGTGGTAATAAGCACCTGTGAGCCTTGGAAACTACATACGGCTGTTCTATTCTACCCAACAGGGTCACTGTGAGTTGCAGTCAATGGGAGTAGAAAACAATGGGTTGATATTAAGTAACAAAGAGAATATGTCACCCACATAATGATGACAGTAAATTGTATAAAATGGAGCCAGAATCCATGCCTTGTATTCCTCTAGACAAGGCGCCACCACTCATCTTTCAATTTTCTGCACAGTGGTGGCACGTATGTTGCTGAAAACTATGACACAATTATTTAAAATATCAGCAGGATGAGCTATGATGGGCAGGTGTCAGCAAAGTTTCCAACCTAAGAAGACACATTAGAAGCTGGACTGGCTATCCATTTCTGAAACATCGGGCCCTAGAAAACCTTATGGAGAGTGGCTGAAGTTGCCCGATGGGGCCCTCAAATTGAGAAGCACCAAAAACAGACTCAGAAAGAGCTGTCTCCTCAAGTAGAATCTGTATTAATGATGTAGGTAGAATAAAACTTTTAGTTAATGAAGGACCTCCATTTGCTCATGTGTCAATTCTTAATATGAGAAGAAAACATTGCAAACTTTCATTAATAATTAGAATATGGAATGTACAAAGTATGAATCTAGGACTTTCAGAAGAGGTCAGGAGTGAAATAGAAGATTAAAAATCTAGGCCAGTGGTGAGCTGAAATGACCTGAAATTGGCCATTTTGAATCAGATGATGATATGATCTACTTTGCCAGGAATGAGAAATTGAAGAGGATTCACCAGGAAAAGAATATTTTAAGATCTTTCTGAAAGTATAATGTTGTCAGTGATAGGATTATATCTACATGCATCTAAGGAAGATCTGTCAATGTGGCTATTATTCAAATATATGCGCCAACCACTATAGTCTATTCTGAAGAAATTAAAGATTTTTACCAACTTTTACACTCTAAAATGGACTGACATGCAATCAAAATGCATAACTGGTGACTTGAATGCAAAAGTTGGAACAAGGAAAGGTAGGCAGTTGGTAAATATGACCTTGGTGATAGAAATGGAGTTGGAGATCATATGACACAATGATTTATTCATTGTACAATGATTTATTCATTACTTATACCTTTTTAAAAACACATAAACAGTGACTATGCACTTGGACCTCAGCTGATCACAAGAAACTGACTATATTGAAGGAAAGAGACAATGCAAAAACTCAATATCAGCAGTTAGAACTAGGTTAGAGACCAACTGCTGTATACAAGTTAAAATTGAATGTGAAAAAAAGAAAGCAATTCTGTGAAAGTCAAAACACAACACTGAGTATATCCCATCTGAACTTAAAAATTAAGAATAGATTTGATACATTGAATACTAACTACTAAAGGCCAGATGAGTGCTATATGACATCAAAGGCATCAATACACAAAGAAAGCAAATGTGTTTTAGAAAGTAGGAAAGTAAGAAGAGATCAAAGTGGGCGTTAGAAGAAAATGTGAAACTTGTTTTCAACATTATGTAAAAGTTGGATATTGAACAGACACCAAAGAAGAATAGATGCCTTTGATTTGTGTTGCTGGCGGAGAGTACTGAATATCCCACGGCCTGCCAAAAGAACAAACACGGGCAACCAGGATGCTCTTCAGGGCCAAAGACCATGAGACTTCATGTCACATCCTTGGAGCTCATCAGTAGGAGGAACCAGTCTTTAGAAAAGGACATCAGGCTCAGAAAAGTAAAGGGTCAGCAAAAGAGAAGAAAATCCTCAATGAGAAAGATTAGCAAAGTGACTGCAAAATTCGGGTATTATGGTTATGACAAGAGTCCAGAATGAAGGTTGCATAGTGGAGGGTACTGGCGAGGCGGGTTGTATACAAATGAAAGAATTTTACTTTTCAAAGAGAAGAGTGAACTGGGGTGGGGGGAGAGGTGGGCAGGGAGAAAAATGCAACAATGAATGAATGGAAATCGAAAATCTCTGTAAATGTTCATTAAAATGAATTTAAAAAAAGAAATGTAATCCCACTTAAAAAAATGGGTTTAAGCACAGTGGAGTTTGTGAGGATCCTACAGAATAGGACAGGCTTCTGACCTGCTGTGCATAGAGTCACTATGAATCATATACAATTCAACAGTACCTAGCAAGAGCAAAACACAGGTGTTGACTCTAGAAGTTTCTAAAGAGGCAAAGGTATGAAAATTGATAGTCCAAGGTAAGATTCTTGGATCAAGTGTGCTTATGACAAATCAAAAGTCTAAAACCTGGGAGTTGAGCAGTGTTCTGTAACTGTTAAGGCACTCAGCATTTATTACTCAAACATTTATTGAGCAACTGCTATCTCCTGGTACTACCCTCGTGTGGGATCAAACAGTAATGTAGACTGACAAGGTCTGACAAGTAGGGGACAAATAATTAGCAAGCAGTCAAAAAACTATCAAGACAGCAAAAGTTAAGTCTATCTAAGTAAACATATCTGTGTGGTCAGACCCTCTGATGTTTGAGATACATCAGTGAACAAGGCAGACAGACATCACTCACTCGCTCCCAGAGATCATGACCTGGAAGGAGGGGGGGAAGCTAAGTAAAAACAGGAAAGTAAATGATATAGCTTGCTAAAAGATGATACATGCTCACTGCTGAGTAAGGAGCAGGGAGAGAGAAGCACAAGGGTAATGGAAAGATCTGTGTAGAGGCAAGGGCAATAATTCTAAAACGGGCGAGCAGGTAGAACCATCACAGAGGTAACATTTTAGCAAAGACTTCAAGGAGGAAATGGTCTCTGAAGGAGCTATACCATATTTTTATGAAAATAACACTTGCCTTCTGTTTGTTTGCCAACTGCTCCTGCCCCCAGGAGGTATTTTTGTAAGTGCTGCTATGCCATTTTTTTTAATATGTTGCTGTAAATATTATGGTGAAGATAAAATTTGGCTGTAAGATGGAGTGAGTGGAGAAGGTCCTCGGAACTGTTTTAGGTTAAGAAAAGTCCTTTCTGAGGAGGGGGCATTTTAGCGGAGACCTCCATGTTAAGAGGGAGAGATGGGATTTCCATCCTAGGCACCAATCTAGCAGGGGAGAGGAAGGTGTAAATGCAAAGGCACCAATGCAGCAGTGAGCCTGACACATTTCAGAAACAGAAATCTAGAGTGAGCTGAGCATGATGCTCCAGGCCGGAGACATGGGCAGGTGGAAGACAATGTGCAACTCAGCCAAAAGGTCAACTCTGACCCTCCATTGTCCTGCTTCACTGTTACGAGACCTGCTGTCCTGGAGGGATCACTGGCTGCGAAGACCCTTGCACCCAAGCCCTTGTCCCGACCTTGACCTGTTGCCCTTGGCATAGGTGGCCACGCTCTCTCTTTCTAGAAACTCTCTTTTCCCCACGACACCACAACCATCCTCACTTTCTCCTACATATCTGACCTCTTTTCAGCTTCCCTCCATAAAAATGACCAATAAGATTAGATGTTCATGTGAAAGGAATATTAGGTGGTGGCGTTGTTGTTGTGTGTCATCAATCATAGCTGACCCTTCAGCAAGTTTTCAGATGCAGTCAACTGCACAAGGAGAGACTGCCCATCTTTTTCCCATGGAGCAGCTGGTGTATTCGAACCACATGCCTTTGGGATTGCAGCACAGCTTCTTACTACTAGGCCACCAGAGCTCTTTGGAATACTGGGAGGAGAGTGGTTATAGGAAGCTTATTCATTTGCCATGGTGACCTTAGCTCAAAACAAGCTATTTACTCTCCAAGAAACAGCAGAGTGAAGAAGACAGAACCTGAGAGCAAGTAGACCCTGGGCTTGTGCTTTCTAACAGTGTGACGTTGGCAGGAAACTATGTCAAAAGGCCTCAGTCTTCTCACCTGTAAAATAGAGATTTTAATACCTGTCTTGAGGGGCTGTTAAAAAGGCTAAAGAACTTATCATTCTCAAGTGCTCCCGTGGCCTAGCACTTGGTAAATGTTATTCTGTTATTACTGTTCTCTTCTTGCTCAGAAAAGGGCCTTTTATCTGAATGACGGAGTAAAAAGAAAAAGAACATTAAAAAAGAGGAAGATAAAAGTTATTACAACACTGTTCTAGGATGTTGCTAATGACCCACTGCAAATAAACTTGGCCTTATAAACCTCCAATTTTAAAGTGCCAGGAAGACTGCAAACATCTGATTTCTTAATTTTTTTCAATTATCAACTAGAAGCAAATATTACGTACTGAACACCCCAAATGTATTTCATTTACTTTCACTTTCTTGAGTGAGAGGTAGTACAAGGCAAACTGTGTGGCTCTAGAGCAGATTTCAATCTCGCCCCTTTCACATTCTAGCTACGAAACTTCCCGCAAACAATCTCACGCCCTATACTGCCCTTCCCAAGTTAGTGCTTATCTCATGGGATTGTTTGGAAAAGTGAACATATATATATATATATATACAAATGAAGTATTTAGAAAAGAAATTATAATAAAATAGGCCTCCAGTAAATAGTGTGATGACAACTAATAATTTCAACTATAATTAGAATTCCCACTTCAATTCCATTAGTTGATCTGAAATTAAATATATGAATTATTGCCCATGGGTGTCATTTTAAATAATCCACATTTGTATTCACTGTAGGAAACAGGCCATTTTTCCCCAAGATATCTTCCATTTGCCCTTCTAGATCTATTTTTGTTGTTTTTATGTGTCCTCGGGTTGGAACCAGCTCACAGCTGACAGCAGGTTTGCAGAGGCAGTGAATCTCACAGGAGGAGACTGTCCATCTTTCTCCCACGGAGCAGCTGGTGGGTTTGAACCACGTGCCTTTGGGCTGGCAGAGTCACTGCTCAGCACAAGGCCACCAGATCTCCCATCCTCTGGATCTACTTTTCCCTGAGTCTGTGTAGCAGAAAGACTTACTCTATGTGGAGGCTCCCTTGTCTGTGGGCTTCCGGTTCGGTTAAGTCAATGAAAGACACTTCCAGAAATAGGAAAGAGGAAGGGAAGTGGGTTCTGAAAAATATCTTCTTTAAGCTTTTTTGTTTTGAAAAAAGCAAAAGTATCATTTTGATAACTAACGTATGTTTAACCCAAGCCATAGTCACTTCCATTACCTATTAAGCTTCCAAAACTGGACAATATAAAACAAACTCACACAGAAGCCACAACAAAACAAGAACTAATGAATTCTCACTGTGATGCTGGAGAAGAGTATTATGCCATAAATATGCCATAAACTGCTGGAAAAATGGAGAAACCAGTGTTGTAAGGGATACACAAACCAGAATACTCCTGAGAAGCAAGGCGGATAAAATTGCTTACTTAGGGCATGTAGTCAGAAAAGACCAATTCCTAAAAAGGGCATAATGTTTGTGATAAAGGATAAGAAAATAACCCAACCAAAACTACAAGACTCAAGGAAATAATTAGTCAAAGGTCTAATGGATCACCCAAACCACAGCTTCCATTAGCTTGAGAGCAGCTCAAGAACTAGAACTAGATGGTGCCCAGCTAACATTACCCACAGCCCTCACCAGGATCTTGATAGAGTCTTGGATAGAGTGGAGGGAGATAATATAGAACAAAATTTTATTATTTATTTTTAATTTTTTTATTATTAATTTCAATGAAAATTTACAGAGACTTTGGATTTCCATTCACTCACTGTTGTACTTTTCTCCCCGCCCCCCCCCCCCCCCCGGTACACTCCCCTCTTTAAAAAGTAAAAGAAAAATTCTTTCATTGTTTTACAATCCCTCCCCCCAGGTCCACTCCACTATGCAGCCTTAACTCTGGACTCCGTCAGGACAAAAATGCCTAATCATATATTCCTTTTAAACAGTTTCCTCCCTCATCTGTTTCAATGCAGTGTACCCTGCTGAACCCATCTTTCTCAGTCTCCCCCCAACCATGATGTCAGTTCTGTTTTACAACAGTGGCAACTGAGATACTTCACTCAGCATAATGTCTTCCAGGGTCACCCATTTTGAATAATATTGCATGAGTTCCTTGTTAATAGAAAAAAATTAAAATAACAACAACAACAAGAAAAACCCACAAAAAAATACCACCCACCCAACCCTGGTTTATTAGTCTGCTAGAGATTGGCAAGACCCACGCCTGTGGCTCTTAGACATACTTCAAGCCTAGAACCCAAACCACTCCTGAAGGTCACCTTTTAACTAAACAGTAAACTCAAACTTCAAACTCACTGCTGTTGGGTTGAAACTGAATCACAGCTGACCTTCCCGCAGGCTTTGTGAGACTGTAAATTGCATGGGAGGAGATTCTCACATGATGTCACTGGTGGATCTGAACTACCAGAAACCATCTTTCGGTTTGCAGGGCGACTCAATATAGACAATGAGCTCCCTCCAAACAACAGACAGGCCCCTAAAGTGAACAACAACACACCCCAAAGGAAGTGCTTCTCAGAGCAATGAGTCATGTAAGACCAAAAGGGCAGTGTTAGCCCAAAATGAAACTCAGAAGGCAGGAGGGAGAAGGAAAGACAGATGACAGAAAGTGGGGAACCTGGAGGGGAGGGAGTGGGAAGGGCCTGTTACTCATCAGAGTTACAAGGAATGTAAAAAACAAAATGCATATAATTTTTTGCTCTGGAAATGTTGGCAGAAATGACAAGAAACTTCTAAATAAAACAAGAGAAACCCTCCCTGAGGTGAACTGACACAGCAGCTCAAACAGTGGACTCAAACATCATCAAGTCAGCTCAAAACCAGGTGATGGAGATCAAAGGAGCTGAGAGTCAGAGCAAATCTGACGGCAACCAAAGCACAGAGGACTCCTTCCGGCTCCATCCTGAGGCCCGGAGTCCTGCTTCTGCCCTCTCTTCCAGCTACAACTGCTCTCTCCAGGATTTGGCAATTCTTCATCTCCTTTTCCCTTCAGGCTTCAGTGGTATTTAAAAAACAGAATAAATTCCCACATGCACTACAAACAAAACCAACCCAACACATTGCCTCAAGTTGGAACTGACTCAGCATTGACCCTCCACTGGGTTTCTGAGGCGGAGCTGCTGGTGGATTTGAACCTCCGGAGGGACATGGCCTCTGGGTCAGCCTGTGGATCATGGCACCAGCGTTTCCTCAGAGGAGCTAAGGCTCACCAGGCCACAAGCCTCAGGATGCCTCCCTGACACCAGTTTTCCTTTCCCCTGAACATAAGGTTTTAAACAGCACCTTCATTAATCTCTCCTAAATTATCTGCTTGTCTCCTGCCAGGACCCACACTGACATGTAGGTCAAACTTAGTGCATGTGGTCACACAAAACTTAAAGGACAGGCATCATCTATATATGGGGGAACAGCGGCTGTGCCACAGGCTGCCACTCTCACGCACACACTCTACTTCACACTCCTGTCATTGCAACTGGGAAACTCTCACTGGAGGCAAAGTGATCTTCAGCCTCCCAGGCCATCTAATCCTCTCAGCATTTGCTGTCCTTGCTGACCTTCTGTTCAGGTAAATGTGATTTCCTCTGACACTCTGCAGGATGAGAGGGCTTGCTGGTACACCGTCTCCTGAATGATCAAAGTTCTCTCCCCATCCACATTCAATCCACTGAGCCGTTTGCTGCCATGTCCTTGAGAACAAGTTCAAATACAAATGTCCCTAATGCCCCTCGCCTTTTCCAAGCTGGCCTAGGGGAAAAGGAATCAAAAGATGCATCGTGGGTCTCTACCTGAGCACCATGAAGCCATTAGTAGCAGTACCAACTGCCCTAGGGTTACAACTATTAATTATGACCAGAAGCTTGATTTTGGAAGGTGACTCCAGCGTCAGCTTCCAGCCGCACATTATGAATTAATCATTCACTGTCTCTCTAGGTCTTACTCTACAGAGCAAATGACTCAGTAAAAGTTTGTGGGCAGCTTTCAATGATAAACAACCAACTCAGGTAAATAAAATGGAAAAGCATTTAAGACCAGGCTTTTACAGATATCCAGGTGAAGAAACAGGCCTAGTAAGAAAATGGTTCATGGTCAAATATTCATAAAATCCATATTTATCTTGACTTGACTCTTTTATTGACTTAATGGTATCATAAAATCATAGGCTTTGAATTGTGGTTTAGAGAAGAGTACTGACTATCCCATGGACTGCCAAAAGGACAAACAAGTCGGCCCAGAAGAAGTGCAACCAGGGTGCTCCTTGGATGCAACGTTGGTGAAACTTTGCCTCACATACTTTGGGCTTGTTGTCGAAAGGAACAAGTCCTGTGGGGGGCAGGGAGGGAACATCACTCTGGACAAGGCAGAGGATCGGAGAAAGAGAGGAAGACTAACAACAAAGACGGACACAATGATCATAACAATGGGCTCAAGCAGATCAGAGATTGTGAAGATGGCACAGGACAGGGCAGGGTTCAGCTCTGTTGTTCACCAAGTCACTATGAGTCACAGATGACTCCGTAGCCTCTAACAATAACAATAAAACATTTCAGAGCAAAAGTGATAGAAAACAAAAAATCATCACAATCATGAATAATTGCCAAAGTGATATTTTCAGCAGAAAAAAATGGTTAATGTCTGAAAATGGGGCTAAATAGAAGTGTTCAATACACAAAAAAGAAAGCCAGGGCACATGGGCCAGGCAAACGGAGACATTTCTAGAGAGTTGGGCTGCCTTCATGTTCAAGTGGGGCACATAACTCATGAATCACATCATCAGGAATGCCTTCTTGCAAGATCCACAACTGAGCACCAGCAGCGGCCTCGGAAATGGTGTTGGTGTCTCTTCCAAAACACAAATCTACAATGTGACTGATGAGCTGTAATTGTATTTACTCAGGGGGTACACACTGAAGAGCTGTGCACAGTACAGATTTCTGCACAGAGCGTCATATTTCAAATCCACTAAGGGAACTAGCTTTATGGGTGGAACGTCCAAGTGAATATTTTGTGAAGTGAAGAATAATGGCCTTGTCCCTGGCCTGCCCTCGCGTCTTTTATGTGCATGAAATTAAACAGATGACTCTATCTCTGTGTGTATGTGTGTGTGAGAGAGCTGAAAGAGTTTAGAGAATTGTTCAAGTTTTAAGTCAACAAAAGATTTTTGACGTGATTAGAAGCCACATCAAATGTTTCTTAAGAAAGGACAATTTTGGTGCCAGTCTAAGTAAAAAAGTAAGAAAAACTTTTTTAACTTCAGATGTCTCAGGTGCACATTCAGAAGGTTAATGGAAAAGAGACATGAGATGTAGCCTTTAATGAAGCCACAAGAGAGCAGCACAGAGGGATCGCCTGGGGCAGCGCTCCTCAAACACTAGGCTCTGGGCCCTCCTCTCCCGTTTCTAGAATTATAGAAGAATTTGCATAGGTTTAGATTTCTATGATCATCTAATCCTCTGCTCCCACCACGTATACTAGTTTCTCTTTTGCAGGGACAATTTTCACATCATTATTTCCATTGATTTTTAAAAAAAAATTATTATTATCAAAGGCCTAACAAACTTCTTCTGGAAAAATCAGTCATTGAAAAGCCCCTGGAACACAGCTGTACCCTGACACACATAGGGTCACCAGAGGCGGGATTCTGCTTGATGACAACTGGTTACCTGTTCAGGTGAACTGTGACATCTATCTTGTGATCACAGAGGGTTCTGCCTTAGAATGATGCTGCTGTCACATAAGACATGACTAAAAGGGCAGAGAAAACAGGTCCTTGATGACATTACTGAGCTGCCATATCAAACCCATTCTGACAGTCAATGAACCCAAAATTCTCTTACTCTTTTTCAGCTGACTGGTATTGGAACTATTGTTTGCAACATAATTAACATTAAGAGATAAAGAGTGTCTCTTTTTTCCATTTTTCTTTTGAAACAGTTCTTTACGAGGATATTTTTTAAAATTTCAGGAAGAATTTCTAGTCAGGCAATATCCAAATGTGTATACAGCCATGGCTCCATAAAGTTAGAACAGAGCCCAGAAACCCCCTTTGGAGAATGAGACAGTAAATACCACAGTTTCCCACATGTAACACACGTGTCTCATGCCGCTCATTCGTACACAAAATGACCATGCTGTCTGCCAGCGCACAACTGTATAAAGCACACATAACCTGAAATATATATGGCAGCCCACAATACATTCAGCATTTTTCATCAAGATCATAGTTAAAATCCATCAACTGTTTTTCAGTTTTCCTTATTCACTATCCATCTTTTGCGCACATCTGTTGTCTTCAAGTCATAACCGACCCACAGCTGACCTTCCACAGTAACCCACACGGGAGGAGACCCCCCCCCATCCTTCCCCTGCAGAACAGCTGGTGGAACCACACACCGTGCCTTTGGATTGCAGTGCAGCTTCTTACCACTCAGTCACTAGTTAGTATGCAAAGCTCCCTGCAGACACATGAGGCTCCTGAAAAGAAAATGTCTCGAGTCAGAAGCGCCTCAGTCTTCAAAGGAACATCTTTGCTTTTAAACACTTTAAAGAAATCTCTCTCTTTTTTTTTTGCAATTTTTAAATTGTGATTTTAGTGAAAGTTTGTAAGAGATTGGTTTTCAGCTTAGTCCAATGTAGTGCAGATTACATCTTTATACAGTGTCTGTTACAATGGGCTTGAGCATAGCAGAGATGGAAAGGAGGGCGCAGGATAGAGTCCAATCTGTTGTTCATAGGATTGCTGTGAGATGTAGTCAATTCAATGGCACATAAAAACAACTAAATCTCTATCTACCTATACATTTCTCTATCTATGGAGCTCTGGTAGTCTAGCAGGTATAAAGGTGCAAAATGAACCCAAAGGCAAGAGTTTCGACACCAGCTGTTCTGTGGGACAAAGATGGACAATCTCCTCCTATACAATTTACAGCCTCTGAAAACCCTCTGGAGGCTCAATTATTAGTTGGTTTCAACTTGATGATTCACAACAATATCTATTTACAATTAGAGGGACATCATGCTTGTAAGGGTAGAGGGACAGACCATGGGAGGAAGACCCTGAATGACATGGATTGACTCAGTGACTGGGGTAATGGCAGTAGGTGTGTCAGAGACAATAAGGTTGGCTCAATATAGAGCAGGGTTCAGAGCTGTTGTAGAGAGGGTTGCTAGCAACTCAACAGCACAATACAACAACATAGAAATAGTATATCTTTATATATACCTATAAATGGGGGAGCTCTGGAGGCCCAGTGGTAAGAACCTATCTACAATCCCAAACGGATATGTTTCAAATCCACCAGCTGCTTCATAAGAGAAACATGGGCAATCTCCTCCTGTGCAATTATCTGCCTCTGAAAACCCACTGCAGGGTCTGCCACGGGTCAGTTCTGACTCAACAGTAATAAAAAATATATAAATAACAAAGCTTTGTCTCCCGTATTTTGAGCATGTTGTTTTGGGAGGCTATTCCTTGGAGAGGGGCATTATGCTTGCTTAACAAGAATTTAGTGGAGAGTGACTGGGAGTCAAACATCTTTTTTTTAAAAAAAAAAGTCACTTTGTCTTCACATACTTTTCTCAGTATATTTTATTTATGTGACTTTGTGTTAACTTTCTGATTTATTTCTTTTCACCCCAAAAAAATTTCTTTCTGTTTCTTCTCCCCCCTCCCCGCCCCTCCCTGTTATGTACCGTCAAATTGGATCCAACTGACACAGGAGGAGCTTTCCTCTCCTTCTCCAGTGAAGCATCTGGTCAATTCGAACCACGAGTAAATCATCTTCTTTTTTTTTAATTTAGGTTGTTTATTTTTCATTTCAATAAACATCTACAGAGATTTTGGGATTCCAT
>NW_006399891.1:5851266-5874764 GCF_000299155.1 Elephantulus edwardii | reverse complement strand
TCGCAGCTTTGTTTACAATAGCAAGGAGTTGGAAACAACCTAAATGCCCATCAACAAACGAATGGGTAGAGAAGCTGTGGTATATTCGCACAATGGAACACTATGCTGCATTGAAAAACAAGGAACTCATGCAATATTATTCAAAATGGGTGAACCTGGTAAAACATCTCTTAAGAAACATTCTAGGGGAGCTCTGGTGGCCTAGTGGCAAGAAGTTGTACTGCAAACCCAAAGGTAGACGGTTCGAATCCACCAGACGCTCTGCCGGAGAAGGAGGGACAATTTCCTCCTGTACCAGTAAGATCTAATTTGATGGTACATGCACAAAAAATAAAAACAAATAATAAAAAAGAAACATTCTGATGATTGTATGAAACACAATGTGAATGAAGGAATGTGTGAAATACAGTGTTTACAAATAAAAAAATTAATGCAAATAAAGTAACAATAAAATAAAAGAAACATTCTGAGATGCTTCTGGGCAACCGTGAAGTTTTATGTTGATTAGGGTACAGTTTTTAACAGACAAAAAAAGAACAGTCCTTAAAGACTAATAAAACAGTGGAGAAAAATCAATGAGACCAAAAGTTGGTTCTTTAAAGATCAATAGAATTCATTAACTTCTAACTAGATTGATCAAGAAAAAGAGAAAAGGTACACATTATCAATAGTAGAAATGACACAAGACATCATCACAAAGCATGGAGATGTTAAAAAGATAATAAAGGAATCATATGAACAATTATATGCCAATAAATTTGACAACCGAAACAGACAAATTATTTCAAAGATACAATCTATCAAATTTCACTGAAGAAGCAGTAGATAGCCTGAGCATCCCTTTATTAAAGAAACTGATGTCATTGTAAGAAACTTCCCTGGAGAAAACTTCAGGCCCAAGAGGCTTTGCTGGTTCACTTAACTAAACATTTAAGGGGGGAAAAAATCACACTGATTATCTACATAGGAGGACAGAACTTGTTGTGTGAGGCAAGCATTACCCAGTTGTTGTTGTATACGGAACTGGCCCATAGCTGACTCTCCGGTGAGTTTTCAGAGGCAGTTAATCGCATGGGAGGAGATTGCTCATCCTTCTCCTGTGGAGCAGCAGTTGGATTTGAACTGTGTGCCTTTGGGATTGCAGTTTCCTATGATTAGGCCACCAGAGCTCCAGACAAAAGCATCAAACTCTACACTTTGAAAAGTTAATTTTATTGTTGGTAAATCACACCTGGTTTCTTTGTTTGCTTTGCCGTTTGGGGGTTTTTTGTTTTGTTTTGCCTTGTTTTTTAACAGTGGATTAGGAAGTAAACAACACAATTGAAAATATTTCCTGGGTGTGGATAGCCATTCCATTCTCTGGGGCTCACACTGCCCATACAGTCTTTCTTCACTTGTCCTGCAGCCACAACCCTACCCTTCACTGAATATCAACACTTGCCTTTCTATGTGCTTCTTCTGACATAAATTGGCGTCTGAGTTAGTACCCACCATCCAAAGTAAATGAGGACCCACTGAGCTGGTGTAAATAAGTAAGAATTTACTTCAAGAACAGGAGTATATTAGGAAATGCAAAAGCTGAAGTACAGCTGGGCCCTGGGAAAGTCTGGAACCAGGAATTGGCATTATCTCCCCTTCCTCTGATCTTTTATACTAGATTCTTTCACCTCACATCTACCTCATAGCTCTCCCTCCATGCTCTTTCTTTATGACCGTGGACCAAACACGGCCATCCCAGCCCTGCCTGGCCTCTTAGTCTTACATCTAGATTTTTCAGGAGAAAGTATCTGATTCATCCTGAGGTCTGATTGTCTATGCCCACGGAGCCTGTATCCCAAAGCCCACTATCTTGTGTGCAGGGGCTGATGGCAGTAAACAGCTCTCTGGACAGGAGCGGTGCGAGGAAAAGATCAGCCTCCTGACCTACGAGGCCAGACCTGCGCTGACCCCTGCCTACTGCACCTCGTTCTCTTTTCTCTCTCAGCTTCTTGCTGTCTCTCAAGGCCTCCAAGCAGGCTCTGCTTTGGGCCCTTTGCATGTGCTGTTCCCTTTACCTGCATGGCTGTTTCCTGAGGTGTTCACAAAGCTGGCTCCCTCATTTACCAGGCCTCTCAAAGGTCATCCTTTCAAAGTGCCCCTCAACCCCCACCAACGTCTAAAACAATCATTCCTAAGCTGCTCTCTTTACCTCAGAGTGCAGGAAAGATCTAAGAGGACACTAAAAAGCACCAGTGGCACAGTGGTTAAATGATTGGCTGCTAACTGAAAGTTAGTGGTTGAAGCCTCCCAGCGGTTCAGTGGGAGTGCAGTGTGGCAGCCTGTGTCTATGAGGATTTACAGCCATGGAAACCCGATGTGGCTCTCTGTCTTAGACGGTCACTGTGAGCTGGAGCTGACCAGACGGTAATGGCTGCCGAGTTCCAAGGACCCTGCTAACTGGAAGAGCTCCATCAGAGAAAGGTGTGGCCATGTGGTTTCACAATCGTAACCCATCATCATTGCATTGATTGTGACTCACAGCTATACCATGTGAACGGGCAGCTGTGCCCCATGGGTTTTCAAGGCTACAGTCTTTGGGTTTGTTTTTTTTAAAATTTATTATTATTCTTATTAATTTCAATGAACATCTACAGACATTTTAGAATTCCATTCATTCATTGTTGCACTTTTCTCCCCACATGGCTACAGTCTTTCTAAGAGCAGACAGTCACAGCCTCTCCCCACAGAGCTGCCAGCGTCAGTGCTCAGCCGAGTGTTTCACCACTGCACCACCAGGCTCCCTTAAGTAGATTAAAACCTTGGAAACCCATAGACAGTTAGTTCTACTCTGCCCTATTGGACCACTTTGAATGGAAATCCACCTAATGGCAACAGGTAGTAGATAGGGAACATGGTAGCATGATAACCTGATAATATGTTTATGAATTGGTTTTTCCCCATTGGAGAGTAAGCTTCATGAGGACAAGAGCTATTCTGCTCCTTACTGTACCTCCAGGAATCTCGCTATAAGGCACAGAGGAGATGTTCTATACATATTTCTTTTTATTCATTTATTGTTGCATGATTTCTTCCCTCTCCCTCCCTAATCCCTCCCCCAGTCCACTTTGCAATGCACCTCTTGTTCCAGATTGTTGTACATAACGTCTAGTTATATATTCCTTTTGGACAGCTGATCCCCTCCTTTGTTCCAATGCAGTGTTCATTATCTAGCCACCCTTTTCCTATTCTCCTCTCAACTCCTCATGTCTGTCCTATTTTATAACAGTGGTGTTTTGCGATATTTGTCCTTTTGTGACAAGATATTTAACTCAGCATAATGTCCTCCAGGTTCACCCACTTTAGTGTAGTAGTAGTTAGTGTGTAGTGTTTTCATATATTGACTAAATCAGTCATTTTATATGTCCAAGAAGGCAGTGGCCACCCATTTATCCCCACTGGTGTTCCTGCCATGCTCACACTGATACTCGGCACTCCGCTGAGCACTACACTGACCCCTGGCCTCCAGCCCCATTTCCCTAAATTCCACTGTTAGTTCCCAACAACAGGCTCAGCTCAATTGTCTTAGCCATTCACTCACTTTCACAGCTTCAATTTGGCTTCTCCCACCCAAATGACCAATTATTATCACTACAGAATTCAATTTCTAAGAAGCCACAGAGGCCCAAGAGCCCTGTTTTCTTTCTAATTTGCTCATGCTTTAAGATAGGACCTCAAAGATTTATGCTTCTTTAAACTCATGTTCACAGAACAAAGTAATTTGAAACCAGTAGGTGTTTAATAAGTACTTAGGGGATTTACTGACTGACTCTTTAGCACATGGGGGTTAAAAGTAACTTTTTTTTCTGTAGACATTGTAAAAATAGTGAGTACCTAATAATATTCAACATTGTTGTTGTTATTGTTATGTGTCATTGAGTTGCCTGTGACCCATAGTGACCCTATGTACAGCAGCTCTGAACCCTACCCTGTCCTGATCCAGTCTCACTAATTCCAAGACACCAACTCCCATTGCTCTAGTCACTATATCAATTCATTCCATCCAGGGTTATCATCTCCTGCGCTGTTCCACCACCCTTCCAAGCATGGTGTCTTTCTCCAAGGACTGGTCTCTCCTGGCCACATACCCAAAGTATGTGCGATGAAGCTCCAAAATCCTAGCAAAAAAACAAAAATCTACACTACTGGCAAATAGGCAACATCTTTATAAATGAAGAGAACATTGAAGTTGTTAATGATTTCATTTTACATGGATCTACCATCAATACCTTTGGAAGCAGCAGTTGCACTGAGGAAATCTGCTTTTAAGGACCTCTGTAAAAATAAGGAGGAGCAATGGTGTCAATTTAAAGACTAAGGTGCACCTGATTCAAGCCATATTCTTTTCCACTATTTCCTATGCAGCTGAAAGTTACACAATAAATAAGGATGACAGAAGTATTGATGCCTTTGAGTTTCGAGAATGGCATTGAAGATAAGCACTAAATATCCTACAAACTACAAACAGAACAACTATGTCTTGGAGAAGGTGCAGCCAGCGTGGAAACAAGGATGATAAAACTTCATATCACAGATTATTATTAGGAGGGGTAATCCTTGGGAAAGGACATTATTCTTGGAAAGGTGGAGGGTCAATGAAAGAAAGGAAGACCCTCAACAAGGAGAATCAACACAGTAGCAATGAGCTCATTGGATGCTGAGGATGGTGAGGATGCACAGGGTAGAGCAGGGTCTGGATCTGTTGTTTATAGGATCATGATAAGTTGTAGTCAACTCAATGGCACCTAACAACAACAATTATTGTGGAAGCTCTGGTGGCTGAGTGGTAAGGATTTGTGCTGCCAATCCAAAGGCAGGCAGTTCAAATCCACCAGCTACTCTGAGGGAGAAAGAGATAAAATCTCCTCCCTTGGAATATATAGCCTCTCAACATCTACTGATGGGTCAGCTATGATTCAACGGTGTATAACAACAAGCTACTATTGTGGTCCTGCGGGGGGGGGGGAGTGGCGGGGGGGGGTGGAGCATGCCTCACATATCGCCAAGAGGAGACTGGTAAGTAAAGGGTGAAAGCATCCATACAGTTAACTAACGAAGCTCTAGAAGGAGAGTACTGAGAGGTGAAGAAAAGTCTAGAAAAGCAGAATGAAACATCCCACATCCTGGGTGTGGGATGGAGAAAGTGCTAGGGATGGAGGTGGAATAGAAAACGGCCTCAATGAATGGACAGGAGAAATATTTAGAAGTGAATTAGAATGAAAAGAACACACATAAAATTTTTGGAGATGCAGCAAAAGCAGTGTTTCCCAGTATGCTGGAGATGAAAAGGGGGGGGGGATGGGGTTGCTTTCATAGTTCAAAAAATTTCTAGATCAGTCTTAAAATACAATGTTGTAACAGGATACTATCCATACACATACAAGGAATTCCAGTGAATGCCACCATCACTCAAAGAAATGCACTAACAACCAGAGCCAAAGAGGAGGAAATAGAAGATTTCTACCAACTTTTGCAGTCAGAGATTGATCGAATACACAATCAAGATGCATTAATAATAAGGGGTAACTGGAATGCAAAAGTTGGGAACAGAGAAGAAGGATCAGTAGTTGGAAAACATTGACTTGGTGACAGAAATGAAGCTGGAGGAGAGAGAGAATTTTACATAATCAACGATTTATTCATTGCAAATACATTTTATTAGAAACATAAACGCAGGCTATACACAGGGATTTCACCTGATGGTATGTGTAGGAATCAGATTGATTACATCTGTGGAAAAAAAATCAATGGTGAAGCTAAAAACTAGGCCAGGTGCTGATTGCAAAACAGACCACCAACTATATTCATATGCAAGTTCAAGCTGAAGCTAAGAAAAATTAAATCAAATCCACAGGAACCAAAATTTGGCCTTGAGTCTATCCTACCTGAATTTCAAAACCATCTCAGGAACAGGTTTAAGACCTTGAACATTAATGAAAGAAGACTAGATTAGTTGTGGAATGATATCAAGAATATCATCTAGGAAGAATGCAAAAGGTCACTACAAAGGCAGAAGAGGAAGAAAAGACCGAGATGGATGTCTGAACAGACTGAATATTGCACTAGAAAGACAAGAAGCTGAAGCAAAGGGGGGAAAAAATCAAGAAGTCAAGGAGCTGAACAGAAGATTTCAAAGGGCAGCATGGAAAGACAAAGTAAAGTATTATAATGAAATGTGCAAAGAGCTGGAGTCAGAAAATCAAAAGGGCCAAACTTGTTCGGTATTTCTTAAGCTAAAGGAACTTAAAAAAGAAATTCAAGCCTCAAATTGCAATACGTAAGGATGCTGTGGGAAAAATATTAAATGATCCAGGAAGCATTAAAAGAAGACAGAACGAGTATACAGAGTCATTGTTAACCAAAAGGAATTGGAAAACACAGAAGAATTTCATGAAACAACAAATGAGCAAAAGCCTATGGTGATGGAGGAAAAAGTTCAAGCTGCAAAGAACTGGCAAAAAATAAGGTCCCAAGAATTGACAGCATACTGAGTGATATAATTCAAATGACACTACACTGGATGTGCTCAGCAAGTTGTTCCAAGAAATCTGGAGGACAATCACCTTGCCAACTGACTGGAAGAGATCTATATTTGTTTCCATTTCAAAGAAAGATGACCCAACACAGTGCAGAAATTATTAAACAATCTCATTACTGTCACATGCAAGTAAGATTCTGCTGAAAATTATTCAAAAACTACTGGAACAGCACATCAACAGAGAACTGCCTTAAGTGCAGGCTGGTTTTAGAAGAGGCCGTGGTACTAGGGATATTATAGCTAATGTTAGATGAATCTTGGCTCAAAGCAGGGAGTACCAGAGGAATGCCAATTAGTGTTTCATTGACTATGCAAAGGCATTTGACTGTGTGGATCACAACAAATTTTGGCTGACTCTGAGAAGAGTGGGAACCCCAGAATATTTGATTGTGCTTAAAAGAAACCTAGGAGGCAATCATTAGAACAGAGCAAAGAAACACTGTACAGTTCAAAATTGGGAAGGGTGTATGCCAGGGATGTGTCCTATCTCCACACCTTATCAATCTTTATGCAGAACAGATTATCCAGGAGGTGAGGCTCTATGAGGAAAAATGTGGCTTCAGGATTAGAAGAAGACTCATCAACAATCTGCTTTATGCAGATGACACAATTCTGCTTGCTGAAACTGAGGAAGACCTGAAGTGCTTACTGCAGAGGGACTACAGCCTTCAATATACATTGAAGTGCAGCATCAAGAAAACAAAGATTCCCACCATGGGGCTGACTGTCAGCATCATGAGAGATGGTGAAGGGATTGAGATTGTTAACAGTTTTAGTTTGCTTGGCTCCACAATCAACACTCTTGGTACCAGCAGCCAGGAAATTAAAAGATTAATTACACTGGGAAACTCTGCTGTCAGAGACTTCTCCAAAGTACTGAAGAGCAACGATGTCAGTCTAGAGACTAAGGTGTGCCTGATCCAGGCCATAGTCTTCACAATTACTTGCTATACATCAGAAAGCTGGACAACGGCTAAGGATGACAGAAGGAGGATTAAAGCCTTTGAGCTGTGGTGCTGGAGAAGAGTATTGAATATACCATGGACTACTAGGAGAAAAAACAGGTTTGTTCTAGAAAGGGTGAAACCAGGCTGCTCCTTGGAGTCAAGGATTCTGAAGCTTCATCTGACATACTTTGGACATGTTGCAAGGAGGGGCCAGTCCTTGGAGAGGGACGTCATGCTTGAGAGGTTGGAGGGACAGCACAAGGGAAGAAGACCCTCAATGAAATGGATCGATTCAATGACTGGGGTTATGGGGGTGGGGGTGTCAGAGACAATAACTTTGGCTCATTACAGAGCAGAGTTCAGAGCTGTTGCATATAGGGTCTCTATGAGTTGCAGGCAATTCAAGAGCACATAATAACAACAACAGCAGCAAATATGTTAACTAGAGGGAAATTTATAGCTTTAAATACATTTAGCAGGAAACAAAGTTTAAAAATAAGTGAACTAAGCAATCAAATCAAGGAGTTGGATGGATAAAGAAGGCAACCCCAAAGAAGTAAAAATTGGGAAATAATTCAGGTAGGAATCACTAAATTACAGAATTACAAAAAAAAAAAGTTAAAGCATATTAGCAAAAGTAGAAACTGATTCTTTAAAAATGTTTCATAAAAAAAAGACACCTGCTAAGACTGATCCAAGAGAAAGAGAGATAGAGAGAAGAGATTAAAAGAAAGGAAAACAGAATGAAAAAACGAGACATACCTATAGAAACAGCAGAGATTTCTTTTCTTTTCTTTTTTTTTTTTAAGTGGGAACTTCTCTAACAAAAATGGCAGCCTGGTGGATAAAGAGTTTCACTACCAATCCAAAGGCAGATGGTTTGAATCCACTAGTTGCTCCATGGGAGACAGATGATGGGCAATATCTCTTCTTGTGTCTCAGAAAACCCTCTGAAAGGTCAGCACTGAGTCAGTTCCTATTTGAAGGTAATGAGTTAGTGAGTGAGTTAAACAGAGATGAGAAAGGTGCTCTGGGAACAAAACACAACATACGCATAATAAGCATATTCAGAAAATCACAAGTAGATTTACCAGAAGCTGAGATTGATTGATAAGCGTAAAATCATTCTGGCTGAGTATTCAGGGTCCAACTGGTGAAACCCCTTAACAGCAAGACTTAAATCTCTAAGAAGTAGGGAGCCAATGAGGGCCTCTGAACAAGGGCATGTAGTGATGACTGGTTAAGGTCATTGGTTGCTATCAACACCAACTCATGGCGGCCCCGTGTGTGTCCGAGAGGAGCCAACTCGGTAAGGTTTTTGAGGCTCTGAACTGCTTCCCCCGTTTCCCTGAAGTTGGGAGAACAGATGACCTGGACTTTCTTTCCAGGCGTCACTGTGCACATGGCTGACTTGGGAGCACACATCGCCAATGGAGGAGAAGAGGGAGTCCCTTCTCTCCTGCTCTGTGCTGAGCCCCTGGGAGGGGCTTCAGGGACGGATGGCAGACCGGCTGTCATGATAAAGTAAAGGCCCTGGCACAGAAGTATTGTGGCATTAAGAGGTGACATTTCCTGCAACAATGAATGAGTGGAAGCCCAAAATCTCTGTAAATGTTTATGAAAATTAATAAAATATAATTATAGAAAAAAAAAAAAGAGGTGACATTTCCTTGTCAGACCAGTTTCGAGGCTTAGTTTTGGATCTGCTCTAGAAAGCTCCACTTTGTCACCTTGGTGCTCCTACAATCCTGCTAGCGACCTCATCATGCTCTGTTGGCCAGCCAGAGTCACTTTCTGCTGCCAGAACCTATGAACTCTGATGGGCCAGCAATAATGTCATGAACATTTTCTTTTACTTTATATCCCACACACATATATTCATCACTAATCTTAAGTGAAGCTCACGGGGAAAACAAGTATTTTGATGCGTAAGCAAGCCAAAAATAGGTTTTATTTTGATAAATGTTTAAATAAATAAACTTATTAAAAATGCATTTATGATATTTTAAGTGAGCCAAGGGAGAGTGCAAAAGAGCACATATGCTGAATTTTTGGTAGGAACACACTCAAAGATGTAAAGAATCACCATCTTAGATAGGTGGGATAGAAGTGATATGCATTTTCCTCATTTAATACATTCTGTAATTATCACCAGGTAGGTGTAACTTTTACATGATTAAAAAAATTACTATTTTTGGAGTATCAATTTTTTTTCCACAGGGATGCTGGCCATCGTTCCCCACCCCTGTTGGAAGGTTCTAGAAGGAACTCCCCTCCTTTGTTCCATTGTTCCCACAAGGGATTTGCACCCCTGCCCTCTCTAGCCCACTCCACCCCAATTCACTCCCCCAACTCGTCTCTCTGCATGAAAGATGGGGGGTCTCTTGTGTGGCTGAAGGTACGGAGCATGCCCAGTCCTCAGCCTAACTCCACCTTCTCCCCCTTTCTCTTCTGCCTGCCCACAGCATTGAGCATCTGGTCCACTCTGCTTGCAGATAAGCTGACCAGGCAGTGCAGGCCTTGCTGTGTTAGGGCCATGGGTGTGAGGGAGGCCAATTCCAGACAGACGTCTGTGGCCACACACCTAAGTCTACTTTCTGACGGGCTGGTCAGTAACAGAGCTTCATTTACCTCCTGAGTTTGGGCCTCCTCTAATTCCAAAGTTAGAAGGAGAGTGGAGGATGTGATGTAGCAGTCACAGACACACCCTGGTGCCCTGTGGGTGACACTATTTCCTCTGGCTTCTGAATGTGGCTGTGCATGTGAGTCCTGGGACAGTAGGACACAGGCCTCTCCTCTTATCCCACCTGTGACTGTAGAGAGAAGATACACGCCCTCCTGGGGTATAGTCTAGCCCGCTTTTGACCTCTTTTTTTACGGCCCAGCCTAGAAACATGTTTTTAGTTAATATTCAAAATCTCTAACAGTGTTTTAGGAATAGCAGTAAAAAAACCTGCGTCACCAAGTAAAATATCTGAAGCCGGGCCCAGAGGTTTCATTAGCAGCAAGACATGTTAATGAAATCATAGCTCTTTTTGTTCAGAAAGTTTCAGTCTAGAAAGCTTATCTATTGATCTTAACCTTCTCCTTCACAAAATAAATTTTTTTTTTTAGAAAAAAAGAAAGCAAATTATGGGAGCTCAAATCTGCGGTTCCACCTCTGCTACTTTATTATTCCTTGTCTCCCTCAGATAAAATCATTATTCTTAAAATTTTATTCTTCCTTGTCTCCCGAAGATAAAAATCATTACTCTTAAAATCAAGTCATAAAAACACACCCATTTCCCAAGAGTTTATCAGTGTTTTGCAAAGTAGCTGGCTGCGGCAGGCACTTTAAAAGCCACAGCTAAGCAGCCAGCCAACTTCCACCCATCACACCCAATCTCCATCTGACAGATTTCAGGCTATACAATCACCAACGCCAATCGCTTCTCCCTTGGGTTTCCTGGAGGTGTTTGCCTCAAACTGACTCTAAGTTATAACTCAAGGTCATGAAAATAGTCGATTAAGATATGCATGCCATTTAATCCACAGAAAGGCAAACCTCATGCAACCACAGAGCTTTTGAAGTCCCCTTTCCTAATGCAAACAAATATGCATCATAAGGACATAAAGGCCTGAGCACACAGAAATAGAATAATGCTTTGGCATGTCTGGGGCCCTAGGTGGTACAGACGGTTAACACACTTACCTAATAACCAAAAGGATGGCAGTTCGAATCCACCCAGAGGTGCCCTGGGAGACACCTGCTCATTTACCTTTGGAAAATGAGCCTCTGAAGACCCAGTGGAGCACAGCTGTACTCTGCCCCACACAGGTCGTGTGCCAACAGTTGCAGACAACAACTGGTTAGTGAGAATCTAAACTCTCCGGACAAAATGTTTCTAATTGCACTGTTTTCCAGGAAATCACACAAAAGGGGCTAATGTCCAATGAAGCTGAAAATAAGTCCTTTTTCATGAAATTGGCAGACTGGGGTTTGGGATTTTAGGAACTGGAGTTAAAGAGAGTTGGGACAAGAGGCTGGTAAAGACAGGACAGGAAGGGCATATACAGCTATCTGTCCCAGGGAGGACCATGCTCCACCTCAGAACAGAAGGCCCCGCCACACTCTCACGACAGTGTCTCAGACAGCTGAAGGGCTGTTCACCTGTCAACAGTCAAGTCCACCATCCTGGCTCCTGCCCAGCTGCTGGCCACTAGACTCCTGGTGTCCCCATTCCTCACAAGGGGTCAAGGAAAGAAGTAGGAACAACTCTCCTACGGTGTGGATTTGAGGACAGCTATGGGCTAAGCCTCACAGCAAAGTTAGCACACCTGGACACGGGAGCGCTGTTCCCAATTAATCAGCCGTTGGCACTCTAAACCGTACTATCAGCCAAGTTTGCATATAAACACTTCGACAAACGTTTTCCACCACCTGTATGTCTATCTGTTTACTGTGGTGGCTGGGTGCTGCTATTCCAAACAGCAGGAAGCTTTCCTGTGGTAGACAGGTTTCACTTGTGCTCCCAGACTAGGAAAGATGGTGAACAAAGTCCTGGTGAGCTCCTCATGAAAATTAGTCCACGTAAACCTTATGGATCACATAGATTATTTGTCCAATGCAGTGCCAAGAGACGAGCCTCCTCACAGGCTATAAGAGTACAGAGCAGCTGCAATGAGGGAAAGTAAAGATTCTCAGGGTCAGACAGAACAGGGGCCCCCCGTGAGTCACAGCTAATCTGACAAACTTTCAACAACCCCATAAACATGTTACATAAATGTCAACAGATAAAAGCAAATACTTACAAACTTATTAACTATATCTTCTTAGCCATTTTAATTTTTTTTTTTAAATCATTCTGTGTGTTTCTTTTTGAAACCAATGGAGGAGTCTCCCATTGAAGGGCACAGACGGAGCAGGTATTCTGTATCTTCATGGTTCTAGGACTTCCACAAACAAGCCCCGACACAGTCCAGAGAAGGAGTGAGCTCTGAGTTCACATGGGGAGAGCAGGTATCCAGCGCCTCCCTCTCTGCTCTGCTCCTCTGTCCACCTTGTGAAAGCACTTCCTCGGCCACAGTGTACAGTGTGCATGCAGACTGTGAGGCTAGTTTCTAGATCCACAGAGCCTGGTTAACATAGTCTCATATGTCTCTTGTAGTTCTCAGACTCAAGGGCTTACCTTGAACCTTTGCAAGTCATCCTAACACTGAAGCCCACATCTCCTCTGCTCCCTGCACCCCCTCCAACCTAGTCTCCTTCATTCACTGTCCCTCAGTTCAATGACCAGAAAGCACAGCCACCCATCAAAGCAACACATGTACATTAGCCTTGATACCTTGTTACTCCCTCACCTCACAAACCATCACTCAATCCCAATGTTCTACCTGTGAAAGTCTCTTTCCTGCCTTCCCCGGTTCTCTGCTGCCCCTCTGCCCAGTGTGCCAAACCACCGCCCACCAGGGAGTTCTCCACAAGCCTCTTCAGTGACATCACCTTCATTCTGGAAAAGAATTGTAAATACTCTTTTTCTATTGCACTGTTCCAGTCTGCAGCCAGAAAAACAAAAGTATATCTCATCAACTTTAAATGAAATACCAAAATGGCCTCCTATTGTTCTCAGAAAGCACAGACACCCATTCCCACCCACAATACACACCCCTGGGCCTCAGGGTACTCTCTTTGCTGCTCCCTACCCCACCTCAGAAAGCTCCCCCTCATGTCAGTAAAGACGTGAGGACAAGGCCAGACTGTCCCACACTCAGCACCCTCTCTTCACAGCTCTTTCCAGCTGGTAATGGCTTTCATGGGGTTTTGTCATAAAGGTCTGTCTCCTCTGCCTCAAGGAAAGATGCTATGGGGGACTCTGCTTCTGCGAACCCCTCAACACCCCACAGGGCTGTGTTCAGAGTCGGGTCACAACAAATTAGTGCAGTGTGAGGGACACTGAGGAAGATATTCAGAAGGGAGCAGGAACCAGGTGCTGGTGATGGAGGCCTATCTCGGGTGGTATGTCAGGGCCTCAGTTTCTTCCCAAAGCACAGATCCTAGGATGTTCTTGAGGCTTAAAATGGTGTGTGTGTGTGTGTGTGTGTGTGTGTGTGTGTGTGTGTGTGTTCGTGTGTGTGTGTGTGTTTTAATTTGCTTATTGAAGGAAGTATTTTTAAATGTGATTTTTGAAAACAGTTATATAATCTATTCATGATAAAGGATTATTCCCCAGAAGGAATTATATTTATTACTAGTTCATTAACATAACATATAGGAGACAATAAAAGAAATAAAAATAGTATGATAGTTGGCTAGGGCATCAGTGAAAGTGAGTAGCAGCTAGTAAATAAATGGCACAATCACTCCTGATATTAACACACTGCATGTATTAATTTAATGATAAACTTTTAACTGTCAGAATTTAACTGCTTGAATTTCTAACACTCTTTCCTACAGCTCCTTCTTCCATGAATGAACTCTAGGATGTGTGGCTGAGCTAGAGGGGTTTCAGAGTTGTTGTGTGTACAGACTCTGGATTCTAGCTACCTGGGTTCAAATCCTGCCTCTGCCAGTAAACTGGAGTGAGCCATTTAACTCCTCTCATCACTAAACTTAAGATATGAATAGCACCTAATAACATCAAACACTTTATACGATTCTGAGGATTAGTTAACCCTGAATCTATGAAATGCTTTCAGCTCTATCTTCTGTTGTTTCTAGAAAGCAAAGCATCAGTGTCATTTTATGTTACTGGGTATTTTAAACTGCTTAGCACTGTACTGGCTATAACTGTTTTATTTTAGTTAGAATGGAACTCATTTACCACTTGAAACTAAGATAAAAAACTAAGTTAAAAAGCAAAATAAGGACTCACTTCGTTACACATGGAACTATTTTTAATGAAAATATTTTGAATACACAGCATAACCTTGTTGATTCAGATAAAACAAACCAAGTGCCTGTTGATGGATGGTTATTGGCTTCTTAACAGAGTGTGACAAACATCTCTCAAATATGCATGAATAACCTATTCAATGCCCAGCAAATTCACAAGCACATGCTATTTGCCTTTAATACAGAAAGCAACAAAAATCACATCCAGTTAATCAAGCTAGACAATACCACTAATCAGAAGGGAATCCAGCAAAATAAATCCTTGTGCTAGAGAGGAGCACAGGTAACAATATTAACTGTGGGACTGAGAAGACTATACATTAACACTGCATCATACAGCAAGGCACTTACTAGGGAAAAAAAGCCCTGTTGATTAAAATGTTATCAACCAGGAACATACAATCAAGTACTACAATGAAAATCAACAAATTGCTGAGCTATATAATGGCATAGAAGCATCTCACAGGTTTAATGAAAGACTCTGGACTAAAGAAAAAAACCAAACCTAAACAAAAATCTGGGGCTATACATGTGTCTTCGCAATCGTTTTAAGAACTGGCAAAGCTAATCAACTGTGACAGAAGACACAACAGTGGTAAGCTGGGGCTGGGGAGGCCAGCTGCCGACTGGGCAGGAGTGAAGAAAATCTTCTGGGACGATGGCAGTGTCCTCTCTTGTGACCTGGGTGTGGTTACACAGGCTTATACATACATAAAATTAAATCACCCCGTATGCATATGTGTTCTTTATGTATTCTGCTCCAGAATTAGTAATGTGTATCGTGACTGAGTTTATATACTTTGATGAAACAAAACTGACTGCCATTTGTGGTTAGATATTAAATAGAATGCTGCCAGCTGCCCAGAGTTACAACCAGGACATAAGGGCCCACTGGAAGAATCTGGTCTAAAAAACAAGGTATTAGAATTTCATAAATAAACTAGTATAACTTTAAATTTTTTTTAAAAAGACATGAGTCCCAAGACTGAAATTGTACAGTAAGTGTTTGTATGTGTTCCCAAACTATGTGAGACGAAGCTTCACCATCCTTGCCTGCAAGGAGCACTCTGGCTGCCCCTTCTCTAAGATGCAGTCTATTGGATCTTCAGAACTCTTCTTCAACACCACAGTTCAAAGACATCAATTCTTCTGTCATCCTTAGTCACTGTCCAGATGTCAGATGCATAGCAAGTGACTGAAAAGATCATGACCTGAATCAGGTGCATCTGAATCCGCAAACTGATGTCAGTGTAGAACTGCTTCATGGGGTCTCAAGGCAGCAACATTTTGGAAGCAGGTGGCCAGGCCCATCTTCTGACATGCGTCTGGGTTTGGATCACCAACCTCCTGGTTAGTAACAGGGTTCTGGAACATTTGTGTCACTCAGGCATGATTTGACAACAGGTAAAGCTACTCTTTAATGACATAGGTAGGCCAGAACAGTGGTCATGATTAGGATGGTGGCAGACGTAAAGTGGGCAGCAGTGTGAGGACCATTTAAGGAGGAGACTGGAGACATCTTTCTCTTGATTCAAATGCTAGTTACACGGAC
This sequence comes from Elephantulus edwardii, assembly GCF_000299155.1. Taxonomy (NCBI): domain Eukaryota; kingdom Metazoa; phylum Chordata; class Mammalia; order Macroscelidea; family Macroscelididae; genus Elephantulus; species Elephantulus edwardii. The sequence continues at coordinate 5,858,820 of NW_006399891.1, read as the reverse complement.
TTTCAGATATGCTGAAATCTCCACCAACTGGACACCTGAGATTTCTAGTTTTCACTGCACACAAGTTTGTGGGTTTGTTTATTTTAAAAAAGTAAAAATTCACAGGGAAGCTTGGAGTTTTCCTATTCCTGCAGACTTCTTTATGTGATTAGACTGGTTTTGACTTGCCACCACATATAGAGTAGCTGAGAAATTCAAGAGATCTACCCAAAATTTTATTCCAGTGGGGAAGAAAAGACAAGTCTTTGAGGTGAGTTTGAAAGAGATATGAGAGAAGAAATAGAGATGGTTTCTCTGTGCACCTGTGGAGTCCAGCCACTCAATCAATCTCTTAGATGCAGGTTGGTTGTTTTTTTTTTTTAATTTGAGATGTCATGAACAACACAGTCACCATATTACAGAGGTGTCTTACATTATTTGAAGGGAGTTCTGGTGGCCTAGTGGTAAGAAGCTGTGCTGCAATCCCAAAGGCAGGTGGTTAAAATCCACCTTGGGATTTCTCCAGGGGAGAAGGGTGGGCAATCTCCTCCTGTGTGATTTACATCCTCTGAAACAACACGGGAGGGTCAGCAAAGAGTCAATTCTGGCTTGATGACAATGAGTTTCATTATTTAATTCCCAAGGTGAACTCTGATGTGATAACTTGGACACGTGATGATAACACTGTGGTTGCAACTGACGTCAGTGGTTTACTTACCTGTGCCAGGTGTTAAACATGCAAAAAATGATGACGAAGACAGTGGTCCTCTTGCATAGACCAAAGCTTCACTACTATCCACTGGCTCACATTCTCCAGTCAACCACTAACAACAGATTGCAACTATTAATTTAGCTATATGGTACTTTTCTAGATAATACTTAGATTGACTAATTCTCCACTGTTAGTCTATTTCCATGAAGTTACAGTAATATAACTGGTTTAGCATATTTCTACAGAAAGACCCATTATCCCAAGATTCTGCTTCAGTTTTTATTTCAGGAGGCTCCAGCTGGCAAAGTGACCACACGTAATGCTGTGCTTTTCTTCTCAGTTCCCCACCTGAGTGAGCATAAAGGCAGAGATGAGACACAAATCCACAAGAGAAGGGAAGAGCAGATGTGCACGAACTATAGGTTCAATGCCTTCCTTTGGACTGTAGACTCCAAAGATGCAGGCTTGCAGGGTGACAGGTGGCAAAGTTCTGGGGATTCACTGTGACCCCAAGAGCTATGTCCCCAATCCTCTTTTGGACGCCACAGACAAATATGGTCAGGAGGCAGGTACTCTTGAGAAAAAGATGGGAATTTGAGGATTCATCATCTGTTGTTGAGCATTGTCAAGTCAGAACTGACCCATAGCTGGCCCTCTGGTGGGCTTTTAGAGGCAGTAAATCGCCTGGGAGGAGACTGTCCATCTTTCTGGTGAGGAACAGCTGGTGGATTTTAGCCACATACCTTTGGGCTGGCAGCACAATTCCTTATCACTAAGCTACCAGAACTCCCTTAAATAATATATCTTATATTGAAGCCACTTAACAGCCCCTTGCCTCCTCACACAGAAGGAACTCATTGGATGTGCAGGCGGTGTGGGTGTGGGTGTTCTGCCCACATCCCTGCCTTCAATGCACCTCATCCTCAACAGCCCATCTAGGGTTCTTTCCAGAAGGACATGGTCAGAAATAGCTGAGAAACATGCCTGTTTCCCCCACATCCTCTGTCCTGGAGGCCTGAACCTGTGGTTGACAGTATGGGACATGAAATCTCAACCTCTGTGGCCTCAGGCAGAGACAACCCTGATGTGTAGTTACCATCTCACAGCTGATGTGTGGGGTGAAGCTCAAAGCACCTGAGGGACTTTGAGATCATGCCTTGGCTGGCTTTCACCCCTTCCCTGCCTCCTTCCCCCATACCCTTACCAAGTGCCCCTGGAGTACCCATGGGTGCACCCACACGCACCCTCTTCTCACTATCTGCTTCTGAGGAGCCGGAACAATGAACACAAACCTCTGGCCAGCTTTTGGAGACCTGGTGGTTCAGTAATTAAAGTGCTGTACTGCTAACCCAAGGTCAGTGATGTCAACTTGCCAGTCACTCTGGAAGAGAAATATACGGCAAGCTGCTTCTGCAAAGATTCCAGCCTTCAAAATTCCACAGGGGCTAGGATTCCACACGTTCTAAGATCAGTCCTACAGGGTCACTATGAGTCAGAATCAGTTCACTGGCAACGGGTCTGGTTTTTTATTTGCTTGTTTGGCTAGCTTAGATGCCACCTCCCTAAATATGAATGGGCAATCAGCATAACCAGACACCTGCTAGTCACCTTCCGTGTGGACTGGAGCAAGCAAAATAAATAAGCAAGCCCTGGTGTGTGGAAGGTTATGCACTGCTAACTGAAAGGTCTGCAGTTCAAACTCACCAGCAACTCCATGGGAGAAAGATGGGGCGGTCCGCTTCCATAATGATTCACAGCCTTGGCAGGCAACTCCAGGGATCATAGCTAGGAGTCAGGACTGACTTGAGGTTTGGGGGGGGGGTGTTTTGTTTTGGGGTTGTTTTCTTTTTCTTTCTTTGTTTTGGTAAGTAAGCCCAATGTAACACCTTCAAATAGGGGATGGAAAGAGGAAAGGGTGGTCAGAAAGGGAAGACATAAACTCAGACAGAAGGAAAACAAATTCACGATGTCTCAGTCAGCTCGTGCCACTGTATCAGTGGTACCACCAGTGGATGCCTTTAAGGAACAGAGACTTATTTTCTCACAGTTCTAGAGGCCGATAATCCAAGGTTAGGCCGTGTCCATTACCTCCACGGCAGTACCTGAGCCTCCCTTGGTTCCTTGGTGTTCTTGGCTTGGAAAAGCTTCTCACATGCTGTCTCCCAGAGTTAATGCTGGTCTTTCTACAACTTGGAGGTGACTGGGTTTAGACTCTATCCGCACTGATATGCTCTCCTTAACATAACAAAAGAAAACTCTACTTCCAAATTAAATCACATCCATAGGCTCAAGGGCCAGAAATGTAACACTCTTTCCCCTCCAACCCATAACACTGTGCAAATAATGTAATAAAAGAGGTCTTACTCAGCCACCTTCAGATATTCTCTTTATTCATATGGGAGCCTCACTGCACACAGAAGCTCCAGATACACAGTGAATCACCTACCAACACACGGTCACTCAATCATTTATCGACACACAGCCAATTGCCCTGCCCACCACCATGTGCTCTGCTCTTACACCCTGCCCCTCCCCCACCCTCATCCATTTATTAAGAATCCTTTTGAGCACAGTCACCGTTCTGGCTGTAATTACCATGTTGTGTCTGCACAGAGAAGCTTAGACATAACAGGGGACAAAATTCTGAGTCTCTCAAAGCCTGCTTTCCCTCAAGCAGACTTCAAACAGCTCTTCACGTGACCTAAATAGAACTTGTACTTTTTAACAGTGCTCTAAAATTCTTTGAAACTAGACACAACCTCTCCCATGGCAAAAACATTTGCGTCCAGTTGAGTTATTGTTGCTGTTAGGGGCCACTGAGTTGGTTCTGACTGACAGAGGAAGATGAAGATTGCAGTTTTTCTCCGGTTCCGTCACTTCAGGATCGTACACTTTTGTTGGTAGGCACCATGGAGTTGGCTACAACTAAGAGTGACTACACACGGAACAGAATGGCACGCTGCCCAGTCCTGAACCATTTCCACAGTTGTTGTCCGTTGTTACAGCCACTGGGTCAATCCATCTCGTTAGGACCCTTTCTCTTTTTCACTGAACCTTTACCAAAGTGTGATGTCCCACTCAAATAGGAAGTCCACTCTACGATTTATGATAAACGAGTTGGGGGGGAGGTCTTTTATTCAGGTTAGTGCAACTCAATATATTTTGGCAATCTGCAAAATGAAAGTGCTTAATAAAAACAAAATCAATTATGGCTGTCCTGAGCAAATTTTAATATGAAGCATGTACTAGTAAAGATTTTATCATATTTTAATAATTTTAATAATATGCTTGAACCCTTCCTTGATCCCTTTAAATACACATACATACATACACATCTCACTCAAACTAATTACCATTGAGTCGGTTCATAGCTGAACCTCCACTGGGTTTGTAAGACTTTAAACTGCAACTGAAGGAGATTGTCCATCCTTCTCCCTCAGAGATGCTGGTTGAGTCTAACTGCTGGACCACGCAGCCTTAGGCTTACCAGTGCTACAGACCACACCACCAGCGGTCCCTGCATATCCCATACATAATTCCCACATAGCAATTATCATAGAAAAGAAACATCTCACACATACACACACTGAGATACACTGACGAGTCCATACATCCCTATAGAGTTCAACAGAAGACTGTCTGGCTCGCTTGCTTGGAACATGTTATCAGGAAGGGATCAGTCACTGGAGTAGAACATCCGACTGAAGAAGCAGAGGGACATCGAGGGTCAGAGGGACCCTTGGCCAGGTGGACTGGCATGACAGCTGCAGTGATGGACTCGGGCATACCGGTAACGACGAGGCTGGTGCAGGGCTGGGCCGTGGTTCATTCTGTTGTACATGGGGTCCGGGTGAGTGCACCACTTAATGGCCGTTATCTATCTCTGTATTTAATAAAGATAAAAATGCAGAGTGCATTACTAAGTCCTCTTCAATTACAGCCAAGTGCACAGGGTTGTGGTCCTGTGAATTTGTGGAGACGCATAGCATGAGGCAGGGCTGCTGGCAGCTGAGGCCCCAAATATGGCGGGGCCTCCAGAGCTCCCACAGAGACAGGGAGCCTGTGGGAATAAGGCTGAGCATTTAGCCACTTAGTTATCCTCTAATAAACCTTTTTTCCCCCTGAAATGTTGGTTTTCTAGTCTGTTTGTTTTTCCTCTTCCTTCATCCTTTGCATTTTTTCCCTTTTATGGTTAACAGTAGAAAAGGAATAAAAACAAATCCTTTCGGCTAAGAATCTTAAAGCCTTTAAATTTAATTATAAAATATTAACTCAGTAGTTCCCAAAGTTTTATTAGAATATGTTGTTGTTGTTGTGTACCAACAAGTCAGAGCCAACCCATAGCTGACCCTCCAGTGGGTTTTCAGAGACAGTTTAATTGCATGGGAGGAGACTGCCCCTCTTTAGGCCCTGGAGCAGCTGGTAGATTTGAACTTCATGTATTTGGCATTGCAGTTCAGCTCCTTACCACTAGGCCACCAGAGCTCCAAAGGTGTACATTTCTATAATATAGAAAAATAAGACACGAAGAAAAGCAACAGGTTTTCCAGTTGCCCTTTATTCAACAAATAATCATTCCGCATACACAATAAATGTGATTGACAGGATGTGTAGAGAAGAGGAGTCTGTGTGGCAGGGATGGTTAACATACTCAGCTACTAACCAAAGGTCCGGTGGTTCAAATTCATTAAGAGGTACCTCAGTAGTCAAGCCGAGCAATCTACCTCCTTAAAACAAATCATCGAAAACCCTATACTTAGATCCCTAGAGCCACATTTTTATTAACTTATCCAGTCCTGAGGGAAATGAAACAAAGGTAAATGGGAATTTATATAGAAGGACAAGGGGGAAACGCAGTAAGGAGGGCATGCAATCCAGAGTAGACCACCATGGCAGCCAGCTAGGAGATGATTGCTGTGAGAGTGCTTGAAGGTGGTGTTGCTATGTGCCATTGAACTGATAAGGGACAGAAATCTAAGGTCTTTGGTGGCCTGGTGGTAAGGAGTTGCATTGCCAACCTAGTGGCACACGGTTCGAATACACCAGCTTCTCTGTGAGAAGAAAATGAGTGATCTCCCCTGTCTGATTCACAGCCTCTGAAAATTTGCTGGAGGGTCAGCTATGAATCAGAACTGACTTGAGAGCACACAACAACAACAGCAACACAGGTCAAACGACAAAGGGAGCTGCCTTGCTAACCTCAAAGCACCGACTGTCTGGCAGTTTGAACCCACTGGTGGCTCCACTGGAGAAAGAGGAATAGTCTCTTCCTGTGTAGTTTACAATCTCTCAAAAATCCACTGGGGAGTCAGGGGTGACTAGGTTCTGCCTCAAAGGCAAGGAATTGAGCTGATGAGCCCACTGTGTGTGTCCTGCCTCTGAGATAGAAGTTGGTTTTGCATTTCTGATGGCTGAGGGGAAGCAAAATAATAATAATATTTCATGACACATAGGAATAGTTATGGGTCCCTTCCACCCCATGATGCTGAGACTAGGGAGACGCTGGGACAACTGCTGTTGTTAATTAGCTGCCACAGGGTGGGCCCCTGACTCTGAGTGGCTCCATGCCCAACAGGACGAACACTGCCTGGTCCTGTGTCATCCCCATGATCGGCTGCACACTGCACCACTGTCATCACAAGATTGCTACTGGCTGACTTTCAGAAGCAGATAATCAGGAGTTTCTTCCTAGTCCAGCTTAGTGTGGAAGCCCTGTCCGAACCCGTTCAGCATCAGAGCAACATACAGGCCTCCACTAATAGACTGGAGGAGGTTGTACACAAGGTACAGTGAGTGGGACTCAAACTCAGGTCTCTTCATGCAGAAGGTGAGATCTGCCACTGATCCACCAACATCTCCACACAACAGGTACACCTACAGAGACCCCATCACACACGCTGGAGTCCAACAGAGACGGTAGGGGAGGAGGCTGAATCATGGGTCTCCTGCAGGTGAAGGACAGTGGGGACATTGCAGCAGGAATCTGGCTGGGTCTGTTTCTATCCTTGGACCTGAGACAAGCCCCTCAGCTCAGTCCCTTGGCAACTGAGTGAACTCGAGACCTTGAAGTTCTACCTACAGTTGAAGTTTAGTGGGTATGAAGGAGACAGGAGCAGAATGCCTGAACCAATGCAGTGTTACACTATTGTTTTATGAGCTGGATAGGGAAGCTGTTGAGCTTTCTAAGAAGGAATCAGTATGTGCATAAAACAGATAAACAGAGAGCCATAAAAGATGCAACCCCAGCTGAACACTGGCTAGCCTTTCATACTACCTAATACTATGGAAACATTCCAGCTACGGACTCAATCCTAGCCCCCTTAGGACAAAACTCCCCTAGGCATTTGCTCAGGGAAAGGAAAAAAAAATTCTTGTTATTTTTTTAATTTCTTTGGAAAACAACTGGTGTAACAATGATTTTCTTCTCTGGGAAGCAATATAAGAGGTTGATGTTTAGAATTAGGACATTGGAGTGAACAATCAGAATTCTGGAGGCTCAAGGGTGGTGGCCGCAGAGAAGTGTGGGGGGAGAAAGGACTGTGAGGCCAGATGCGTGGGATCTGAGGGCAATGCTCCCAGCAAGCAGAAGGGGTCAGCAACGTAGCACATCTTACCCACCCCAGGAAAGCCATCAGATTTAAGGGCCAACTCGTTCACCTTGTATCATTTCCTCTTTTCTCAGCTAATAATTTCTTCTTTTGGAAATAAAATGTCTACTCAAGAATAAAGTTTTGGCGAGGGCGACGCAGCGCGAGGGCGACGCCACCAGACCGGGGAACGCCAGGGGAACGCACCCCGCCGCCCGCCAGGGGAAACGCACGCGGCCGCCCGCCAGACCGGGGGAACGCCGCCGCCAGACCGGG
>NW_006399891.1:5831861-5844729 GCF_000299155.1 Elephantulus edwardii | reverse complement strand
TTAATAAAATATAATTATAGATGAGAAAAAAAAAGAATAAAGTTTCCTTTTCACACTATTGGGACATCATACACCCACAGCAGTAAATATTCAAATATGCCAATGATGTAGGACAAACAAAACACCACGGGCTCTCCTGGTGGATGTAATACAATAATTACGGCCCATTAGTGTTAAAATTTATTTAGCAGGTTGACAATCAGAAAGCCTAAAAAGCAGACTAGACAACATCAGAGTGTATCACACTGTCTTCATTACCTAGTGCTGCTGTAAGAGAAACTCGAAAAATGAGTGGTTTTAACAGGAATTTCTTGCTCACATCTTAGGACACTAGAAGTTAGAATCCAGGGAACCAGCTCTCTCTGTTGGCTCTGGAGCAAAGACCTTGTCTCTGAATTTCTGCTCCTTGGGAACATTCATGTAACCTGACATCTCTCTTTCCTCATCTCTGCTCCTCTCCTTTGCTGGTTTAATCTCTTTTATATCTCAGAAGAAATTAACTCAAGATACACCCTACACTATCTTGCCTTGTTAAAATAAAAATAAAACCCATTTTCAAATGGGATTATAATCAGAAGCATACAATGTGAGGATTTACAACACTTATTTTGGGGGGATTCACAGTTTAATCCATAACACATATAATAAAGAAAAAGTCTTGCTGAGTAAAACGTTTACCTCAGTGATACATTCATGAGGAGAGGTATACCCACAAAAGTGTGTGTCTACACAAATCCATCTATATTATTGGGCTATGATATAAATTGTATTCTTGGTCATTATTTTAAAAGTTCCACCTCAATGAAATGTGATCCACTTTAAGGAAACCCAGTACAACATCTTCATTTATTGAATGGTCAATTTAAGAGATAATTATTCCAGGTAAACAGAAATCCTTAACGATACACCACGTATATTCATTTTGTCTGCAAGCCAATATAGAATAAAGTGGAGAGGGGGAAAACTCCCAGAATTTCTTTATTTGGTAAACTTTCTTCCTGAATTTAACATGCAACAGGTTGTTTAAAAAAAGATTATGTACAAATTGTCAAGTTCACTATAACTCTTCCTTAAAGTGAGGTGTGGTTGTTAATGAATACAGAATTGGCCTTGGAATAAAAATTTACCAAAAGTCAGAATATAAATTATTACTTTGTCTGGAATAATGGTCCAATAACTCCTTTATGGAATAAACCATGACTATACTTTTCACACTAATTATATACTAATCAAACACAGAGTAGAAGAGAGAGCTAAAGTGGGAATATAGTGGGTAAGGACCGTTTTATCTCTGACAACCAACCCTCAGATCAATTTACATATATGGAAATAAGGCTAAATTTCTATTCTTCAAGAAATTCTCTTTCAGAAGAGAGGATCACTTTATGTTTGAACTTTTGCAAAGTCTCCTGAATTATAAAGCATTCTCTCAATTCCCTTCTCCTGAATGGCAAAAAAACAAAATGCCTTTTATCTCCAAGAAAACAGGAATTGAAAATTAAGTAATTTGCTAATTCTAGATGGGACAGTAACTGATTTTAAAGGTGGAAATCAGGAGATATATATACATACACACACATATATACTTATTTATCTAAAACTTGGTAGTTGTTGATTGCCTTCAAGTTGAGCACGAGTTATAGCAACCCTATGAACAAAAGGCCTGAAGCCCCTCTACAACTATCAACATTTATCAAAGTTCACAGAGTTTCCAGAGGCAGGTTATTTAGGAAGTGGATGCCACTCCTGCTTCCAAAAACCCTGGTAGTAAGGCTGCATATTTCAGGAGATGGATGTATTTTGCATGAAGTTGCTGGAGGATGATTTAGAGAAGACAGTCTGACTGGACCTCAATCAGTCCCAGATTGGGATGATTGTAGGGCTCACATGATTGAAATAGGATGACTATATAAATGAATGACTAAAGAACACCACAATTTTAACACTAATTTAAGAACATGTTATTGGGAAGGGGCAGCATAATTGCCTGTATTGGGTGCCCTTCTACAAGTCAAACAGCGTGGCTAGGTTGTGGAGATCATGAATACAGGCATGAGAAAGAAAGAACAAAGAATGTGGAGTTCTTACTGTGAGGGAGCACACAGAGCTTGAAATAAATTCATAGTGGCAGCATCATTCAGAGATTCAAGAAGCACCGTATGCCAAAGGCGGCAGAGAGAAAAGAATCTGCTTTGATGCCAAAAGTGGCTTAATAATGACAAAGACTCTGAAGTCAAAGACGCACGGGAAATGTCTGCATAAAGTGATTTTATAAAATGTGAGAATTGATATTGCATTCCTAAATTATTGCACTTACATGATGTGGTTTTAAATCACTAAGCAAATTCATAAATGGAAACTAAGTGAACACTTCACATTTCACCTATATGTCTACAATGTGCATGCTCAAATTGGCCTAAAACCTTTTATCAAGTCTTCTCATTGGAAAATTAAAGCTACTACCAGCCACTCTTTGGGAAAGAGATGTGGCCACCTGCTTCCTGAAAGACAACAGCCTTGGACAGCCCGTGGAGCAACCCTATTCTGTCGAATCCGTGTAGAATCACTAGGTGGTTGTTTTTAGGTGCCGTCAAGTACGAGTCACAGCGACCCTATGAACAACAGATCTGACACTTCCCATCCCACCCTCACACTTCCTGACATGCTCAAGCCTATCTCGTTGAGGGTCTTCCTCTCCCCTGAGGACTACTATGAGTAGGAATTAACTCAATAGCAATGGCTCTGGCTTTGGTTTTTATACTCAAAGGCACCTTATATCTGAATGTATATGGTATTCTGCATTCCCAATAACTAAGTTGCCAACAACTGGCATTGAGAGAATTGAATGGCAGGCAGTTAGATTAAACTCCCTAAATTAAAATACTGAGAAGTGCAATAAAACCAATTAATCTGTTTTTTTTAAAAAAAATATACTTCTTAGGGAGCTCTGGTGGCCTAGTGGCAAGAAGCTGCACTGCAATCCCAGAGGTATGTAGTTCAAATCCACCAGATGCTCTCCTGGAGAAGGACAGGCAATTTCCTCCTGTACCTGTCAGATCTGATTTGATCACACACACACACACACATAAATTTTTTTTAAAAAATTACACTTCTTTGACTATGTGGAATAGGTGTTCTTGATGCCTTGCCCCTTTCTGCCCCATTCTGGGTTCACCCAGAGCTGAGATGGACAGTTTCCAGACTCACAGACAGCTCCACCCTGCCAGCCAGCCCACCCTGCCAGCCAGCCCACCCTGCCCCTCTGCTTTCCCTGAGGATATTCTTTGGTGCCTCAGAACCTGCGCAGGCTAACAGCAACCTTGCAATGCTGGGCATTTCATGACTCAGGGATTAACTCTCAACCAATAGCAGGCAGGCTCTGGAGGACAAATTTTTCCAGTTCTCTGGTGGACTGTTCATTTGCATATGGGGTTCAGTCAGCTCTTACTGGCATTCCTATCTCATTTTTACCACTCTTGAATGTGTTTCCTGGACCCCAGATAGACTACCAGGACCCAGGATCTGCACGTACAAACTAAATCAGCATCATTGACAATCCCATGTCTCCTTTGGAAAACAGCTAACGATTTCATCTGGCTCAAACCCATAAGCAAAACCCTTGGCACCAACAGTCAGGAAATCAAAAGATAAGTTGCATTAGGAAAATCTGCTTTCAGGAATCTCTCCGGAGTGCTGAAGAACGATGTTTAGAGTCTAATGTGCACCTGATTCAGTCTTCTCAATTACCTGCTATGCATCTGTGAGCTGGACAACGAATAATGATGACAGAAGAAGAATCAATGCCTTTTGAGTTGTGGTGCTGGTGAAGTGTTGGACATATCATGGACCACCAAGAGGACAAACAGATCTGCCCTGGAGAGGGTGAAACCAAGCTGTTCCTTGGAGGCAGGATTTTGAAACTCCATCTCACATACTTTGGGTATGTTGCCTGGAGGAGCCTGACCCTGGAGACAGACATCATGTTTGAAGAGTGGAGGGACAGTGCAGGAGAGAAAGACCCCAGATGAGATGGACTGAAACAGTGGCTTGTGACAATAGAGTCAAGTGGGTCAGAGACGGTGAGGTTGGCTCAGGATAGGACAAAGTTCAGAGCCCTTGTTCATAAGGGTCACTGTGAGTTGTAGTTGGCCCAATGGCATATAACAACAAACATCTGCAAAAATAAAGTTAAAAGAGCTTTAACGTCATTCTTCACATCCATTCTTGGGCAATTTATACTCAATCTTTGGCAATGCCTAATTCATCCTTCTAATGAATATTTCATGATCATCTACTAATGTAAGGAGTCCCTGAGCAGCACAAATGGTCAGGGCCAGGCTACTGCCCAGAGGCTGGGCGTTTCAATCCACTCAGAGGCACCTCAGCAGAAAGATCTGGCAATCCATCCACTTCTGAGAACCCAGTCACTGAAAATTCTGCAGAGTTCAATACTGCTCTGAGACACACACTAACTGGAAATGACCTGACAGCAACTGGTTTGGGTTTTATGAGTAATGCTATGTATCTCAGGTGGTACAAATGATTAAGGGGCATGGTTGCTAGTTGAAAGATTGAAAGTTCAACTCCATCCAGAGGTGATGATAAGAAACATCTGACAATCTACTCCCCACCCCTCATCCCAACTTTGAAGGGGGAAAAAAACGCCACAACCCAAACATGATTGAAAATGATATGGGATACAGTCGACTCTGACCCACATGTATGAATTCACAGTGCTGACTCATCATCACCTGATGCTGGTGTGAATACAGACTTTGTCTCTTTGTTGAAGTGTATACTTGGGTGAACAAAATTCCCTTCTACCCTCCAGGACTTCACACTTGAGAAGGGGACATGAAATGTGAACGAGAAGAAATTCTAAAATCAAAGATGCTGCAGACCCAGAAGGGGGATGGAGCAGTTCCATACAGAGGACTACTTTCAGCTGTCCACTAACTGAAAGGTTGGTGGTTCAAAACCACCCAGAGGCACATCACAAAAGATGATCTATTTCCAAATGGTTACAACCTTGAACACCTTCCGGAGCAGTCCAACTCTTCACAACGACAGTATTTCATCTCTACCCAGACAGAATCTCTCATCAGATTTTCTAACTTCATTTTTTATTGAAGAAAAAAAGTCTTTTTATAATATTTGCCTTAACTCATAAAACTTAAAAACTCACTGTCATCAAATTAATTCCTACTCAAGGCAACCCTTTACTGAGTTTCCAAGGCTATAAATCTTAATAGCAGGAGACTAACCATCTTTCTTCCATGGAGTTGCTGGCAGATTGGAACCCGCGGAGACAGCCTGGTAGGTAACAGCTACAAGCTGAGCTCCTTGCATGGACTCATCTCTCTCTCATTGTCATCGATTTGGGACTGACTCGTAGCTGACTCTCCATTGGGTTTCCGAGGTTGTAAATCACACAGGAGGACATTGCCTAGCACTCTCGCTCAGAGCAGCTGGTGTATTCAAATGGACAGAGAGGCACAGCCCTTGTGTTAGCAGAGCAACCGCCTGTGGGCTATGCTTAAATAAAGTACGATAATGAATGGCTTACAGATGACTGACTGACAGCAAAAGGAAAGCATTCCACATATCGCCAGGTTTCTAATTGACACCACATGGTCAGGTGCAATAATGAGACCCAGGAGGTTTCCTGGGGTTTCTCTGCTTTTGATGTTCTCTCTTCCTAGAAGACCCTTTCCCTAAATACCTGCATGGCTCACTCCTTCACATCTTCAAACTCCCTGCACTCCAGACTTTCCCTGGCCATCGGATACAAAACAGCACACATTCTGCTGTCACACTCCACCCATTTCCCTGCTTCAGTCTTCTTAGCACCTAAGAAGCACCTGACATATATATATTCAGCACCTTAGCACCTGATTTGTTATATATTTGCTTATTTATTTATTTTCTATCTCCTCTCACAGAAAACTCTCAATTTCCCCCTGACTATTTTGGAAATAGATTCTCAGGTGTTTCTCCCAAGGCACCACTAATATCTGGCTCAGCCAGGTGCTCAGTGAGAATTTGCTGAAGGAATAATTGCATTATTTCACTGAGAATGCCTCAAAATCACCACGACTACAGTGGAAGTTCCATAAACTTGTGTGGAATCATGACACTAGCACATAACTCAGGCTTAAAAGGTACACGAGGAGCTCTGGTTGGGTGTAGTCCGTAAGGTTTGTGTGGCTAACCTAAATAGACGACTGGTTTGAAACTATCAGTAAGATCTCAAGGAAGAAGATAATTTCCTACCATGTGACTTACAGCCTCCAAAAAACCACTGGAGGGCCAGCTAGGAGTTGTTTCTGACTCAACAGCAGTGAGTTGAGTTTGAGTTATGAAAGGGCACACAATTATTTTATGAGGAGGAAGAAAAATTGTAAAAACTTCAATATATGCCCCACTCATTCTTTCACTGACATTAAGTCAGAACTGATTCATAGCTGACCCTCTTGTGGGTTTCTGAGGCTGTAAGTCACACTGAAGGAAAGTGCCCATATTTTTCCTACAGAGACTTGAACACCAGAGAGGTTCACACTGTGGGCAAGCAGCACAATACCCCATGGACTACACCACCAGGGAAGAATGAATACAAACTGTCTTAATTCTACCATAAACTTACATAGGCCGTAAAAATGCAACTCCTTTCTGAAATTTCTGCATCTTAGATACACCAACTTTAGGAGCACCTGGGTGGCCCATGAAGCACTCTAAAATAAGCATAAAGTTTGGGAGTTCAAACCCACCCAGAAGCATCTTGGAAGTCAGGTCTGGTGAGCTGCTTCTGAAAGGCCACTGCCTTGAAAACCCTCTGGAGCAGTTCTCTTCTGTACACACCGGGCCACCATGAGTTGGGATCCATGCCTCAGCTACTAACAAGCATAACATTTCTAGCTTACTGGAAAGGCAACGTATTCATGCAGTAGATGTTTACCACGTGGATCTCCACTGGTCCCGATCTGCTCACAGCTCTTTGGAGGAAAGAGGCGCAGATGTCTCTTCCCATTAAGATTTACAGCATCAGAAATGAATGGAGTATCACAATCAGTCAAAATTGACTGCACAGCAGAGGGGTGTGATGAGCTGGGTGAAGTGCTGTATTTGACACCTACTTTCAGAAAAATCAACTCTACACTTCACTGTGAAGCCATATTTTGCCTTTTTGATAGGAAAAGCTCATGTTTTTTTAAAACACTCATGGTTTCCCACCATTTCACCATCTGTTTTGTATACGTTACAGAGTCCTGAGAGAGAAATTTTATAAAAAAAGATTTCAGGTAGAGTTTTTTGTTCAGAAAATTTAAAGGTGAGCCATTTCTCTTTCATTGAATTTAGGGGAAGGAGGGGAAACTCTATTTAGCAACCTTTAATGCCCACTATTAAGAAAATCACATAAGTAGTTGTCAAACTAATTACATAGAGCTAATTGGTTCCACCACAAAGTCAGGCTCCAAACACAGCAGGCCCTCATAGCTGGGTGGTAGCCTTTCATTCACCCCTGTTGAGTCACAATTACATTTTCACAAGTCTCTCTCCCCCTTACTTGTGGCCTCAGCCTAACCCACCTCTTCTTTAAGTTGACTTAGACACTGAGGCCAAGTTCCTTTCTACCTCAAAATGCCTATGATTCTGTTTCAAAGAGTCCACCTCTAGGCTTCCATAGAGGATCTTCTCATTTGCCTGAGGACTTCATTCCACCAGTTCCTCCCTGTGCCCTGGCGGTTACTAGGTGAAAGGGTGGTTCAATGGCAGAAGACAGGCAGTCAGCTTCCTTAAAAGTTTACAGCCTCTGCTGATTAGATATTATAGTCATGACATGAGTCCAGAACGAAGGCTGCATAGTGGAGTGGACTTGGGGGAAGGGATTGTATAACAATGAAAAAATTATTCTTTTACTTTTCAAAGAGAAGAGTGAGCTGGAGGGGAGGGGTGGCCAGGGAGAAAAGTGCAACAATGAATGAATGGAAATCCAAAATATATGTACATTTTCATTAAAATTAATAATAATAGTAATAATAAATTTTTTAAAAGTTTACAGCCTCTAAAGGGAACTCTGGTAGCCTAGTGGCAAAAAGCTGCACTGCAATCCCAAAGGCACATAGTTCAAATCCACCAGATGCTCTGCTGGAAAAGGAGGGACAGTCTCCTCCTGTGCCAGCTGGATCTGACTCAAATGGTACACAATAAGAGAAAAAGAGAATTTTTTAAAAGAAGAGTTTACAGCCTTGGACACTCTGGGAGGTAATTCCACCCTGTCCTGCTGGGCTTCGAGGAGCCAGTAGTGGGGTTTTATATTTTCGGTCTTTCTTCTCCTCAATGGATCCTTCTCCTCAGCTTACAAGGTAACACACAAGACTTCCTAGGCAGTCTGTTCTTTGTCCTCTACGTTCTCACTCCTTGGGGATGTTTATCATGTGGAGCTCTGGTGGTCTAGTGGGTAACGGGTTGCACTGCCAACCCAAAGGCAGCCAGTCTGAAGCTACCAGGTGCTCCGAAAGAGGAAGATGGGGACTCTGGTGGTGTGTGTTTACAGCCTCTAAAAACCCACTGGAAGGCCAACCACAAGTCAGTTCTGACTCAACGGCAACAACAGCATCCTTCTCCTTTACATCCTAGTTACTCAACAGTCCCCACTGCTTTCCACGTTCACCAGGGCCACTTTAGTCTCTCACAGCCAGCTGCCCCCTGCACCCATCTGAAGGTTAATCAAAGAATCTGGGAGTCAAATCCAATGGCTCTCTTCCCTGGGGAGCCGTCCCCATGGGGTGGTGCTGTGGAACAAAGGTAGCCCGGCTCACAGCTCCTCACTTCCAGAGCTCCACACATCCCTCTGCTCCCAGGATCAACCTTGGGCTGCCACTCCTCCTTAACCACTCTCTTCTTTCACCTCCTACAGATCACCATTCCTCAAGTACCCTAATCGTGCTCCTTGCTTCTCTCTCCATTGTCTTTACTGGTCATTCCTGGGATCCCAAAATTGCTCCTAAGGAGAGGTTATACAAATCTCTCTTTGTAGTTGGGACCTCCCTCCAAAGCCCTCTGCCTATATTCCCATGGTTTCGGTCTGATGAAGTTGTCATGTCATGACTGAAATGTTTCATCTGCTCATCATCCTCTGTGTACCTTCTTTCTGATAAGGATTCAACCATTCTTGCAGCTGAACTTGACTTCTGGCTTCCCCGCTCCCTTTCTCTTATTCTCAACGTTCAGGTTTCTTAGATTATGCCTGCGCTCCCTGTCTTGGGACTGACCTGTCCCCCATCTTCACTCCCATGGCCTAATTTCTTCTGACTTCTAATTTAGCAATGGGCTTTACCAGGACTTCCTACCACCTGTCTCCTCTCACTTCAATATGTCCGTTCAACGCACAGCAGAACCTCCCTGAAGCACATTTCTGGTTCTTACATCAGCTTCCCTGTTGCTCCTTGAGAACCTTCTGGAACCTCCCGATCCTCTCCACATATTGACTAGAATACATACCCCGGCCTGGCAGACAAGTTGTTCCTCAGGCTTGGCAGAACCTCTCCTCACCTTCTCTCTCCTTGCATCTCCTACAGGCGTTGCCTGTGCTCCAGCTGAAGTTTTTTGTTCCCCGTGCACACACACACTTTTTCCTTCCTTGTGCACACACACACACTCTCTCCCTCCTCTGGTCCTTTGCTATGGTGTGTCACCTCCAAGCAAGCCCTTCCTATCCTCCCAGTCCAAACGTTACATGCACAAATCTCGGCTCAAGTTCCTCTCTCATCCATGAAAACTTCTCTGGTTGTATCATGTGAAGTTGGATCACACCACCTTGCAAGAATACAGCTTTCCACCACCTTCCATCTTCCACCATGTTCACAGTTACCTAAACACCTGCCCCTTCTCTCCTAGGCCAAGAGTCTCCTGTTTGCAGGACTTTAGTCTTTCCAAGCCTCTAGACACTTCCCACCTCTTATCCAAACAGTTTAAAGTGCCTGAGACAGGCAACTAACAAATATCTATAGATAACTCAGGTTAACTTTGGATTTTAGAGACTGACATTCTTCCAGTTTGAGCAACAAGTACATCCTCCCGCCCCAGTATACGTTTTCTCCTCCCATAGCACCATAGTTTATGTCTTTAGACCACATAGATCAATTTGCTAGTATCTTTGACGCCCAAAAGAAACTCGATAATGAAAACGAAAAGCATTAATGTTACGTTAAGTGAGGGAAAGATATTCACACAAAGCAAATGGTTGCCACAAGCTACAGCTGCAGGTTATGGCAGAGGGACAGATATTTACCAGGCTGAGTTACAGGACCCAAGCTGTGTCATTAAACTCACCTCCTGTCTTTGTAAAAACCAAGCGTTACATTTTAAAAGTATCACATTTGAATGAGGAAGTCACTCATTTCCAGGTCATCAATTTTGCTGCTGTATAGTCCTCCTTTCTCAAAACATGGTTTTTGGTAATTCCTAAAATTCTTACATTTTCTATAAGCTATTTATGGTTTTTGATTTTATGATTTTTAAAAAGGGAATTTTTAAAAATAATGTCTCTTAGAACTTTTTTAAAATCCCACAAGTACTCTTCTCAGAAAGCAATTTGGCAGAGGAGGCGTAAAGAACCAAGGTTCAAAATTCCTTGGTATAAATCTATCCCTAAATCTTGGATGCGATCCAATCACCTCACATTAAAATTTTAAAAAGCTTGACTTGAAAGACGTGGGGAAATTTACGTTGTGTTGACGGCCTCAAGAGCACCTGGTCTATAGATCATCATTAATTAAGACAAATGGAAAGGGGCAGGAGCATAGCTGGAGAGCCCTAGCGTTAGTATATGATGTTCAGCATAATAACAATAGCATGTTTACTTTGAAAAAAAATTTACACATTTCTATAGAAGGAACAACATTGGATGCCAAATTGCTATGTATTTATTTACTCATGCAGCCATGACTGCTGAAGGTTTTTCAGAAAGGACCGGGGCAGCCAGTTTGGTTTCTGACAGCACTGCAGTAGAACTGAAGGTATTATGCTTGAGAGTCTACTCCAAGCAGGTTCCTCTAGTCACACAGCATTGGAATCAAGACCTATCAAGATGTTAAGTGCAAAGGTATGTGCATTCTTGTTAATAAGGAGAGCCAAGGAAGAGTCCAAACGCAATGGACACACAGGCATATGCCATATGCCTTCCTCTCTCTTTCCATCCCCACACCAGCCCATTCTTACCACGCAGAGACAATTCAGCTTCTCTAGACACTGGTGCATGTCTCTCTTCTGGCTCCCACTGAGTTCCTGTCAGCCTGGCATTTCCCAAGTCCCCCCCTAGTGGGCTACACCAGGTAGGTAAGCAAGGACTTCACCTATCTGGACCCCATTACCCCGTATAGCTCTTTGGGGATTCCAGCTCCCAATCACACACAGCTCCACCTAGCCATTGTGGAAGCTCAGAGAGTAGAGGCAGCAGCAGTAATAAAGTATTCCATGTCCTAAGGAATAGTGACGCCGACCAGAGCGTACAACATATTTCTCAGTATGATCTTTTTCTTATTATATGTAATAACTCTCCTTTGCTCCCTGCCCCCAAATCCACCTTTCCACACACCATTCCAGAGTTTTATCTAAAAGAAGCAACACAAAGACCACCCACCATTGAACCCCAAGGACCCTCCTGTCTAAGTGTGGAAGAAGAAGATCTAGCTGTTCAAAGTTGTGGGAACAGGTAGAGTAATGAGCCATTAAAGACCCTTCTTCAGATCTGGTAAGACATAAACAAAAGAAACTGCAGAGTCAGGAGTCCACGACCCTAAGGACCAAAGCTGGAGAGAAGTGTCACAGGGCAGAAGCTGTTTTCAAAAGCCAAGACACTCCAAGTCCGGAGGGTGTAACCGTTATCCTCTTCTTCTGCCATGTGTCCAAGAGAGACATACTCACTTCCACAACCTATGCTGACAGGCCTGAGAAAAAGGAAGCGAGAATGCCTACTCCAGAGTCGGCCACGCGCAGAAGCAGCACGGGGACTCTGCACAGAGTGCTCAGGGCCAAAACGCCACCGTCCCACCGTCTTGAGAGATGATGGCAAGTTGGGGCACTGGTACATTTTGGGCTTGGGCGCAGTTTAGGGAGCATGGAGACAGGCGCACTCGTACAGGCACACATGCACACAGTCACACACACGGGATGTTACAAGCCCGTCCCTTCCCCTCTCCACACTTCACACACCAAGAGCATCCAGCCCACCTCAGCGTTCCATCATCACACTTTCTCCCGAGCGAGTCAGGATGGATCCTAGCGAGATGAAGGATCCTAGCGAGGATTCCTGGAAATGTCATCCCCCAACACCTCCGCTCCGCCACCCCCATCCCCTATGCCGTACCTTTAACACATACACACACTCCTGCCACGACTGTCGCCAGGCCCGCCCGCTGCCCCTCAAGCTCTGGGATCTCAGCGTGCATCTCCCGGGTACCAGGCAGCTCTCCTCCCGGCGCCCCCTTCCCCAGCCCCGCTGGCTCGATGGCTAAGGCGCTGCCTTCTGGATGTCGCCTGCTGTCCCCCGCTCACCCTCACTATTGTTCCACGTCAGCCCCCTCCCGTCCAGGGGCGCCCTTCGGCGAGGACCGGGCAGCATCCGCGCCGGGCACCCCTCCAGCCGCCCCACCCCGCCCCACCCCGCCCGGCGGTGGTACCTTGCCTGACAGCTGCGTCCCCGGGCCCGCGGGAGCAGGCGGCGCTAATGACAACCTCGATGCCGAGCCTGGGAATCAAGCTCCGCTCCAGCCGGCCCTACCTCCAGCGCCACCATCTTCTCCCGCTGCCGTCGCCGCCGCCGGGACCGCGGCCGCCCGCGCCCGGCTTCAGCTCCAGCTCCGCAGCC
>NW_006399891.1:5814451-5831735 GCF_000299155.1 Elephantulus edwardii | reverse complement strand
CACGCCCACCCGCGTGCGCGCGCTGCGCGAAGCCGAGGCGGCGGCGTCCTCCGCGGGCGGCGGGCTGCAGTGCCCGGCTGCGGTGCGTGTGTGGGGTGCCCGCGCCTGTCTCTGCGCGCCTCGCTCCGCCCCAGGTCTGGCCCTGTCTCCGCTTGGGGCCGATTCCCTGCGGGGCTAGATGTTTCCTCCTCGGCGAAAGCCAAAGAAAGTCCCCGGTTTCCCAACGCAGTGGTGCCCACCCTCTGCACGTAGGAGCCAGCCGCACTGAAGCCGGGCAGCCTCGCCGCTCGATCCTCTTCCTGTAGTTACGGCCGAGCTTTTCAGCTCCCCGGCCCTGGAGTACTCTCCGCCCGCACCGCACGGCCTAGCGGCGGTCCTGAGCGCGCTGCAGTCCTGCGCGTTTGCCGCCAGGGGGAGCGCCGCCTCCGGGCCGGAACGAAGCCGGCAGGTCTGCAGCCCTTCGGGGAGCTGCCCTGTCCCGCTGGGAAGAGCAAAACCCCTCTGGTTTCTGATGCCAGGAAATGCGCACCTTGCTCTCGCTTCTCCAATCTGGTGGATGGGAACATCATGCGTATTTGGGGATAGGTTAAGTAGCCACAGCTATATGGCTCCTCGGGAGGGAGGGTGGGGACTCTGCACCAGGGACCAGGTGGCAGGTGCTGTGTGTTAATGAAAAGAGTGAGTTGGCGAGGCCTCTGGGGGCCTGGGCTCTGGCGCCAGCCCCACCTATAATTGGCCGTGTAATAAGAGTCAAATCAGACCAGATTTCTCACTTAAATTTGCAGAGAGCTTTGTAGTTTGCAGAACAGTTTTCCTACATCAATTCTCATCTTGCAAAATGCGTGGCTACCCAGAAAATTTGGGAAATGGATCTTTTTCCACACCATGTAGCTCATATAGATGGGAGTTTATATTAAGGACAATACTGATAGGAAAGTCGGCAAGGGGGGTGCAAAACCTGAGGCATTTCGGAAATCTTGTGCTTCAGCTTTAAAATGCATATGCATGTTCTAGTCCACTAAAAGAAATGCTTGCTTTGCTTTTGTAAAGAAAACAATAGGTTACCTGTCCTCAGAAACATGTTTTATTTAGTAGAATTGAAATTCACCACGAAAGTGTATCAGGTTTGTCCTGGAAAATTACATATTCATTTTTCCAATAAATATTTATTCAGCATGTATATGAGGCACATGGTCCCTGATCTCCCAGAACTCACCACACAGTGAAGAAATAGATATTAAACAGTAAGTCAAATAATGCAGCGGTGATAGGATCACAAAGGCAAAGATGCTGAGGATGCGGGAGGGAACCTTACCTAGACTTGTTAGGTGCCATCGAGTTGCCTGCGACTCATAACAACCCTCTGTACAACAGCTCTGAAGCCTTCCCTGTCCTAAGCCAATCTCACTGATTCCAACACAATTACCCTTACTACTGATTAAGTGACTAGAATAATCAGGATGGGAGTGTCAGAGACAGTGCGACTGGCACAGGACAGAGCAGAGTTTAGGGCTGTTGTACATAGGTCGCTATGAGTCGCAAGCGACTCCACGGCACAGAACAACAACAACAACAACAACACAATTCTAGTTACCTAGATACCCTGTATAAATCCATCTCGTCTAGGGACTTCCTCTCCTGCGCTGCCCTTCCACCTTTCTAAGTATGATGTTCTTCTCCAAGGATCAGTCCCTCCTGGAGACATGCCCAAAGTATGTGAGATGGAGCTTCAAAATCCTAGCCTCCAAGGAGAAAATTGGTTTCTCCCTCTCCAAAACAGACCTGTTTGTTTTCTTGGCGGTCTGTGGCATGTTCAAGACTCTTCTCCAGCACCACAACTCAAAGGCATCCATTCTTATTCTACCCTCCTTCATCATTATCCAGCTTTCTGGTGCATAACAAATTATTGCATAGACCATGGACTAGATCGGGCGCACCTTAGTCTCTAGACTGACACCATTGCTTCTCAGTACTGTGGAGGGGTCCCTGACAGCAGATTTACATAATGCAATTTGTCTTTTGATTTCCTGACTACTGGTGCCAAAAGTGTTGATTGTGGAACTGAACAAGCTGTAATTGTTAATGACCTCAATTTCTTCTCCATCCATCATGTTGCTGCCAGTTGGCCCAGTGGTGAAAATCTTTGTCTTCTTGATATTGAGCTTCAGTCCATATTGAAGACTACAGTCCTTGACCTTCTGCAGCAAGCCCTTCAGGTCGTCCTAAGTTTCAGTAAGGAAGGTTGTGTCAACTGCATAACCTAGACTTAAGGTTTAAAAAAAGGAAAAGAACAAAAAGCAAAAAGTAAAGGCCCCCAGTGGACTCTGACTCATGGTGGCCCCCAGGGCATTTTCAGGGCTGTGACATTTCAGATGTTGAGTCTTTTCTTTCAAGGCCCTTTTGGGTGGGTTCAGATCACCAGCCAGGTAGGTTCAAACTACCATGGAGTTGATTCCCATGCACAGTGACCCTCCATTTGGTTTTGAAGCTGTAAATCATTTAAGAGAGAAGCTGCCTATCTTTCTCATGCAGAGGGTTCAGTGGATTTGAACCAATGACCTTTCAGCTAGCAACCCAACATATAAGGCGCTGTGTCACCAGTGCTCCTTTTTGCTGTTGATTGTCAAATTTTTAACCATTTATGGTCTCCAGGGACTCCTAAGGCTTTCCAAGAAAATGGTGTTCTAGAGAGCGCAGAGGAGACACTAGGAAGGCACTCTCAGGAGAGAGAGGAGTGTGCTAAAGCTCTGCAGGCAGGGCTGAAGTGAGGGTGTGTGTGTGTGTGACAGAGAGAGAGAGAGAGAGGAGAGATAGGCGGTGGCCACCAGGTGAGCGACTTTGTCAACCCAGCAAATGTTTTTTTCCTTTTTATTAATTTCAATGCACATATACATAGATTTTGGATTTCCATTCATTCATTGTTGCACTTTTCTCCCCACCCACCCCAGCCCCACCCCCAGTTCGCTCTTCTCTTTGAAAAGTAAAAGAAACATTCCTTCATTGGTATACAATCCCCCCCATCCCCTCCACCCCCACCCCCTGCCCCAAGTATACTCCACTCTGCAACCAGCAAATTTAAGAGCCCTGGAGAGTTACTGCAGGGGACTGGGAGTGGGTGGTCCCAAGCATATTTTCCTTTCTGAGGGTGTTGGAGGTGGCTATGTGGGAGCAGAGAGTAGAAAGGTCAAGGGCCAGAGCCAGAGACTATGTCCCTGATACATCCCTGCTTATCCTACATAGAGGTTGTTTAGAGACATTATACCTGGAAAGGTGAAGACTCAGCAAAAGAAAGATATTCAACAAGATGGACTGATACAGTGACTGCAGCAACAGGCTCAAACACGTCAGATGGTGATGATGGCAGGATAGGAGTGTTGTTCACAGGGTTGGGTCTCTGTGAGTTGTAGTCAATGCGACAGCACCTAACAATAACTGCTTAGCATTTTCTAAGTGTTTAACATTTTCTACACTAATGGGGACCTCTCCAGAGTACTGAGGAGCAACGATGTCAGTCAAGAGACTAAGGTGAAGCTGATGTAGGCCATGATCTTTTCAATTACTTGCAAAGCTTCAGGGAGCTGGACAATGACTAAAGATGACAGAAGAAGAATGGATGCCTTTGATTTGTGGTGCTGGAGAAGAGTCTTGAACACACCATGGATCACCATGAAAACAAATAGGTCTGTCTTGGAGAGGATGAAACCATGTTTCTCCTTGGGGGTTAGGTATTTGAAGCCCTGTCTCACATACTTTGGGCGTGTGGCCAGGAGAGACTAATCCTTGGAGGGACAGCACAGGAAAAGAAGACCCCAAATCAGATGAATCGATACAGTAACTTGGGGTGGTGAGGGTAGTAGGTGTGTTGGAGTCAGTGAGACTGGCTCAGGATAGGGCAGGCTTCAGAGATGTTGTACAGAGGGTCACTATGGGTTGTAGGTGACTCATCAGCAATAACAACAACAACAAAAACAACTTTATTTTTTATTCTTGGCTTTGATATTAGTAAGTATTAGTTTTGGTGGTACAGGAATAACTTCCTTTAAAAAGGTTAGTACAAAACTGGTTCCTGCAAGGCCGAGGTTGAGTATGTCCCATATGTCCAGCTCCTCCAACCTGCTATACCCTCCACCATCTCGAACATCGACCACTCTTCTCCTCAGTCCTCTCGCTCTCGTCGGTGTCTCTGGGTTTGGTAATTCACCAGAAAGCCTCACAAAAACTCACAACTATCAAGAAAATGGCTCACATAGCTTTGGAGGCAGCATGTCCCAGATCTGTGGACGGGGTTTGAAGGGTGAATGACACAAGCCATTACAGAGGGCAGTGAGTGACCAGCTGGTGGTTGCAGCTCTCACTTCCTGGAACAGTTGGATCAGGTCAGATGCAGTGTCTAGATAGAAAAAGAATGGAACCTTCCAAGAGCATTTCTCCTGATAAGATCTCATGGCTGTAAACCATACTCCCAAGAGAAATAAGGGTGGTGGCTTAGGTTATGCCTTCTAGTAAGGTGGGGTTCACCCTAATCCCACTTCATCACCACCACAGATAATTCCAGAATGAGGTCCTAAGGAAAAACAACAAGGAAGGTTATGCCTGGAAGGGCTCTCCATCCATTTCTCCCTGTTTGCAGACTAGCCTGTTGGAATAGGTATAGGTTTTGTATGAGCACCATTATCCTGGGATTCCCGTTCTTTTCAATGTTAGCCATAATTTGTTGTGATCCACACAGTCGAATGCCTTTGCATAATCAAGTTGGACAGTAACTAAGGATGACAGGAGAAGAATCGTTGCTTTTGAGCGGTGGTGTTGGAGAAGAGTCCTGAATATCCGTGACTGCCAAAAGAACAAACAAGTCTTGTTGGAGAAAGTGCAACCAGAATGCTCCCTGGAAGCTTCATCTCACATACTTTGGGCATGCTGTTAGGAGGGGCCAGTCCTTGTAGAAGAACATCCTTCTTGGAAAGGTAGAGGATCAGGAAAAGAGAAGAAGACCTTCAACAAGATGGATTGACACAGTGACTGTAGCAGTGGGCTCAAATGTGTGGGAGATGGTGTGGATGGCACAGGCTAGGACAGCTTTCAGATCCATTGATAGGTGGCTGTGACTCAAACTCAACTCCATGGCACATGACAACAACAACAATGGCTGGAAGAGTCATATTAGTTATTCATTGTACTGCAGGGAGCTTGCCCAATATCTTCCTGTGATAGTTCCTATTTTGTTATTTTTAATCTGCTGTGGTTTGGGGGAAGAGAATTAACAAACCTTCCTAGAATTTCAGGTTAAACCAGAGGATGTGGATTCTGAGTGAAAGGTTCTCTTTTACTCATACACCTGATGCCATCTGGTTTGATAGCTCTAAGAAGTTTTATTTTTGAATTGTTTCCTACTTTTCTGTGCTGTGTTCCCAGGTAGGCAAGGTTCCTAGATCCATGAGTGACGGGTCCATCATTGCTTTAATAACACTCTTCCCTCAACTCCTGCATCACACAACTTCTATGCAGATTACAGAAAGTTTAGGAAATTACTTTGCAAAGTTTTAAATGCCATTCAAAGGAAAGTAATGATCGTTATGACAACAGCTTAGAGACTTCCCAAAATAGGTACCAGATATTAAAATCTGGACAATTTCCTTCCTCCTTCCCACCCCCAAAGCACGGGATATGCCTGCTTCTGTCTGGATGACATGTGCCCGTGTAACTCTCTGTGCCTTGGTTGGCAGGAAACGCAGAGTCAAATTTTCAGACCATTTGAGGAACTGAGTGGATCCAAATGACTGTGACACGTGTATTTTAGCACTTCCTTTGGGCTGATCTTTGACTTGCAGTTTTGCTGTGCTTGCTTTAGTGGCCTTTATTCTTTTTCTACTTTATTATTTTAGTTGTTTTTAAGGATCATCAAACTGATGACGACACATTACAACCCACTGAAAACAGCCCTGAGCATTGCCCTGTCCTGCACCACCGTCATCAAAGTCCCCGCCATGCTCACGCTCGTCTTGCAGTCACAGTGCCACCCCTTCTGGTTGAGGCTCTTCCTCTCTTTCTCTGACCCTCTGCCTTTCTCAGCATGATGTGTTTTTCCAAGCACAAGCTCCTCCTGAGAATATGCTCAGATGCGTGAGGTAAAGTTCTACCATCCTTGCCTCTAAGGAGCAACCGTCCTCCAAGGCAAATGAGTTTGTTCTTCTGTCATTCTCTGGGATGGTCAATACTCTTGACCAACACCACGATTTAAAGGCATTAGTTTTTCTACAGTCTGACTTATTATCCATCTTTCCAATGTATACAAAGCTACTGAAAATTCCATGACTTGGTTTTTTATTATAGTTATTCTTAGAAACCATTTCAGCTTGAGTAACGTAGTAAGGAGTTGTGCTGCCATCCCGAAGGCACGTGGTTTGAATCCACCAGCTGCTCTACAGAAGAGGGATGGGCAGTCTCCTTCCGTGTGATTAACTACCTTAGAAAACCCACCAGAGGGTCAGCTATGGGTCAGTTCCAACTCGACAGTACACAGAAACAACAACAACAACGAACAATCCTCTCCTAAGGGAGTTCTAGTAGCGTAATCCATAGGAAGTTGTGCTGCTAACCCAAAGGCCATACCTGGTTTGAATCCACTTGAGATTAAATGTGTGAAAGACGTGATTTGTTGTTGTTAAGTGCCGCTGAGTCGAGTAAGACTCATAGAAACGCTATAAACAACAAAACTGAATCCTGTCCTATCCTGCATCATCTTTATCGCCCCTAAAACACACTTGAGCCAATGCAGCAGTCACTGTGTCAACCTGTCTTATCGAAGGTCGTCTTCTCCTCTGCAGACCCTCCGACTTTCCAAGCATCGTGTTCTCTTACAAGGAATAGCCTCTCCTAACAACACGTCCAAAGTGTATGAAATGAAGCTTGGCCATCCTTGTGAGCTGAGGCTGTAAGCAGGACAAACACTCAACGACACTCAGCAGGTAAGGAAGATTTTTCCTGAGGATTTCAGTTCTACTAACATTTGGTCTGCTAATCCATAGACTGCAAAAAAGAACAAACAGATAATGTCTTGGGGATAGCACAGCCAGAGTGTTCACGCAATTTAGGCATGTTGTTATAAAGCGCTGTTCTTTGGAGAAGGACATCATGATTGGAAAGGTGGAAGGACAATGAAAGAGGAAGATGCCCAACAAGATGAATTGACACAGTGACTGCAGCAATGGGCCCAAGTATGTCAGAAATGAGGGGGCACAGATCGGGACAGGGTCAGATCTGTTGTTCATAGGGTCACTATGAGTCATGCTTGAAGGTATCAACAACAGAACTACATTTGGTAATCCAACACCCTTCTTTATTTCCCCCCTTCTATGGTAAAGGCGTATTTGCCACAGGGCAAAATCTATATTTAAGAAATAGACTTATCCTCAACATTAAGGAGTCCCCCTTTATATGCAGATCCTTATTTCACCAGCTTTTCCCTGAACATTGCCTTCTGTCCTGGCTACAGACAGTCCCTTCTTTTGCTGTCTCTTCCCTGCAGAGGTCAGGCTCCTGTCTTTTTGTGCTGACTCACACCCACGGTGCCCTTTAATGATTCCAGCCAGAATCTGTGCTGTGACTGTGTTTATCTTGTCTGTTGGAGGACAGTCTGCTTCCACATCTAGTAATTCTACTGTGAAAATGAACTTCCTGAGTGAAGAATGTCACTGGAACATACTACTGTTGTTTGGTTTCTTTAACTAGGGGTTCTTAGTGGGGAGCTCTTATAGCCTAGTGGCAAGGACCTGTGCTGCCAACCCAAAGGCATGTTGTTTGAATCCACCAACTGCTCTGTGGGAGAAAGATGGGCAATCTCCTCTCATGCAGTTTACTGCCTCTGAAAACGTGCAACAAGCTCTCCTATGGGTTGGTTCTGACTCAACAGTAAATAACAACAGTGGGTTACAGGCCTATCCGTGAATCAGGGAAATGGTTTACACTAGCTTAACTAGCTAACTAGTTAGCTTGAGCTACTTCTGGGACTAAATCCATCCTCCCCAAACCACACAGCTAATCAAGGGTAAATCTGATCTGCATGCCACAAAGGGGGAAATGGACAAAGGAAAACAAATCTTTCAGCTGCTTGGTTCACTTCAGGTTAAGAAAAAAAATTGTTGTTTTTGTTTTGTGCTGTCAAGTCAGAACCAACTCTTAGCTGGCCCTCAGGTGGGTTTTCAGAGGCTGTAAATCACACAGAAGACTGTCAATATTTCTCCCTCAGAGAAGCTAACAGGTTTGAAGAATATGCCTTTGGGTTGGCAGCACAACTCTTGACCACAAATTAGAAACATTAAACTATATATACAGTAATGATTGACATGGACACAAATAAATCTAAAGTAGAATATTATGTAGCTTTTACAGAGACCCTGTTCACAAGTTTGGCATGGTTTTTCCTTTTTATCAACATAAAACCAAGATTATGTTTTCATCTTAATTGGTAACATCTGGGTATTGCAAAACATCCCCCTGGTGACTAAGGGTTGGTGGTGGAGGTCTAGGGGTACAGCTGAAGGAGCACTCAGTTTCTGGTTGGGGTGTTGAGACCCTTCTGGAAACGGGTGGTGGTGATGGCAGACAGAATGACAAGGGTCTTCAATGTCACAGCTTTGAACAGGGAGAAATGGCAGGAATGGAAAAGGTTCTATTACTTGTACTTTGCCATAATAATAAAGTCAGGAAAAGTCAAGTCTCTGGCCACCAATGAGCTTGACTTTGAAAAAGAGGTGTGGACAGTTGATCACAGTTTTATTTTTTTTTAAAAACTGCACAGAAAAATAAAAGCACATAAAAAATTTAATAATAGTTTACCCAAGTGGTAAAGGTATTTATATTTCCTCCTTTCCACATTTTGCATTTTTAAAAAGACTTTAATTTGCACATAAACTTAGTATTAAGAATATGGTTGTCTAAAATAGCTATGAATGATCTGTAAATATTTATTCCAATAAAAATAAGCTGTTTATTTATTTATTTATTTATTTATTTATTTTACTGGTTTATTTACAAAGTTCGTATACATTGGTTTTCACACTGAATCTTTCCCATTTCCTTCACTTCCTCCCTCCACCCATCAAATTATGAAAGCCTATGATTAACTCCCCCATCCTGGCCCATCCTCCTCTGCTCCCCTCCTCCTCGGATCCTCATACACATTCTATAATAATGATCTTACACAATATTTGTCTTTATGGGATGGAGTTAGTTCACTCCACATAACGCTCTCCAGCCCCTTCCAAGTTAGATAATTTACAAAATCATTGCTTCTGCATGATACATAGTATTCCATCGTGTGAATGTACCATAATTTCTCAACACATTCGCTTATGGTTGGGCATTTGGGCTGTTTCCATGTTCTTGCGATGGTAAATAACAATAAGCTTATTTTTAAGAAAGAAAAAGGTGACTGTAAACTTGAACGACTTTCGCACTGTTGATGTTGTTATGTGCTGCCGAGTTGATGCTGACTGTGACTCATAAAGACCTTGTGGCAGTAGATGTGGACCATGTCCTATCCTGCACTATCCCCACAACCTCTGACGTGACCGAGTCCACTAATACAGTCACTGTTTCAATTCATCTAGTTGTTCCACCTTTCCCAGAATGATGTCTTGATCCAAGGGTTTGTCCCTCCTGACAACACACCCAAAGCATAGGAGACAACTCCTCAGGAGCACCCTGGTTGCATTTGCTTCTAAGGAGCAGCCTGGTTGTATTTCTGAAGATTTTGTTTTGTTTTCAAAGCTTAGTTCAAATTCTGTGTACTTCAAGAAAGTGATTTCTACTTAAATTTCTCCCATTGTCTTGTGTTTTCCGAGCATTTCTCAGCAGCATTACCAGTCTTCCAGCCCCTCTGGAATAAGTCAGGATATAAGGAGACTAAAATTGGTAAAGTGGTAGACTCATTCAGTTTAATCCTTACTTAAACATTTGTTGTTTCCTAAAATATTTCAGGACTAAAATATTGGGATATTGTGCTCATCTTGATCACAAATCATAAAATATTGATATGTTTATTTCTTCCAATTCAACAGCAACATCTGTTTAGTTGGAAGAAATAAATATTTGTCACTGGAACACACTATTGTTATTTAGTTCCTTCATTGCCAACAACTTCATTAGTTGGTAATGAAAGAAGAAATGGAAGCTACATTGAAGATATTGGCAAAATAAAGGCCCAAAAGTCAACGGGATAGCGATTGAAATGTTAAAACTAACAGATGCAGTCCTGAATGTGCTCAGGTCTATACCAGGAAATTGGGAGGACAGCTGTTAGGTCAACTGATTGTAAAAGGTCAATATGTGTTCCCATTCCCAAGAAAGGGGATCCAACAGAATGTGGAAATGGTCGAACAATATCATTAATATCACATGCAAGGAAAATACTTATGAATTCAATAAAAAATGGTGAGAACAATATGTAGATGATAGGAATTGCCAGAAGTTCAAGCAGGATTTAGAAGAGGCCTTAAAACCAGGGATATCATTGCTGATGCTGGCTGAAAGTAAAGAATACCAGAATAATGCCTTTATGATTTATGCAAAGGCATTGGACAGTGTGGATCATAACAAGTTATGGCTAACATTGAGAAAAATGGGAATCTCAGAGCACTTAATTATGCTCATGTTAAACCTAGCTCTAGATCAGGAGGCTGTTGTATAAACATGTATAAACACTGTTGTTACGTGCCATCGAGTCCACAATGACGCATAGTGACCCTATGCATAAAAAGTCTGAACCCTGCTCTATCTTGAGCCAATCTCACTGTCTCTGACAAACCTATCCTCACTACCCTAGTTGTCGTGGTCAATCCATCTCATCTGGGTTCTTCCTCTGTTCCTTGCCCCTCCCAAGTATGATATCCTTCTCCAAAGCCTGGCCCATCCTGGCTACATACCCAAAGTATGTGAGAAGGAGTCTCAAAATCCTTGACTCCAAGGAGCAGCTTGGTTTCACCCTCTCCAGGACAGAATGTTTTGTTCTCTTGGCAGTCCATGGTATGTTCAATGCTCTTCTCCAGCACCACAACTCAAAGGCTTGATGTATGTTGATATCAACTCCTCAAGCTGTTCATGAACCCTTCAGGATCAGTAATCAATTGTAAATTATATTGAACCAATAGTAGATGATAAAAAACTATATAGCCTTCAACTTGGATTACATATTAACATCAAGAAAACAAAAAAAAATCCTCACCATTGGGCCAATAGCCAACATTATATAGATTCACCACACCTCTATGCCAGCCACACCCCAAAAGCCTTTAATTTTGAATAATTTCAAATGTACAAAAAATTATAAATAATGGCTAAACAAACATCCTTATGTGCATCATTCATATACAAATGTCACCATTTTTACATATTTGCTTTACCTTTTTCAAAGAACCATTTTTTTATGAACCATTTCAAAGAAAATGGCTGACATCATGGGACTTCATGCTGTTGCCCGACTACCTCTTGAATGTGGTCACTAAGAAGCTATCTCCCAAGTACTCCTTCAATTGGGTGCTTCCTCCTAGTATGAATATCTATATACAAGTCCAGGGTTTTCCACGAAACCAAAGAAGGAGGTTTATTAGAGAAAATACTTGGCAAAGTAAAACGATGTTGCAAAGGGAGACATGGAGGGACGAAGCACTGGAAGAATTGTTTGGGTTTTAAAGATTTAGTCAAGAAGGACTTTCATGTTTATGCACAAGAGAAGGGTGGGATTTCCCAGGCATGGTCCCTTTAAGGGGGGTTATGATAAATGCTTACTTAGCAGCAGTTCAAGACGGAAGCTATTGCAGAAGCTTCTGGGTCAAGAGACATCATTCCTTACAGGCCGATGCACATGAGCAGTCTCGGTGGGCTCAAAACACATCAGCAGTTTGAGTCCTATTCCAACTGAAGGCTTTCTACTATCTCTAGTAGTTGTTGGGTGCTGTCCTCTGACTCTATATGACATTCCTTTATGACAATGCTAACCCTTTGACATGTTTGTCTTAACATTCTTCGAGTGGAATGTCAGATAGTGGTCAGAGGAAGATGGCCTATGCCAGTTTAAGCAGTCTCCTTCTTTCTACCCACAAAGATTGAAGCTGTCAATGATTTCATTTTACGTGGATCCACAGTCAACACTCTTGGTAGCAGTACTCAAGAAATAAAAAGACATGTTGCATCCAGTGTGAAAAACAATGTATATGAACTTTGTAAATAAACCAGTATATTAAAAAAAGAAACAAAGACTTGCTGCACTGGGGAAGTCTGCTGTCAAGGACGTTTTTAAAGTGCTAAAGAGCAAAGGTATCAGTTTAAAAACTAAAATGGGCTTGATCCATGTCATGATATTTTCAATTGCTTCCTATACATCTGAACACTGGACAATGAGTAAGGATGACAGAAGCACTGATAGCTTTGAATTGTGGTGCTGGAAAAAATTATTGACTCCTGGACTGACAGAACAAGCAAGTCTGTCCTGGAGGGAGTGCGACCAGGGAGCTCCTCAGAAGCAAGGACGGTGAGACTTACTCTCACATACTTTGAGTATGTTGTCAGGAGAGTTTAGTCTTTGGAAAAAGATAAGCTGGGAAAGGTGGAGGGCTGGAGAAAAAGAGAAAGACCCTCACTGGGATGGATCGACCCAGTGACTGTAACAACAATGGGTTTGCGCTTGGGGGAGATCGTGAGGGTCGTACTGGACAGGGCAAGCTTCTGATGTGTTGTTTTGTTTGATTTTTTTTTTAAAAACCCTTTTTTTTTAGTGACACTTTATTTCATTTTTCTTGTTCAAGTCAGAGCCAACTGGTTACAGGAGGAGACTGCCCATCCTTCTCCACAGAGAACTGTACACCTTCAAGATTACAGTGTAGCTTCTTGTCGCTAGGCCACCAGAGCTCCCCTGACGTATTGTTAATAGGGTATCTATGAGTAGTGGTAGACTTGACAGCAATTAACAACAAAAACATCTGGAAATCAACTTAACAGGAACTAAGTATTTGTTGCAATAGAGTGTGGGCATGTTTTATTAGGGGGAGATATTGATGTTACCTTGAAGGTTTTCATGTTTTCTGACCTAACATTAGAGCCCTCCCTGAGATCTGGCACTGGCTGCATTTTCAGTGCTTTAGCATGAATCTCCAGAAAATAAGAATGTTAACTACTCAAACAAGATACCACTCTCACACTGAACAAATGCATAACTCATATTCATACTCATGTTTCTTGAATTGTCCAACCCTCGGTGTAGTGTATAGCTGTACAGTAGCCCTTTTCAGATAAACCCCAAAATGTGTGCATTGTATTTAAGTGTTATTTACACCTCTCATTTTGACTTGCTTTAAATCATACAAAAATGTTTCGAGACTCGTACAAATAAATCCTGCATAGACTTTATTCAAATTTGCCAACTGTTAATGCTATGACATTTGCTTTAACATTCTTTTCACACACACACACACACACACACACACACACACACACATTTGAGATAATCTTTAAACCAAAATCATTCCTTGGTGCAACCACTATAGAATGCGGTTTGATGCTTTCTCAAAACGTTGGAAATAGAAATACCATTTGACCCAGTAATATACTGAGTATATATGCAAAAGAAACCATAACTGTCATCCAAACAGATACATGTACACCCATGTTTATTGCTACATTATTTACAGTAACTAAGAGATGGAAACAACCCAAGTGGCCATCAACAAATAAATCGATAGAAAAACTATGATATAGGATTTTGAAGCTCTGTCTCATATACTCTGAGCATGTTGCCAGGAGGGACCAGTCCTTGGAGAAGGCCATCATGCTTGGAGAGGTAGAGGGACAGTGCAGGAGAGGAAGACCCTCTGTAAGATGGATTGACTCAGTAACTGGGGTAATTGGGGTAGGTGTGTTGGAGGCAGTGAGACTGGCTTGGGATAGAGCAGGCAGGGTTCAGAGTTCTAGACTCTGACATGTATTAGACATGAGCTCTAGACTCATGAAGTGTATTGTGCATAGGGTCACTATGAGTTGCAGTCTACTTGACAGCACATTAACAATAACAACAAGGTATCCCTTAAAAAAATAACTGCACAAAACTAAGCAGTTAACATTTAGCCTAAAGCTATGATGAGAAATTGGGTAAATGAGGGGAAATTATATCAATTGAAACAAAGCAAACAGGATGGAAATAATGAGAATGTGGATGTGTTATAAAAACTAAACAAAGTTATGGAACAATGTATATGTGAGTTGTCAAATGGGAATCTAATTCAGTTTGTAAATCTTCACCTGAAAAGGAGGAAAAATAATAAAATATTATAAAACAAAGAAAGCCTGTATATAAGCTGCCATTTAAAGCACAAAGATTTGTTTCTATTCACCTGAACAACACAGGAAGCAAAGTCAGAAGTAGAAGAAGGATGTGCAATGTATGACTGAGTGTCTCAAAAAACAACTCTAACCTTTGCCAGGAGAGCAAGAGGGCTGGATAGTGCCTGGCAGAGGCAGATCTAAGTCAGGGTATGTGCCCTGAGAACCACCTGAAGTGTCACTGAGCTATTTATATTAATGTTCTTCCTCAAGCATGGTAGACATTCAGAGAACAAAAGGGGGAAGGACAAGAGAAGATACTTGCCTGTGGGTGCAAGTCTAACAGAGGGTCATACAAGGCATTGGGATGGTATTCTGAGGCACCATATTAAATGAAAGGCACCTGAATGAGGCAGCCAAACAAGAAGGGGAAATGTCTCTGTTGATAGGATTGCCTCTATCAGTGTATCTAGTGCCATCAAGTTGATCCAACTTAACTTATACCAGTGCTCCACTGTGTGGTAGGTTTTTACGGATGGATTTTCTCAGAGCAGCTTGACTTAAATAGCTAAATATAGTAGCTTTTGGTTAGCAGCTCAACATGGTAAAGACTACTAGCAGAGGCCTATGACTAAGCATCTTGAAACAACCATCGCTCCATCTTGAAATTGATGTGCAGTTGCTGATAGTGGTGTGTGACTGAGATACAGCCCTTAGTATGCCCTTAGAGGCCCGTTACCATTATTGAACATTTTGACCACAGCCTATAGAAGAATCCTGATCAAAAGGGGGAAATGCAAAACAGAATTCTAATTGTACATAGGTACTACCATTTCTGGAGTCATGCAAGCAGAATTATTTCCCAAAAATATTGCCCTGGAGAGAGAAAAAAAATCTTTAAACCTTAAAAATATCCCTGAAGTTTTCTTAAAATCAAGCGCTCTCTCTCTCTCTCTCTGTGTGTGTGTGTGTGTGTGTGTGTGTATGGTGTGAGCTCTGTTGCATAGCAACTCTATGAATAACAGGTCAAACCTTTCTCGATCATGTGCCATCACTACAGTCTCTGCTGCTCAAACCCATTGTTACTGTCACCATGTCTATTCATCTCATGCAGGCATCTTCCTTTCTTTTGCTAACCCTCTGTTTTTCCAAGGAATGGTACCACCTCATATACAATAGGCCCAGAGTATGTGAGATGAAACTTTATCCTCCGTGTCTATAAACAACCCTCTGATTGCACTTTCTCCAACACAGTCTTGTTTGTTCTTTGTCAATGACATAGCATATTCGATATTTTCACCAACACCATAATTTAAAGACATTGCTGCTTCTTCAGTCTTCCTTATTCATTATCCAACTTTTTTACATGCATATGAAGCAATTGAAAATATCTTGAGTAATGCCAGCATAATCTTTAAAATGCCATCTTTGCTTTTCAGCACTTTGAAGAGGTCCTTGGCAGCAGATTTACTCAGTGCAACACATCTTTTGAATCCTTGAAGGCTGCTGCCATGCATAATATGTTTATATACATTGGTAATATGGAGTATTTCTAAATTTATAGGTAGAAGCATCTACAACCATACCATGTCTGTGAGTGGACTCCCATTACAACTTCCTTCACATATTTAGCACACATATATGTCAACGTATTTATCACAAATTATGATTTATTATTACTATTGTAAGTGATATTTAGACATATTTTCTTCTTTTTACTATAGTTGGAAAGAAAATTCTAAGTTTAAAATTATCAACCAATAGGTATAATATTATGGTAATTTCTATCGTGCTCATAATCAAATGTTAATAAAAAACAATAAAAACTTAATTGCATAATTTATCAAGGATAGCCCAGGAGAGCACAAGGTTCAGACCTGTTGTTCATAGGCTTGTGATGAGTTGTACTCAAGTTCATGGCACTTAACAATACTGTGTACCAGACACAGGAAACTCTGGTGGTGTAGTCCACAGAGGGTTCAGCTGCTACCCCAAAGGCAGTTCAAATCCATCAGCGACTCCACAGAAGATGGGAAATCTCCTCTCCTACAATTTATAGCCTTGCAAACAGCTGTGAGTTGGTTTCATCTCAATGGTAATGAGACTGTTGCTGCAGTGTATGTGTTGTAGCATTTACTACAGCTATCTTTTAAATATCCCTCTTTTAAAGTTAGTTTTCTATCTGACAGACAAAAAAGGCAAAGACTCGAAATGCTTTCTTCTCAGCTCTGGGGGCTTAGTGGTAAAGAATTGCGCTGCCAACCCAAAGGTTTGTGGCTCGAATCCACCAGCTGCTCCATAGGAGCAAGATGGGCAATCTCTTCTCATGGCATTTAGTTCCTCTGAAAACCCACTGGAGGCTCAGCTGTGAGTCGGTTCTGACTTGACAGTACTAAACAACACCATGTACACTCATATATGCATGAGTCCTGTAACAGTGGGCTCGAGCATATCAGAGATTGTAAAGATAGCACAGGATAGGGCAAGTTTCATTGGGTTGCTATGGGTCATTGGCAACTTGATGACACTTAACAACAACTCATTTATGCAGCAGAGTAACATGGGGAAGTCATAGAAATGACATCAGGACAGAACTACTTGATTAGCAGCACCACACACTATGGGCCACCAGAAACCAACAATACAATTAGTATCAGTGATTAATGCCTCATCTGAGATTAGAACTAGTTGATGCCTGACTACCACTACCAACCAATTTGATCAGGACAATAGAAGGTCCTGTCAGAATGAACAAAAGATTACTGGAATCAACGAGACTGAAGACTCTAAGACTTTGATCCTAAGACAACTTTCTAACCTGAAACTAAAGACACTCCTTCCTGGAGGCCACCTTTTTAGGTAACTAAAAGACCTATGCAAGCAAGATTTTACTGAAGATTATCCAAAAACGACTGGAACAGCACATCAACAGAGAACTACCAGAAGTCCAGGCTGGTTTCAGAAGGGGTCGTGG
>NW_006399891.1:5811764-5813386 GCF_000299155.1 Elephantulus edwardii | reverse complement strand
AAGTTTAGGGCTGTTGTACATAGGGTCGCTATGAGTCGCAGGCGACTTGATGGCACATAACAACAACAACACTAGACCTATGTAAATTGTTACATTGGGGAAATGTGCTATCAAGGACCTCTCCAAAAGGCTAAAGAGTAAGGATGTAAGTTTAAAGACTAAGGTGTGTCTGATCCAGGTCATGGTATTTTCATTGTTCCCTGTGCACCTGAAAGTTGGACAATGAAGAACAATCAATGCCTTTGAATTGTGTTGGCGAAGAGTACTGAATATCCCATGTGATGCCAAAGGACAGATACAACTGTCTTGAAAGAAACACAACCAGAGTGCTCTTGAGTGGTGGATGATGAAACTTCATCTCACATACTTTGGGAATGTTGTCAAGAGGGGCCAGTTGTAGAAAAAAAGGCATCATAATGGGGTAAGGTCGAGGGTCCACTAAAGAGAGGAAGGCCCTCAAGGAGGAGATGGATTGACTCAGTGATGACAGCAATGGGCTTGGGCATGACAGAAGATGTGGATGGAGCAGGAGAGAGCAAGGTTCACATCTGTTGTTCACAGGATCCTTATGAGATGTGGTTGACTCATTGGCATAATTAACAGCAAACATAAAGTAAACAATAACACCCAGGAAGAATATGCTCTTAGAACAATCAACTGTATGAGAACAAAAGGGAAACAAAGATTCCAAATCAAAGATGAGAAGGCAGGGACAGAGAAATTGGAGGTATGGAAATGGGCCACCCGGGGACCAAATGGGAAGAGTGCTGACCCATTCCTGGGACTGCAACCAAGGTCAAGAGCAATCTGTGTATGAATTCCTGACTGGAAAATTTTTTTTCTTTGTAAACTTTTCACCTGGAGCATGAGAAAATATTTTCAAAGGCTGTGTGTGTGGCATTAGTCAGCATGAAAAACAAAACAAACTTTCTACTTGTATTTTATATTTTAAGTTTATCCTTCTTCTGCCTTCTACGTCACTTATCTTTTTATTAAATCTGACTGTGGAGATGCTTCTCAGATCTGTTTCGCTATGGACGGAATTTTGAAAGGACATTTTAATTTCAGTATTCATGCAGCTGAGTACAGCTAAATTGAATAGGCAGTGGTTATGCGAACTGCAGGAACTGAGATGGAACCAAGAAATCTGTTACTGGAGAAACCTTTTGAGAGCTGACAGATTTTAAGTTACTCTTAATAAGGTCTGATAGGTTAAGGAATAACATGCTCTGAGATTCAAGAAAGCAGCTTTTCACCCTTCCTTGCCAGTTGGGAACTTTCATCCTCGTGCTGCTGCAAATCTATCAAGAAACTAGAATTGAAAAGGGTCCCAGGGAGCTGTGTAGCATGAATCTGAAACTCGTGCAACAATAAAAGTCTTGCCAAGCAGATAGGTAAGGATGTGCTGCTATTACGAGGCTGGCTATGCATTTTAATTCTGCTTGCATAATGGGCTTATAGATTAGGGGGTGTTAGCTAACAGGCTTAGGCGTTCATTTTTACTCTATTTTAAAACAAGAAAGAACCTACAACCAGGAGAAGATAACATAGAT
This sequence comes from Elephantulus edwardii, assembly GCF_000299155.1. Classification (NCBI taxonomy): domain Eukaryota; kingdom Metazoa; phylum Chordata; class Mammalia; order Macroscelidea; family Macroscelididae; genus Elephantulus; species Elephantulus edwardii. The sequence goes on along the minus strand of NW_006399891.1, from coordinate 5,811,833 downwards.
GAATGGGATCTTCTAAGACTCAAATCCCTATGCACATCCAAAAACTTCTCCAGTAGGGTAAAAAGGGAA
>NW_006399891.1:5790027-5810434 GCF_000299155.1 Elephantulus edwardii | reverse complement strand
TGGGAGGAGGGTAGAGAGAATAGTGTAACAATGAATGAATGGAAACCCAAAATCTCTGTAAATGTTTATGAAAATTAATAAAATATAATTATAGGAAAAAGAAAACAAGAAAGAAAAGCTTCTGAAGTCTTTTTTTTAAAGAAGATGGTTGCAAGAGTTCGAGTATAGGTCCTAACAAGCACCAAGATATCTTAATACACCAGGACTTATAATATTTCCCAAAGTTATTCTTCGTGGACCATTAGCTCCGGGGAATAGAGTGGGTGTTATGTGGGAGGAAAGAGAGGCTCCAGGATCAAATAAGCCTGGAGAAAGGGGTTCTTTATTGCAGAGGTTCTTCAAGACATTGTGAATTTCTGGGGCAGGGTGGATGGATGGGATTGGAGACCAAACTTTTGAGAAACAGGAGGAACTGGCTGCATTACAAGACTTTTGGGTCCTACATACTTTTGCTTCCACCATAAACAAACAGGAAAGCTACAAGTATCTTTTATGAACCTGTAGGTAAGAGACAAACGTGTTAGTATTCTTTAACGAAGTATTGGATCCCAACATTTTCAGCTTTTAAAATAGTTCTCAGCCCAAAGCTCTGTATCAATTGTCTGAAACCTACTGTGTCTGGCCAGGGGGACAGGTGTTCCATGCATTTTTGATCATTGACATTTACATCACCTAGAGATCATTTCATCTACTTTTCTGTTTTGCAGCCAGTCTATTTCTTCAGCAACGGTGAGGGATACCCTTTCCTCGGGGAAGAGAAAACCTTAAAACCTCTCTAGGCTGGAGCAGGAGAAATGACCTCTATCTTTCTTCCACAAGAGGGTGCAATTCTCCCCAAGGAAACTATTTCCCATCTCCTTAAACCAAAACTAAACCCACTGCAGTCATGGTGCCGCACCCCCCCCCCGCCCCCCAGGCTGTCAATCCCAGTATTGGTACACCGCTCATCCTTGTCCTCTCTCACTGCCATTGCGTGGATCCTACTCATAGCTGACCCTCTAGCTGGTTTCCAAAGCTGCAAATTGCAAGGGAGAGGAGACTGTCATCTCTCCCAGGGAGTTTGCTGGATTCCAACGAATCGCCGAAGCCTGGCTGTCTTAGCAGCACAATTCTCTACGAACTAAAAGGGGAATGTGAATTGCCAACTTTTTGGTTAACAGTCCAGCACTCAACTTAGGATAGACACCACCAGAGCTCCTTCTAACATCGATTTACCTCTTTTCTGTAATTGTTGACTCACAGCCATTAAGTCCCATGAATTGTGATCCTCCTCTGGGTTTCCAAGGAGGTGAATGTTTTGGGGTGTGTTTTTTTTTTAAATTATTATTAGTTTGATTATAAAGTTTGTAAAATTGTGTTTCACACTATTCTTCATTCACACTGTGTTTCATACAATCATCCTCATGCATCATGTTTTATAAAGTCAATTTTTATAAAATTAATTGGACCTTGCCTATCATTACACTGTCTTTTCGTCTGGATCCTTCCCTTTTTCTTACACCCCTCCCTCCACACACCAAACTGTGTCACCAAGGCTTTGTCCCTACCCATCCTCAGTGCTCCCCCCCTTAAGTCCCCATACGTTTTACTAGTTATCCTTTTATTTTCACAATATCGGTCTTATGCAGTATTTGGGTTTTATGAGACTGTGTTAGTTCACTGAGGATGAGGCTTTCCACTCTCTCCCTCGTTAGGTAGTATTTTGTGAAATCACTGCTTCTGCATGCTGCATGGTATTCCATGTGAAATGAACCACAATTTCTCCATTCATATGCAACTGCACCTTTAGGCTGTTTCAATGTTTTTGCGATGGTGAATAAATGCTATGAACTTTGGTGTACAAATCTCCATTTGTGGCTCAATTCTAATTTCCTTGTGGTATATCCCTAGTAGTGGAATAGCTGGGTCATATGGAGTTCCTAATGTTCAACTTTTGTAAAGTGGTTGCACCATTTTACAATCCACCAACAATGAATTGAGAGTTCCCATCTTCTCCACATCCTCTCCAAAATGTATTGCTTGCTGCCCTACTAAACTTCACCACTGCTACTGGGATAAGATAGTAACTCATTGAGGTTTTGATTTGCATCTCTTATTGCCAGTGATTTTGAGCATGTCATCATTTGTCTGTTGGCCACCTGAATGTATTCCTCTGTGAAAAGTCTATGTCCTTGGTCCATTTTGCAACTGGGTTATCAATCTTCCTAGACGTCCAGGAGTATTCTGTAAACTTTTGTTATGAGATCCTTGTCTAAGATGCTGTTGCCAAAATAGCATTTCAGTTCCCAATTGGTAGGCTTTTTCACCCTGTTGGAAGTTTTTGATGAACACAAGGATTTAATCTTTAGAAGGTCCCATTCATTAATTTTATCGTCTCCAGATGGAACATTTCTAGCTGTATTTGGTAGTCTGTTTATAGCATAGAATAGGCCATCCAAGTTTAATCCCAGTTTTGTCTCTAATGAACTTTATCGTTTGTCTTTATTCTGAGGTCTCTGATGAGTTAATTTTTGTGTATGGTGTGAAATGTGGATCCTGTTTCAGCTTTCTGTGGGTAGCAGTCCAGTTTTACCAGCACCATTTGTTGAAAAGTTGTCATTTCCCCACTTGATAGGTTTTATTTCCTTGTCAAATATCAGTTGACCATAGATAACTGGGTCAATTTCTGGATTCTTGCTTCTGTTCCACTGGTCTATGTGTTTGTCAGTATACCAGTATCATGCTGTTTTGTGTTACTACTGCTGTGTTGCAGGTTTGGGGGTCAGGAGTGCTAATAAGCCTCCCACTTCATTTTTGTTTTTCAGAAGTGCTTTGCTTATTTGGCATCTCTTTTCTCTCCAAATAAACTTTAAAACTCCCCTTTTGATCTCCTTGAAAAATGAGTATGGTATTATGATTGCATTGAACATGTAGAATAATAATGTCTTCCTATCCATGAACAGGGCACATTTTCCATTTAGGTCTTTGTGTTTTGTGTAAATGTTTTGTAGTTATCTTTGTACAGGTCTTTTGTGTCTCCAGTTAGGCTCATTACCAAATGTCTGGCTCTTTTAAATGGTATCGCTGTTTCCTTCTCTGTTTTGTTACTGTAGAGGAATTCCACTGATTTTTTTTGAATACTGATTTTGTATCCTACAACCCGACTAAACTGGTCCACTAGCTGTAAGTTGTTTTTTGGTGTTTGTTGTTGTCTGTACATCTGCATATACCAAGGCTGTAAATGTTAATAGGAGGTCCAAGCCCATCTCTCCCCAGAGCAGCGACTGGTAGGTTTGAACTGCTGCAGAAGGGCAGCCTTTGGATCAGCAGCAAGACTATGCCACCAGGGCACCTTAGCCTCTGGGAGAAAGCTGGACCATCTCCCGTAAACAGTCTCAGAAATCTAATGGAAGGTATTTGTGAGGCAGCAGTCTTCATTGCAGTGGACAACTGTTGAGATGTGTGTGGGATGTTGTTTTAGTTGCCATCAGTCAGCTCTGACTCACATCAGCTGCGTGCTGAACAGAACAAAAGGTCTGTGTTACGGTGCAGGCCACACACAATGGTTCTGTACTACTCTCAGAAGAGGCCACTTTAAACTGTTATTTTACATAAAGCAGATGGACAATTTTTTTTTGTTAGTAGGTAAGCCATACCATTAAGTTTTCATAAAAAAGATCCTTTTCTCTCATTTTAAAATCTGATATCTTAAAAGCTAAAATGTCTGTTTTCAACAGGAGAAATTGGTGCTATTAAACATAAAGTTCATCCTATTTAACTAGGTATGGGCTTATCCTGCATCTGTTATTCTTAATCTTCTCTCTCAAGAAGGATCCAATACAGCAATATGCTAGGAAATTACTTTGCTAGCGTTGTTTTCAAACTTCTTGAATAAACTGTTTTACTTATTCCAACTTTTTTTTTTGCCTTCATTAGCCTATCAGAACAGACCTATCATTTGTAGTACTAAACAATAATGAAAAAACTTTCTATTTTAGTGTCATGGCAAAACAGACAAAGGTTTAGTATTGTTGTTGGGTGCCATTAAGTCGAAAACAGACTCATAGCTGTAAGTAACACGGAAGGAGATTGCCCATCTTTCTCTGTGGAGCAGCTGGTGGACTGGTTGTTTTGGTTTTCTTTTTTTATTATTATTATTAACACTGTAACTCTTTACCAGAAACACCAGAGCTCCTGGACATAGGTTATGTTGTTGCTGCATACTATCAAGAAGGAACCAACTCACAGCTGACCTCCAGCAGGTTTCCACAGGAAACCTCACAGGAGCAGACTGCAAATTTTTCTGTGGAGCAACTGGTTAATTCAAACTATGTGCCTTCAGGTTGGCATAGCTGCTGTTCTGTGTCGTCAAGCTGCTTGTGACTCATAGTGACCTTATGTACAACAGCTCTGAACCCTGCTCTATCCTGAGCCAACCTTATGGTCTCTGATGCAACTATCCCATTACCCCAGTCACCGAGTCAATCCATCTCATTAAGGTGCTTCCTCTCTTACACTTTCCCTCAACCCTCCCACGAATGACGTCCCTCTCCAAGGACTAGTCTCTCTTTGCAACATGCCCAAAGTATGTCAGATGGAACTTCAGAATGTTTGTCTCCAAGGAGCAGCCTGGTTTCACCTTCTCCAAGATGAACCTGTTTATTTTCTTAGTGATGCATGGTATAGTCAATATTCATTCCTAGTTATTATCCAGCTTTCTGAAACATAGCAAGTAATTGTGAAGACCATGGCCTGGATCAGGTTCACCTCAGTCTCTTGACTGACACTGTTGCTCTACAGTACACGGATAAGTCTCTGACAGCAGATTTTCCCAATGCAATTCATCTTTTGATTTTCCGACTGCAGGTGCCAAGAGTGTTGATTGTGGAGTCAAGCAAACTGAAGCTGTTAACAATCTCAGTGTCTTCACTATCAATCATGATGTCATCAATTGGCCCAGTGGCAAGAATCTTTTCTTGATGTTGAGCTTCAGTCCATATTGAAGACTGCAGTCCTTGACTTTCTCCAGCAAGTGCTTCAGGTGCTTTTCAGTGTCAGCAAGCAGGGTTGTGTCATCTGCATAAAGCAGGTTATTGATGAATCCTCCTCCAATCCTGATGCCACATTTCTCCTTATAGAGCCCAGCCTCCTGGATGCTCTGTTCTGCATATAGATTGAAACAGTATGGAGATAGGGCACATCCCTGGCATATACCCTTCCGATTTTGAGCCATGCAGTATTGCTCTTTGCTCTGTTCTGATGAATGCCTCCTTGTCCAAGCATAGGTTTCACATAGGCACAATCAAGCACAGAGTTAGCAACATTTTGTTGTGATCCACACAAATGCCTTTGCATAATCAATGAAACACACACATTGCTCTGGTACTCTCTGCTTTCAGCCAAGATCCATTTGACATTAGCTATAATATCCCTATTACCACGGCTCTTCCAAACCCAGTCTTCGTATCTGGCAGTTCTCTGATGTTGTGCTGTTTTAGTTTTTGGATCGTTTTCAGCGGAATCTTGCTTGCATGTGATATTAATGATACTGTTAAAGAATTTCTGCACTCTGCTGGATCACCTTTCTTTGGAATAGGAACAAATATGGATTTCTTCCAGTCAGTTGGCCAGGTGGTTATCCTCCAGATTTCTTGGCACAACTTGGTGAGCACATCCAGGGCAGCATCTGTCTGTTGAAATATGTCAACTGATATGTGTCAATTACTGGGGTCTTGGTTTTTGCCAATTCCTTCAGAGCAGCTTGAACTTCTTCCTTCATCACCCGATGCTCTTGCTCATATGTTGTTTCATGAAATTCTTCTGTGCCAGCCAATTCCTTTTGGTACAGTGACTCTGTATACTTCTTCCGTCGTAGAATAAAGTTATAAAGGCCTCTCCCACCAAACATCATTTGAAAATGAGTAACAAAAGTATCCACTCCACCAAATTCTTTGACTCTGTTTATTCCATGAAACTTTTAAAGAATTTAGAATTCTGTATCTGGCTTGTAGGAAACATGAGCTGTAACACCGGACTGATGTGGTAATCAACTGCTCCGCATCCTCATTTGTAATATGTGGAAGAAAACATATTTACTCCTGAAGATTGTTCCCAAGTCAGTCAGTCAGACACCCTGTATGCAGACTAAAGATGATGGGGCAATTTCAGACGATCATTTGTAAGAAATTTTGTGTATGTCCTAGGTATGATGGCATAAGGGTGAATCTAACTTTCTCCTTGGAGGCTAGGATTTTGAGGTTCTGTCTCACATACTTTGAGCACGTGGCCAGGAGGGACAACATGCCCAGAAGGGTGGACAGACAGCACAGGAGGAGACGACCCTGGATGAAATGGGTTGATACAGTGACTGGGGCAATGGGGCTTGATGTGCTGGAGTCAGTGAGACTGGCTCAGGACAGGGCAGGCTTCAGAGCTATTGTACATACAAGTCACTATGAATCATGGGCAATTTGATGGCACATAACAACAACAACATAACTATATATTATTCTTTCTAAAACTCTGGGCAGTCAAATTACTAATTTTTCTTAGAAAACAGTTTCTACCTCTACCCCACACCGCCAGCCACCAATATAGCAATTAAGCCCAACAGCATGGCAGACAAAGGCTGAGTTTAAAACAACCAGTAACATGAGTTAAAATAAAATCCACACAAAAAAGTAATTTTAGGAGATGAAAAGTTTACTTAGAAATCACAAACATTTAGCAAAGGTAAGACATAAACACTATTTTCCATACTCTACAGAAATACAATAATTTATAGTGGGCTTAGTACACTGTCACATGATAAAACAAATCTAGTGGAAAAAAGAATGGTTGGTTCATTCTACATTTCTGCAACTTATCACAGGTCAGGAAGTGAGGAAGTGTACCAGTCAGCACTGGAAGACAGCTGCATAGGAAGATTAACGTTCTAGGGCTGCTTGTGGATACACATTATTGTATTAAAGAGCAATATAAAAACAACAGGTAGAGATACACAGTTAACATGCAATTTAAACTATTATTTTGAATAAAAGAACAGAATTTAGTGAACACAATGTGTTGCTGATAAAAGTGTTATTACATCAGGATATCATGGTATTTTACAAGTTATGGAATAACTTCTTGTTTAAATTAATGCTTGGCAAACCATTACAGGTTGATTCTACATCTAGAGCAAACTGAAAATGAAGTTAAATGAAAAGTGAAGTGGACAGTCCTATTAGGACACTGCTAGATATTCTAAGTTATTTTTTTTCTAAGTAATTTTTAAAGTACCACACTTTCATGTCTACCTCACCAATTTCTAAATTAAGGAAGAAGAAATCCTCTTCTGTACCCTTTGACTGCACTGTCCAGTTTGTTAGCCCTTAGTCATATGCAGCTACTGAGCACTTGAAATGTGGCCAGTCAGAACAGAGACGCACCGGCAATGCAAAAATACACAATCCATTTTGAAAATCTAGTGTAGGATTTTTATAGAAAAGGAATATAAAATGTCTCTGTAACAATTTTGTATACTGACATGTTGAAATGATAGTCTTTTTAAAACATTGGGTTAAATAAACCTTATGCATGTTAATTTCTCCACTTCTTTTTACTTTTAAATATGGCTACTGGAAAATGAAGAACTCTGTGTTTCATATTCTAGTTCTACTGACTTCACTAAGCTAGACAGTTTCTAGGCATTGTGAGCCTTAGGCTTCACACCCTCCTTTACGGTCGCTGGTACCAATCCTCAGAGTATCAGGGGTGTATGGTACACTCTGCCATCCTTATTTCAAAATTTATTTGTATCCCTCCAAATTTGACACGTAAAAAGAATTCATACAAACTATTTAAAAAGTCAATTTATATACAGAGAGTGAAAAGAACTTCAGTGCAGACAGCGATAGTGGGGGAAACAGCTGAAGAAAGTATTAGCACAGTCTGAGTGAAGATAATTAGTACCCTCAGTAAAATAAGTCAGCATGAGTTATCTTTAATGCCCAGGAACCACATATCCCACACAGAACTAATCTGTCAATTTAAACATAAATTAAAAGAAAATTTTAAAACAATATTTAATGTAACTGATTCAAATATTCCATTTTTGGGAAAATCTTTAAGCAAGGTACAATGCACACACATGGTGAAGTTAAATAGCAGACTACGGTATCTGAGAACAAGCTCCTATTAAAACGCCTCAATGTTAAGTCTAAACTACAACTAGCGTTCAAGATTTATGAGTTGTTGTTTTTTTTTTAAATATATAATAGTACCGATCTTTTATCTCCCCCCCTCCTCATTTTTAAAAAGCATTTCTATTAGAGGGTATAACCTTATCTTCCACTTTTTCCAACTTGGAAGTTATCAAACAATCAACAAACAATCCAGCATGCATTGTCTTCTTCTCGGAACAACAAATACTAAAATACCAGTCTGGCAGCAAGCTGGCTCTCTCAGAAACCATCATGCACCCAGGACCCTGAGGGAGACACTGCCTATCTACGCCCGCACTACACACACAGGACCGTGGTTTTCCCCCCACCCCTGGCGGAATGTTCTTGGAAACACTTTTCATCTGTAACTTTTCATCAGGTAAAGCTACAAAGCGTCTGAGAGTTACCAATTCACAGAGTCTGAAGCTACATCATCACTTACAAAATTATACCTCCCCCTCATTTTAAGATGCTTGGAGAAAACAAGTAAGCATAAGTTATTGAATAGAACTTCACATTTTATACTTATCACTTTTAAGACAGTGGAAAGTAACCAAGATTCAAGGAGAAATAAAGCAGAACCTGAATCAAATACTGGGTACCAACACAAATGGTAACTAAAGACAGTAGCTCTTTCCAAAGCTTAGCAACCGCTTTTTAAGATATTTAATCACATTTATTGATGTGCACTGCACAACTTAATTCTATTTAAACTTTTCACATATCCTACTTTCAGACCATGTCTGCATAAATATTTTTTTTGTTACTAATTCCAAGCTAAATAAGGCTAACAATCATGGCAAATGATATATATTTTCTAATCAGAACATATATTACTCTACACTAAATATACCATCATGAAAAGGTGTTAAGTCTCCTTTCAGAAGGTTCACTGCAGTCGGAGTTTTGAGTAGTCACCAACTATTTACTGAGGAATTACCTTTGACTGTACTCCTTCTTCACTCACCCATTCACCAACAAAGGCGGGGAAACCCATGCTCAAAGATAAGCTAACATTTGGAGGGAGGGAGAAAAACACATGAGCATTTCTAACAGGACTATATGATCCAGCACATTTGGATATGTTCAAAGTGTTCACCGAACACTTGTGTTGTTCACTCAACAATAAGAATTCTTAAGTATGCTGCATAGTAGCTGGAGGAAAGGGACTCCGACATAAACTGAAGGCGGATTCCCTGAAGGTATGGAAGACAACCTGGAAGCCATGATTGTTAAATCACTGAAGACTGAGTGTGTAAGCCGTTTACACAAACATCAGGTTCATTCAGGCACATGGCACGGCACATATATGTGTTAGATTTCTAACTGTGCTGCAGGGAGTTGGTCTCATGAAGTAAACTGCCTTAAACAGGTGCATGTCAGCAAATAGAAAAATAATCCTTTGCATAAAATTCTTTGTAGAACCACTGTTTAAACCCAAGCTCCAAATCTCATTTGAATTTGTATATATTTGTATAATATATGCCCTTAAAAGTGTCTAAATTTCATTTCTAATGCTGTACAACTGTATTTATGTCTTGCTCACTGGAACAGCATATACTACATATTTTACATAAAATGTCTTAGTTCTCTGAAACCTACTAAGTGTGTGATCAATTGTGATAAGACAGATGAGCTGGTTTTAACTTTTGGGTTAAACAATTTAAGTTAGTTAATTCCTACAAAGTGCAAGGCATTACACAAGGTGCTGGACATGCACAGGGTCTGCACATAAAAGCTCGCTCTCAGGAAAACTGCCATCTTAGGAAGCAAAACAGGTGTCCGTTTGAAAAACAACAGTATGTCTTTTTCTCAACAGGATTCCATAAAATTGAAACTGATGACAACTAAACCCCAAACCAGTCACGCTATCCCCCCTACCCTGCCAGACGCGGAATACAAGACAGTAATCACATGTATCAGAGAACATGTCACAACACAGCTGGACAGACAGAAGCAGGTCATAATGTGGTGGCTACTGCATGGCTAGGAGTTTATAAAAAATACTATCTGTACTAAAATTTTCAGAGCTATAATATAGTCAGCATATTTTTTGCCTTTGAATATAAAATTTTTGCCCTAAATTTTCTAAATCTTCTATACCCTGAGGAATAATAAGACTGATAAAAGAAATGCCAAGGTTAGCCTTGTGGACCAGATTCTCCTCGAAAGCACACTATCCATAGCTAATATTCTTGGAAGCACGAGGTTTCATCAGCAAGCGACTGCTCTGTGTCCGTGTGAGCAAAGGATTTGGTCGGACAGTGTGAGCATGGCCTGGTGAGCAGAGGAGACAAGTCAACATGGGAAGTGTGTGGCTGCTGTCGCCCCAAAACCCACAGCTGCCACCATGGTTTGCTGCCCCAATTCGGTGAGAATATTGCTGCCTTTGGGAGCGTATGATTCAACAGTTCTCTGTAAAGCACTTTGGAGTCATTAGCTAAATATTTTTATGAAATTATAATTAAACATTATTTTCTTACTTGTAATATGGAATGACTATCCCACCCCTCACTATACACAAACACATAAAATGCCACATTAAAAATTCTCAGTATAGAATTCTACTTCAATAGTTCAGATGACAAAAGGTCTTACCTTTTCCCTTTCAACTACCTTGCATTAGGTTGGATGCTGGGTGGGAAGGAAGCTCCCTGCACGGAGCCCTCAGGATAACAGGCCTGTCCCGGAGTGCAGAGTACCCCTGCTCCCTGTGGACACGGGCTGACCTGTGATACACACCTGCTGCCCTGCCTCTGTAATACTTCTAACTTTCCCAAAAGTCAGTTGTCTTAAGGAATAAAAACTGTTCTTATCAGGCTGCTTTAAAATGGTAATTAATGAAACACAAACCAATACATCCTACATGCTCTTATCAGTATCATTAAAGGATAAAACACCTCAAGAGGCCAACCTATGCCTGACAAGAAGAAATAAAATATTTTCACATTCAACTCTTTGATATAACTTTAACTCACTTCGGTTTCTGCTCACTTAGTAAAAGTTCTGGTTTCTGCCTCAACAGATTTAAACATAATTTTGCTCTAAAAGAAGTAAGAAAGAAGGCACTCAAATTAACACAGTATGTATAATTGGTTTTTAAAAGACACTGTGTGACATTAAGCAGAATTCTCGGGACACTGCTTGCTGACTCGTCCCTGTGCTTCCATTCACACCGTCCTCTACTGATGAGGAGGAACCCAGGTGTGGGCCCAGGTGTGGGGAGGAGCTGCAGCGCAGAGGGCTGGGTGTGCACAGGTGTTCCATTTCAAAAATGCATTCAAAAGACAAAATGTTTGGTTGTTACAACATTGTTCATATTTTCTAGTGCTGAAATAGAATTTTCTAGTAACAAAATAACAGCAATATACATCTTTTTTTTAAAAAAAGATGTTATTTTACTTTGCAATTAAATAAATCTTCAGCATCTTTTGTACCTTTGGGGTACGGAGAGGAACCCTGGCACAGTGGTTAAAGTGCTCGGCTGCAAACCGAAGGCTGGCAGTCTGAATACACCAGCGTTCTGCAGGACAAAGATGGGGCAGCGTGATTCCATGAAGACACCAGCCTGGGAATTCCTGTGGAGTTCTTCCTCGTCTAACACAGTCGCTATGAGCTGAGGAGACTCGCTGGCACCACCAGCTAGTTAAGGTGCGGGGATGAAACTGTAGTAGCTGCACTCTTAAATGGTATTTAGTTACGTTCCTAAGTTTTATTTAGTGTCAGATCACCTCTTGAGCTATATAAAATTATTAGACTGACAATTTGTTTGCAACAACATACGTGAATCAATAAGCATGAACTGGCATGACTTAAATACACCCTGATTTGAAGAGTCAAGTGGCTTTTAGTGGTAACCTGTATATATTTAATCCTTTCATTACTTAATGAATTCTTTTTATTAGAATTGTACTACTGTTGTGTTGTTAGGTGTTGTTGAGTACAACTCACAGCAAGCCTATGAACAGGAGGTATGAGCCCTATTCTATCCTGTGTCAACCTCGCAATCTTGGAACCACTAAAGCTCATTGCTGCAGTCACTGTGTCAATTCACAAATTGCACCACAGGAATAAGAAATATGACTTTAAGTCTTGGTCCAGAGCTTTTAAAATCCATCAAACGATTGCCAACAAGTCCATTCTAAGTCACGACAAATCTCCACCAGGTTTCTTAAGCTGTAAGCCTTAGCAGGAGCAGGCTGTCACAGCTTTCTCCTGTAGAGTGACTGCTGGATTTCAACCACCAACCTTCCAGTTAGCGGGGTAACACGGAACATACTACATCACCAGTGGGAATACTGACTTGTATCAAATCCTTAAGCTTCAAAAGTCTCATAAGGTTTAACAAACACGTAAAAGGCCCATAAGCTCAAGCTGGCAGAAACAGAAGAAGCAGAGCATGGCTATCTGTATTCCTAGACACAGAACAACAAGTTGGCAGATCAAAGGATTTCTTTTGCTGCCCAAGAGGCTCTGTTGGCAAAACCTGTCCTTTGCTATAGATGAACTGCAGTAATATTAATGTAAATGAGAGTCATTCATTAGTTCTAGGAAGTTTTATCAATTCTTAGTCTATATTAAAATACAGTTAATTGATATTTATATAGCTGCCATTTCTTGACTGGGATTTAAACAAGGCAATTAAATGAAGGGGGGGAAACAGAAATTAACTTATTCTGTATGCACTAGCTCCCTTTAAGTGTCATGGAACTGGAAAGCATAATTCATTCACAATCCACTCTATAAACTCATCAACTTCTTAGTCGCCATGCACCCCATTACTCAGAACCAGTCATCCTCTTCTTCAGCTAATCGCTCCTTTATTTAATAAATTTAAAGAACACTTTCATTGTGCAAGCAGCACAGAACTGGAAACACTGTCTCAGTAAAATCCCGAACCACACCACTGCCTTTGCACTCACATAGCAATCCTAAGGGCAGAGCACAACTCCTCCACAGGGTTTCTAACACTTTCAATCTTTAAGGATGCAAACTGTTATATCTTTCTCCTGGGCATGGCTGGTGGGTTTGAACTGCCAACTTTTGACAGGCAAGAAATTTAATCACTGTTACCTTCAGGGCTCCTCATTACATAAAACAAAAGAAAAAGAAAGGGGGGAGTGGTGGGGTGGATACTTACAAATTTATTGCTTTTTGTTTGTCAGTAGTATTTTTAATCCATAGGCTCCTGTGAAAGTTAATGTTAATCTAAATGATCTTTTCCTTTTAGCAGCTACATGTTAATTTAAAAAAATAAGACCAAGAGTGAATTATATTTGGGGGTGGGGTTTGGGGAGGTGCGGGGGGACTGTGTACCAATGAGGGAGTTTTTCTTTTGCTTTTCAAGGAGAGGAGCATCTGGGGGGGGGGGTGCGTGGGGAGAAGGGTGCAACAATGAATGAATGGAATTCCAAAATCTCTGTAGATGTTCATTGAAATGAAAAATAAACAAACTATATTAAATTAAAAAAAAATTAATAAGACCAAAGAAGGCCCTGTAAAGAAAAATATTCCCTTTCCCAGCAAGAGCTAATTCAGTCAAAGATATAGATGCTACAGCTAGTGAATAAATGTAGATCATTGAGGGGGGATCCCAAGCAAAAAGCATCACAGGCACACACAATACCACGTTTTTCTGTTATGAAAGTTGATAAATGCAAAGTTTAGAAATTAAAAAAAAACAAAACAAAACACCCAAACCCACCCACACTGAAGTAACATACTAAGTCATATTCTTTTCACTATTTATATTTTCACTAAATCCTTTCAAGCTTTCCAGGAAGACAAGTGACCAAGATATATTACAGGACTGAACGGCTTAAGAAAGGGCCAAGAGCCTTAAAAGATATAAACAGAGCCAACATTAAAGATGGGGAATATGCTCTGAGGAGACAAGAACAAAGTAGCAAGGGCACGCAGCTAGGAAGTGCAGCTGATGTTTCACGGCGTGCTATCTGCGCACTTCTGCTGGCACACTCTCACACCAAAGCATACGAAGTCCCATGACTTGGGATATTTAAGAGACACTTAGAAAAAGGTAACACTGGAAAAGGCCAGTGTGGTTAATATGTATCAGCAAAGCCTCCTGCCCTCCGCTGGTGGTTTCCCCTTCCCTCCACGGGAGCTAAACGGCCTCCAAGAACCATCTGATCCAAAGAAGTCTAGATAGAACCTGAGGTATTTGATTCATGATCATCTAGTAAAAACATGCTTTGTACTTAAGTGTCATGGAATTTTGTTCATAATGGCAATTATTTTTCAAGTGTGACAAAAGCTGTATTTTTCTACACCCAGAGAGAAGAGTAGTTTCTGTCTACCTGGTCCAGGCAGGACAGTTTTCTAGGCTCACTCAGTTCAACAGCCATTCAATAAAACTGGTATCGAATAAAGGATTAACTTCTATTCCCCTTAAGGCAATGTGCCTAGCGTAAGTCCAGAGTTTCTTTAATAGTGAGATAAAAGCGGTCTGTCTTTCCTTGCTCCCACCATACAGGTGCTATAGTAAGGAAAAAGGACAATAAGTAAAAGGGATAGTAAAACTGGTTTGTGCCCTGATTACTCCCATTCTGTACATATAATGACCAAGAGACAGCTCCCATCATTATGGGAACTTCTAGAGGGGGAGCTCTTGTTTGCGCGCGCGCGCGCGTGTGTGTGTGTGTGTGTGTGTGTGTGTGTTAATGGAAAATTAAATTCACTGCAAATAGGAAAGGGAATATCTTTAGTACACATTCCTAAAATGATGCAGAGAAGAGAAAATATACAAAAAAATAAAAGTGACTGGAAATATGGAGTGAACTGGGGAAAAAGGAAAAAGATAAAGCATTAAGAAAGATAAACCATTTACAAAGGTAAATAGATTAGTCACATTTCCTCACTGCTGCCGAGTCAGAACTGACTCATAGTTGGCCTGCCAGTGGGTTTTCAAAGGCTGTAAGTCACACAGGAGGAGACTCCCCACCCTTCTTCTGTGGAGCAGCTCATGGATTTGAACCGCCTGTCTTTGGCAGCATAATTCTTCACCCACTAGAGCAAGCAGTCGGTTCCTGGCCTTTTCCTACCTCCCACATTGCCAGCCTGAAAAACTCAGCCCTTGTTACTGAAACGGTAAGTTAAACTACAGCTCTAAGGTTGATACTTTGGTACCTTATCCCTGATAAGTTGGTTTTTTAAATTTTTAAAATAAAGATTAAAGAACTAATATTCAAAACGGTTCTTTCCCTTGGCTTTTGTGAGTTAAGCTTTTAATAATCATGTCACAAATTAATTTTATAATGTATCCAGTGTGCCCTCAGTAAGTTAAATCTATTTTTAAAAAGAAATAATTTAAGAATACATTTCTCTGCATGTTTCTTCATCTCTTTCTCTTTTTTTTTTATCAGCAAATCTGGAAGGGGAAAAAGTAAAGTAGGAATGATTAAAATGGCATTTCAGGATTTTAGAAAACAAAACTGATTTCCTAAGGGCTGGCTTGAGTTTTTGGCATATACCAAATTTGAGGTAAAAATAACCTATCAAAACTAGTAATAAAAATAATTTTCCAATATTGTAATTACATAAAATCTTAATAAATTTTTTTCCTAAATAACCATTTTAAAAACAGACTATAATGGAAGCATGTATTCATATAAATCCGAAGACTTCTGACTTTGGTGTTATTTAAGTCTGTAACTTTGAATTGAACATGCTGGAGAAAGAAAAACGTCCGTCATTCTCATGTATCTGTCCATCTAGTCTTTGTTTCTCAAAGCAACAATTAGATAAAACAATTGTGTATCTGCATTAATATTTTAAGCTAAATGGCAATAAATTTTTTTTTAAAAAATTAGCCTATGAAAGCAGCTGCACTGAGGTGGGATTGTATATGAACTAATTAGGAAAAATCAAATCAGAAGAACCACAGGTAGAAAAACAAAAGACGGAAAATTAAAAAAGAAAAACCCACAACAATTTAAGACTCACTGTTCAGCAGGAAGGAATTATAATCATTTTTATCCCCAAGGGAATGCCAGTTCTTAACAAAATAAATAAAATGAGCTACTATGGATTTTTAATCTAAATAAGAAGAACATATAGTTAAGTAAAAACAACAAATAACTCATGCAACTACGCAAATAAGAAAGTAATATTGCACTAAAATGGGAACCGTGTAGACTTCACCCACTTCTTTCATTGACTCAAAGTAACTAGCCATTTCCTGTATGCATTGGCAAACCTAGCTTGCTCTACATTCCGGCAGGTGGACAATACTTGATCAATGAACCTATGTTCCATTTCCAGGCCTAGAGAGCCTGGAGCTGGGGTCCGCTTTAGACGTTTAGTTTCCTGCGAATAGCCTTGCTTGCTAGAGTCATTTAGTCCATCCACTTCCATTGCCTGAGACGAGTGGGGGCCAGCTGGCGGGAGGTGCAAGTCACTCACAGTTCCGCCAGGGCTGTCGGCAGGTGACAACTGGGTCTTGCCGAGAGGAAGCCTACCATTCAAATGATGCTGAAGGTAGAAGACGTGCCTCCTGTGAGAAGGAAGGAGGAGAAAGAGGAGAGAAAATGGTATCACAAAACCAAACTCAGAAAAACAAATAATTAGATTGATCACTTCAAAACAGACAGTATGCTGTTCCCCGGGCCTCTTTCATAACTCAGTTATCTAAGGAAAAAAGTGTTATCAGTGAAGATGAAGTCTTTGGGTAACTGGACAAAGCCTTTTAACTCTCACCTTGTGGGAAAAGACACTACCTCAAAGGTTTTCCAAAAAACATTTACTGAGATGAAAGACTTGAACTTGGTCTTTTTGGTAGTTATAAAATTAGTCATACACTTTGGCTCCATTTCAGTTATAAACTGTGAAACCAAATCAAACTCAAATCTTGTTGATATCCTAAAACACAGTGATTTGGAGATGCGGAAGTTAAAAAGTTCCTCCAGCATCTTAGTCCATGGCCTATACCCCAGACTTGCTTTAATAAGCACCATACATCTGTGGCAGTTGGTCTATCATCTAGAAACTACCTAAGCTTCCCCCAAGTCCATTGCCACAGTCTCATTAAGTATTCATTTTCAGCAAGGATGTGCTGGGCTCTGAGAAAGGCAAATGCAGGTTAAGTATGCAATTCCTGCCCCTCCTTGACAGATAGCAGTTTTCCTATCCTGAGAATTGCTCATAATTGTTAAAAAGGAACATCCATACACCTAATCTACAATGAGTTTCAGTATGTGTGTGTGTGCGCGCAGATGGAATGGAGGGCACACATACAACCACTGCACATGCTGTTGTGTGCCATCAAGTCAGAACCAACTCACAGCTGTCCCCTCAGTGGGTTTTCAGAGGCAGTGAACAGGACAGGAGGAGGGTGCCCATCTTCCTTCCATGGAGAAGCTGATGGATTCAAATCTCATGTCTCGGGGTTGGCAGTGCACTTCCTCACCTCTAAGCCACCAGAGCTCCCTTTATAGATGATGAAGTAACAATAATGGTCCTCATTTGCTATTTTTCATCATTTCTATTAACAATCTAGAAGACAGTTTTAGTAATTTCTCTAGCACCTTCTAAACTACACGGGGAGTATATAATGCACTTAGTTTAGAGAAAAATTAAATTTAACAGCTGAGCTACCGAAGGGCAATGGGTCTCTCACAATATATAAGCCTATATAAGTCATCCCAACTGTCTCTTCTCTGCTTATTCAAAAACAAACTCCGTTTACTTTTACATGAATAGAGTTTATATCCAGTTAATCTAGTCCTCTTTAAACACACATTGTTTTAAATTCCTTCGCTATTTGTATGTCTGAATACAAAACAATAAAAATCTATTAAGTAAAAAACAACATGCAGGTTATAATCTTCTCTCCCGAATACATGTGTAATAAAAGTGTGTTGGTTTTAAAAGGAAAGGAGAGTATTTAAGATGGGGAGAGAGAGCCTTCCACCTTCTGAGTGCATTTAGCCTGGCACTCCTGTTGAACAAGTTTCCTCAAGCAGCCTAAAAGAAAGACTAGTAACTTTAAAACACAAAACATACCAATTTAAAAAATACCCACCATGCCTAAGATGACAAGATCTGGTTACAAACACAATCCTTTATGCTTTGAAGTATATTGAAGACTCCACCTTTGGAACCTAGAACTGAAGTCACCCCAGTGGCTTACCTGTCAGACAATTAATAGGTCAAGTAAGATGATCGTAAGGGAAAAAGGATGGGCAGTCTGTTCCTGTGCAATGCACTGCCTCTGAAAACCTGCTGGAGGGTCAGTTCCAACTCAACAGTACACAACAACAACAACAAGATGAACACCAAGGAAGTTACTGGTCCTTAAAACAATGAAACATATCAGAGTAAAATAATAGGGCAGTATTTGCCCAAGGATAAAGCTCAGAAGACATGTAGGGATTGGTTAGAAGGATGAATGGAAATAAGAATTACAAGGCAGAAATAGGAAGAGTGCTGTTGTAAAGAAGGGAATATAATTAATGCTATCATACAAAATGTGTATGAACACGTCAACGGAAAAGCAATTTGCTCTGTAAAGTTTCACTCAACTAGTAAGATTTAAAAAAGGGAGAGAAACTTTAACAGGGGTTCATATAGCTGGAACGTATTCCAACATAAAATTTGTTGTCACATATACTCAGAACTCATCTTCAGAGGTTACTAAATCATTTTACTTCCTAGGGAAGATTGGAAATCTCCTCCCATGAGATTTACTGCCTCTAAAAAATGCTATAGAGCTAGAAGTTCATCCTGACTAAAAGGTACATAACAAGTATTTTCAATAATTCTGCCCCCCCCCTTACATTTTTCCCTTAAAAAAAGCAAAAAAGTCCAGAAATTTTAATTAAGGAGGTGTAGACCACTAAGGTCTGAAGACTATAAGGTTTAACTTATTCTCAGGAACTCTCAATGCGTCTAAACTCTGGCTGTGTATCAGAATGATTTGTTAGGATTATTTGTTAGGTTTTGTGTGTTTGTTTTTTATTTGTTAGTTTCAAACAGAGAGAGCAGCACCCCATCCCAGATAGGTCAGACAGTACAATCTACAAGGAAGAACTTAGAAATACTAATTTTATTCTGAAGTAGCACAGGTTATTCTGTTGCTCACTCAAAAGTCAAATACCATCAACTTAAGTTAAATGCAAAAATCTGAGTGAGGGACTTCGCAGTGATGATGACAAGAACACAACATGGCAAACCTCTTCTTGTATCCCCAGTGCTACCGTAGCTCTCACAAAGGGAAGGGAGGCGGGGTATCATACAGGAATGGGCTCTCCCCTCTCTTACCTATGACACCAGAGAGTTTCATGTCCTGGGTAAGTATCGATGAGATCAGTGGTGAATTCCACTTCTTCTTCTAGAAGACGGGGGAGACTGACCCTTGGTTCCTCTGTTGAAGATGCTGCATCTTCATCTTTTGACAGAACCAGAGATGGCTCACTTCTCAACGGGTTCTGCTCCAATACAGAACCATCTATCACAGTTTGGCTAATCAAAGACTTTATCAAAAACTGGCGGTAGTGAAATCCACTGTGGTCTGAAACATGTACAGATGCCCAATGCTTAGTAGAAGATAGTTCATCAAGAAGAACCTTAGAGGGGAAAAAAAGAGTAGTGAGAAAAGGGATTTCCACTTATTTTTGTTTTCCACTATCACCTTGTATTTCTCCATTAAAAACAAAACAAAACAAAAAAACCAACACGTCATTCCTATTAATAACATGATGGAATTTTCTGAATCCATCAGCTGCTCTTCAGGAGGAAGCTGGGCAGTCTCCTCCTGTGTGATTTACAACCATTTAAACCCGTTGGTTTTCAGAGGTTGTCAATCATGAGCTGGTTCCAGGGACGTCAAAGGGGAAAGGATCCTTGAAGTGAAACACACTGGGCTCTGAAAGGCAGAAGGGAGAACAATGCAAGCCCCTTAAAAAAAGAGTACAGGTGTATCTGTTATAGAAGTGGATTTGGTGGATCCTTAGGAAGTTAAACATGGAATTATTATATGACTAAGAAATTCTACTGGTTGGTATACCCGAAGAAATATACAACAAAGACTCAAATACATGTTCACAAATATGCACAGCAGCGCATCCAAGAGGATACCCCTGAATGGATGAATCAATCAACACGCTGTAATAGAGTAATAGCACTATTTTTAGTCAGCCATAAAAAGAAACAGAGTTCTGATATACAACAACATGGATGAAATTTAAAGACAGTATGCTAAGTGGAAC
>NW_006399891.1:5768459-5788027 GCF_000299155.1 Elephantulus edwardii | reverse complement strand
AGGGCAGGGTTTAGAGCTGTTGTGCATAGGGTCGCTATGAGTCGGAAATGACTCGATGGCACATAACAACAACAACAACATACTAAGTGAAGAAAGCTTGACCAAAAAAGACCATATACTGTATTGCTCTACTTATGTAAATTATCCATAATAGTTAAATACAGGAAGATGGAAAGTAAATTAATGGTTGCCAGGAGCTAGGAGCAAAGATAATGTGTAACTATTGTTTAATGGGTATTGCAATTCCATTTGAAACTAGATAGTGGTAACAGTCCCACAATAATGTTACAAAGTGACCATGAATTACTTACATTAGACCGGTTATTTTTATATTACATGAATTTCAATCAAAAAGCTATGTCAAGTCCCTACAACATTTCATCAGAGATATTTTTCAGATCAGCTAAGGGAAAAAGTCACATACTTGTAAAGTCTGAAGTTTGTCCAACATAGCAAAACTCAACTGACTCACTAGCTTTTCAAGGGTCCTGGGCCAGACGTTCTCTTCCTGTGCTGAGTTACCCTCATCCCCCTCATGTCTCACCAGCCTCTTTGGCTAGACGAAATATTTCCCTCTTCTGAACTTCCAGTTCTTGTTACAGAATTTTCTGCACATCTTGTCATCCTCATTAAAATCTACAAGTCCTTTAAGATGCTCATTCTTCCTTAACAATTGTTTTCATTCTCTTTTAACAACTGGCACCAGGTAGAGAGATGATTATTTATGAGTAAATCAATGAATTCATGTATTTAATGATTAAATGACTAGTACAAATAGATCCAAGTTTTATCAGTGAGATAACTTTCAGTGTCTCCTTTAAATTCTTGTGAGTTTTTAATAGCAACATAAACTTATTACAGATGTTATAGCTGTTGATGCTCTGAGAAATGGAAAACAAGATCATTTACAGACACAATAAGCTCTTACACTTGTAAGGAATTCAAATAACATGGAAAGCAAGAGGCAGTAAGTTATGTTATTGTTGTTGCTGATTGCCTTCGATTTGAGCACGACTCATAGCAACCCTATGAACAATAGGCCTAAAGCCCCTCTACAACTTATTAAAGTTCATAGAGCTTCTGGAGGCATGCTGTTTAGGAAGTGGATGCCACTCCTACTTCCAAATGTTATCAGCAAAATAAACATATAAATAACATGTTACCGGTAAAATTAAACATTGGTCCACTAACTGCCTAGTATACTAATTTTACCAATCATAATGGCTAACTGACGCAAGAAATAAAGAGAAATATTTTTTCTTTTCAGAGATTATAAATCATGGGAAGACTCTGTCATCTTTGTTTCAAGGAGCTGCTGGCAGATTCAAGCCAAATATGTTTGGGTTGGTGGCATTACCTCCGTACCCACTGGACAAACAAATTTCCTTAATTATTAAAAGGTTGTTGTTTGATGTCCAGTCAGAAATGACCCTTAGCCGACCCTCTATTTCCAAGTAAACCTCTGAAAAGGCACAGGAGTAGACTATTCATCTTTCTCCCACAGAGCAGCTGGTGGGTCTGCAATGCATGCCTTTAGGATTGTAGTACAGCTTCTTACTACTAGGCCACCAGAGCTCCTAACTACTTAACAAGTACTTTCAAAATCAGATTTACATTATTCATGCAGCATGATTATTTTATACACATACTATAAACATAATAGTTTTTCACTGAATACAGAACACGGAGGTGACCAATGCTCTCCACTGCTGCAAGAACAAGGCCAAGTAACCCAGCCTTGCCTTGGAGGGGTAAGACTCAAGCACCGACCAACCAGACGTAATGGACCTTTGCACCACTACCTTGATGTGGGAAGTCTGCCACAAACACCATTATATCTTTATGTTTGCTTGTTCTTACTGTTTATTCACAGGGGTATAATTTATCTGTCATTTTTTTTGTACTGGGAAATTGTTCTTTTGCATGGTGCTGTTCTTAACAGCTTAGAATCATATATGCTTGTTTGCTTGTCTACCATCTACACTTCTGGGTACAGTACTTGTCTGTCAGATGCTATACTGAAGCACAGCTCCCAGATTAAAGCAGACTAGTAAGAAGGACTGGCCATCCACTTCTAAAATAATGGACATTGGGAAAACCTTTTGAGCAATAAAGTATACTTAATAACACTCAAGGCTGAGACCTCACATGGTAAGACTCCAAAATGAGGAGGAATAGTTGCAAAGAGTCGTCATTAATAATTGGAAGGTGGAATGTATGAAGTATGCATGTAGGGAAATTAGACAATGTTAAAAAATAAATGGAAAGTATAAAGACTGACATACTAGGCATTAGAGATGGACAGGCGTTGGCCACACTGGATCAGACAATTCTATGATGTCTGATCAAACCAGGCAGGGAACAATAAAAATGAAGAAAAATAGGGTTACATTCATAGTCAAAGGACCATTTCTAGATCTATTCTGAAGTAAAATGTTGTGACAGAGTAATATCCTTACATATATAAGGAAGACCTGTTAAGACCACTGTCATTCAAATATATGCACCAACAATTAGAGTGAAGAGGAAGGAATAGAAGATTTCTACCCATTTTTGCCCTGTGCAATAAATTCATCATGCACCCAAGATATTCATTAATAGTAACTGGTGATTGGAAAGCAAAAATTGAGAACACAGAAGGAGGACAAATAGAAAAGATAGGCTTGGTGACAGAAACAAGACTATGAAAGAATGATAAAATTTTGTATAATCAACGTATTATATTGGAAGCAGAAGTGGCATCCACTTCCTAAACAACATGCCTCTGGAAACTCTGCGAACTTTGATAAATGATGATAGTTATAGAAAAGCTTCAGGCCTTTTGTTCATAGGGTTGCTATGAGTCATGATTAACTCAATAGATATCAACAACAACAATGTATTATATAATATATAATTAATTATAAAAAACTTTCATAAAAAATACCAATAACAACTATAAACATGGGCCATACCTTATGGACTCCATAGGAATCAGACTGACTACATCTGTGGAAAGAAACATCAGCAAACCAACCTCAATATTAGCTGTAAAACCAGGTCAGCTGACTGGAAAAGACTATCTACTCACATCCAAGTTCAAACCAAAGCTAAAGAAAAAGAAAACAAACCCACAAGAATCAAAATACAACCTTGAGTCAATTCTTTCTACTTGACTTAAAAAACCATCTCAAGAGCAGATGTGAGGCACTGAACACTAATCAACGAAGACCAGATGAGCTGTGGGATGATATCAAGGGTTTTATTCAAAGAAAGCCAAGGTCATTACAAAAAGAAAGGAGTAGAAAAGATCAGAAGAGATGTTGTAAGAGACTCTTGAATCTTGCTTTAGAATCCTTAAGAGCCAACACAAAGGAAAGATGAAAGAGTTGAACAGAAGATTACAAAGGGCAGCTCATGAAGACAAAGCAAAGTATTATAACCAAACGTGCAAAAATTAGAGTCAGAAAAACAACAGTGAAGAACTTGAGGATCGGCATTTCTCAAGCTGAAGAACAAATTCAAGCCTCGAGATGCAATACTGAAAGTTGTTATAGGAATCCCAGAACACTAGATTGTACTAATCTGAAACCTATTATCTAGACCAAGAAGCTGTTGTCTGAACAGAGCAAGCAAACACTTCGTGGTTTCAAGAAGAGTGTGTCAGGGGTGTATCCTATATGCTCAAAAGAACATTTTTTACAAAGTGGACTTTATGAAGAAGAATGGGGCATTAAAATTGGAAGAAGACTCACCAACAACTCGCATTATGCAGATGACAAGACCATGCTCGCTGAAACTGAGGACTTAAAGTGCTTGCTGCAGAAGATCAAGGACTGCAGCCTTCAATATGGATGTATCTCAACATCAAGAAAATAAAAATCTTCATCACTGGGCCAGCAGGCAGCAACATGATAGATGGAGAAAAGATGGAAGTTGTTAATGGTTTCATTTTTGCTCTGATACACAATCAACATCCTTGGCACCAGCAGTCATGAAATCAAAAGTTGTAATGGGAAAATCTGCTGTCAAGGACCTTTCCAGAGTGCTAAAAAACAATGTCAATCTAGAGTATAAGGCGCACCTGATCCAAACCACTGTCTTCTCAACTGCTTGCAATGCCTCTAAGGATTGGACAATGACTAAGGATGACAAAAGCATAGATGCCTTTGAGTTGTGGTGCTGAAGAAGAATAACGACCATAGCAGGAACTGCTAAGTGAATAAACAGGCTTGTCTTGCAGAAGGTGACACCAGGTTGCTCCTTGGAAAGAATAATTTTGAAACTGTCTCACATACATTGGGTATGTTTGTCAGGAAGGGCCAGTCCTTGGGGGACATCATGCTTGGAAGAGAAGGTCAGCGCAAGAGAGGAAGGCCCTGGGTGATATGAACTGACACAGTGACTATGGCAATGGGGCCAGGTGTGTCAGAGACAGTGAGGATGGCTCAAGATAGGGTAAGGTTGAGCGACTGTTCAGAGTCAGTCAACTCAACAGTACTTAACAACTGGATACCTAAATAAAGAAAAGTTCCTTAAAAGTAGAAACAAGTTATTTAATTTCCCTACTGCCAGCAAAAATGCTTGACTCATTGTGTGGGTAAGTAGAGGAGGATTAAGAATTGTAGATATTTTTCTTCAGTTTCTAGAGACACGGTTGTCTCTCAAAATATGCATACTGCTTGTAAGAACCTTAGAATTAGAGAAATGCCAAATCCATCTGAAAAGCATATACACAATGGGGGGGCGGCGGATCTAAGATTAAGCTCTTTAAGATTAATTTCTACCAGCAAGAGCAGTGGTATTTACATTCCAGTTAATTCTGTAATCGGCACATATCCATACTAGCAATCTAAAGACAACCTAAAGAGATGTTTCTTAGAAAGTATTAAAAATCATCTGAAAAGTTTCCCTTTTCCCATGTTACTCTAGTATATCTTAAAAAAATATTTTATTACCATACAATTCACTAACTCAAAGTACACAATTCAGTGACTTTTACTTTCTTCATGCAGTTGCGTGGCTATCACCATCATTGAATTTCAGGGCATTTTCACCACCTATCAACTCATACCTAGCAGGAGCCATCTCTCTTACCTGGCCTCAGACCAGTCCCCAGCAATCATTAATCCTCTTTCTGTCATACAATTTTTGTGCCTGGCTTCTTTCCCTTGAAATGTTCTCAAAGTTCTCTCTGCTGGGGAGCATGTGTCAATACACCATTTTCTTTTACAGTCAAATTATGCCACGTCACATGTGTATACCGCTTTCTGCTCAACTCACTGAAGGACACACAGGTTGTTTCTCCCTTTTGGCAACTGTAAACAGTGTAACACTGGTGTACAAGTATTTGAGTCTGTTTTCAGTTCTTTCAGGTATCTACCTAGGAGTTAACTTCCTGAAAAACTGCAAAATCTTTATTCATAGATGTCAATACATTGGACAGTTTCATCAGCAATGGACAACGGTTCTCATTTGTCCACATCTTTGCCATTCCTTAATGTCCTTTGTTGTTGCTCTTGTTGAGTCATCTACGATTCACAGGAACCCTATGAACAAGGTATCTGAACCTCATCCTATCCTAGACCACGCACACCATCTGATATTCTTGAGTCCATTGCTACAGTCACTGTGTTACTGTCCTAATTGGTGTGAAACAGGATGTCATTGTGGTTCTGATACGCACTTCCCGAATGGAGCTCGAATCCCAGAACACATGATTGTACTTATGCAAAACCTACTTAGACCAGGAGACACAGCAGGAAAACAATGCATGGTTCAAAATCAGGAAAGGAGTGCATGAGGGATACATCTTGTCTCCATACCTCTTCAATCTATATGCAGAACAGATCATGTGGGAAGCAGGGCTTTATGAGGAGAACGTGGCACAGGATTGGAGGAAGATTAAGTAACAACCTACGTTATGCAGATGATTCATCCTTGCTTGACAAAACTGAAGAAGACCTGAAGCACTTGTTCCAGAAGGCCAAGGACTGTAGTTTTCAAAAACAATTTAAGCTCAACATAAAGAAAACAACGATTCTCACCAATGGGTTAATTGGCAGCACCATGACAGATGGAGAAGAGACTGAGGTGGTTAACAATTAGAGCCTGCTCGGCTCCACAATCAACACTCTCGGCACTAGCAGTCAGGAAATCAAAAGATGACTTGCATTGGAAAAATCTGCTGTTAAGGACCTCTCCAGAGTACTGAAGCAACGATGTCAGACTAGAGACAAAGGTTTGCCTAATCTAATCCATGGTCTCCACAATTATTTGCTATGCATCAGAGAACTGGAAAATGACTAAAGATGACAGAAGAATTAATGCTTTCATAGTGTGGTGCTGGAGAAGAGTCTTGCATATACCATGGACTGTCAAGAAAACAAACAGGTCCTCTTTGAGAGGGAGAATTTTGAAGCTCCATTTCACCTACTTTGGGCATGTGGCCAGGAGGGACCAACCCTTGGAGAAGGACATCATGCTCATAAGGGTGGACGGACAGTGCAAGAGAGA
The DNA here is from genome assembly GCF_000299155.1 of Elephantulus edwardii. NCBI lineage: Eukaryota > Metazoa > Chordata > Mammalia > Macroscelidea > Macroscelididae > Elephantulus > Elephantulus edwardii. Next base: position 5,781,532 of record NW_006399891.1, on the reverse strand, counting down.
AAGATCTGAGGTGAGATGGACTGATATAGTAACTGGGGCAACTGGAGCAGGTGTGTCAAAATCAGTGAGACTGGCTCAGGACAGGGCAGTTTCCGAACTGTTGTACGCTGGGTCACTATGGGTCCCAAGTGACTCGTCAGCACAGAACAACAACACAGAGAAAGGGAGCTCTGGTGGCCCAGAGGGTAAGAAGTTATGCTGGCCATTCTAAAGGCCAATCCATAAGTGGATGGAATCTACCAGATGCTTCATGAGAAAAAGATGAGAAATTTTACTCAGTGAGATTTACAGCCTCTTAAAATCCACTGAAGGATCAGCTATTAGTCAGCTGCAACTTGGCTGCAATGAGTGAGCCAGACTAATGAAGTTAAGCATACATTTATGTGCTTATTAGCTAATATTTTCAGAAATGATCTAGTGTGTCTTTTCAAAAGATATATAAACTATTAATTGGCTAGTAGTAATAAACCCTGCCACTATCTTTCCTCTCATCCTATCCTGGGATAATAATATACTTCAATAATTACTAAATATTTGCTCACTTAAATAGAGACACCACAAAACCCAAAATATTGGGGGAGGGGGGGAATCTCTCATAACTCTACTTCATTCTATTCTATTAAACATTCTTTATTTAATGAACTTTTTAAAACCAGAAAAATACATGCTTATTTTAAAATATACCTTGGGGGGGGGGCGGTCCTGGGCATCTGTTAAGAATGTAAGAATGTACTATGTGCCAAGCACTGTTTCAAATGTTCAGGTGTGTGTGGTCTCGTTCAGTGCTAACAGCATAAATTACATCTACCTCATATTTTTTACTCTTAACCTACTTTAAATATTTTTATTTAAATAATCATTTAAAATATTATTTCTAGTAGCAATAAAATATTCCAGTATTTAAAATTATTTATGATGGATTAGAATGCAACCAACTCTTTATTAACACTACAGTGTTAGCTTGTGTTTAGTTTTTAATTACTGTTTTTAATACAGCATGATTTAACATAATAAAATTCACTGTCACAGCGTCAATTCTGACCCAGAGGCCACACAAGACAGGGGAGAACTGCCCCATGGAGTTCCCAAGGTTCTCTTCTTTCCTAGAAGGAGACTACCACACTGTTCTCTCATGCTGGCTGGTGACTTCAAGCCACTAACCTGTCAACCAGCACCTGGATGCTTAGCCATGGTGCCACCAGCCCTCAAATAATTATTTAACATACTAAGCAAACCCACTGCTGTCGTGTAGATTCCAATTTCTGGTGATCCTCTACTGGGTTTCGAGGCTTCTAGATGTAAAGAGACTGCCCGGCTTTTTCTCTGGGGATGGATGGAAGATTCAAAGGGCTAATCTTAGAATTATCAGTCAGGTATGTTATGTACAATGCCGCCAGGGCTCCTTGCTTAAAGGAACAGCTAGTGCTTATTACACATTTATGGAGTTCTGGTAGTTGTGGGTAAGGAGTTGCCATGCCAATCCAGAAGTAGGCTGTTTGAATCCATAAGTTGCTTCAAGGGAGAAAGATGGGCAATCTCCTCCTACATGATTTATGGGCTCTGAAAACCCGTTGGGGGAGGTGTTTCAGTTATGAGTTGGCTCCAACTTGATAGTGATAAGTTGTCACTCTATTAAGCATTTAATAACAGCACTGTGATATTCATTTTATGTGGATTTTCTCATTTAATTGGCATCACTAGGATAAACATTATCCCCAATTTACAGATGAGGAAAACGAAAGTATACAAGAATAAGTACATTCATCAAGGACACAGCAAATTCATGACAGAACAGAGAGTCAAACAAAGTCTGTAGGATGACTGAACAGAGCCTAACCCTACTCCATACTGTGGCCCTCAGTTCTTTAGGTTGAATCCTAAGAAGCACAATGGCTAGAGTAACTAGAACACACATTCTTCCAAAAGTCTCGTAAACATGGTCATGATGCCTTTTAGTAATAATGCTCATTGTTATATCCTTACCAAAGGGGGATGATGTTGTGTACCGTACAGTCAGAACTGACCCTTGGGCGGGTTTTCAGAGGCAGTTAATAGCACGGGAAGAGACTGTCCATCTGTTCTACACAAACAGTGTTTTTGTGATTACTTCCTCCACCAGAGAAAAATAGTTGGACATAATCTCCAGGCTGGGCCCAAAGGTTTATAAAACCAGAAAGGAGATTGAGCAAGCTCAGCACTGTTCAATGAGACTGACGGGGTAAGACACACTGTCCCTGTGCAGGGTGCTAAGGACGAATGCCCCTTGAAGCAGTACAAACAGACAACAGGAGAGGGCTCAGGAGCTGGGCCAACACATCACTAAAATGTTAGTGCCAGACAGTGTCACTGCACCAAGAACTGGCCCTTTATTCCTGATTTTATGAGCATGCTGCTTTAAAAGATTCACAACCTGGCAAAAAAATTTCCAAAGATCTCAGCTCACCTGGACTCTGCCCTCCTCTTATCCATCACCATGTGTCCATTCCACCCACAGTGCCAAGCCATTAACGCTGAGATGACCACTTCTAAAGCACTCTCTGTCTCCCACGCTCACTGAAATAACCTGCACATGCGTTCTTGGAGGGAGCTCTGCCAGCTCTAAGGCAGGCAGTCTGAATCCATCAGCTGCTCCATGGGATAAAGATGGACAGTCTCCTCTCATGTAATTTACAGCTCTGGAAACCTACTGGAGGGGTCAGCGAGGAGTCAGCTCCTGCTCGATGACACGGAACAACAACACTGCTAGAGTTAACTCCCCATGGCTGCTGTTTCCATTCAGTTCAGCCAGACGAAAAGCCACTTCCCTGGGCTCTATCCTGTGCTTCCCGCGGTCTGTGCAAGCACCACACAGCTTCACAGCTGCTATCTGCTTCCTCAACTAGGGCTCCAACTTGCTGACAACAAACTCTGTGTTTATAATGCCACATCCATGCAGATGGCAGAGTGGTAGTAGGGTTCTAGTACTTTACAATAAATTAACTGCACCAAGATGATCAAACTTGCAGCTAGGTTGTTTAGGTTTTTTGTTCTTGTTTTTTACCACATAATACTTTACTGGTAGTATGAGAGTTCTGTACACAGTAAAGAGACGGTTGGAAGGAAGAGTTCATGGCAATTTAAGGCATCCACAATTCGATATGATATAAATACATGTTTTAAGATGTTTAACATTATCTAATAGCAATTTAATGTAGGTTGTTTTCTTTCCTTTTAAAAATATTTGAGAAGAGACAATGGCTACCAAATTTCAAACTTCAGACTTAGATTCTATCACTATCAGGCTATGGTTGCCTTCCTTTCACATTTCAATTTATTTAAACCCTTTACTCAATGCCATTTAGGGAATCTGCAGCTAGTTTTTATTAAAACTTTCTATTTACAAGGAGGAAAAAGATGAACCCTTATTTGGTAATCCACTTGCGTATGTAGCAGAGGTCTCACTTTACCAATAAAAACATTAAGGCCATGCTTTCCATATAGCCAGTACGGTAAAAATCTGAATTCAAGTCAATGTGATTCGAAGCCCTCTGAGTTTTCCTCTCCAACAGGTGGCTTTTTCACCTGAAACTCAGGCTCTACAAACTGGAAGGAAAATGTAATTGTTTCAAAATTATTTGCTTAAAATGTCCCAGAAATAAAAACTTTCCTGTTGGTTCTGGAGAAATCTCTGGCTAGGAAACAATGGGGTGGGGGTGGGGGTGAACCTGGGCATAAAGGTGTGGGAAAAGAGTGGTCAGCAAAGATTATAGAGAATCCTTCTCCACTGATCTAAAAATACCATTTAGGGCTATCTCAGCCCTAATTTGGCCTCTTTTTTGGTTGTCCCAAGCCTAGGAAACTCCTTAGATGAGAAGAGAAAAAACTAGAGAAGCTACATTGTAGAGGAAGTTGTACAAGGACATTTGGTTTTCATTATAATGAATAATAAGCAGTGTAACTGGGGCAAAGTCGAAGCCATTTAAATTCTCTGGAGACCTGTCTCCTCATTTCTAAACTGAAAGGACTAGCTGTGACAGTTTCTAATGTTGGTGTGCATCCTTCTAATGACTGTGAGCCTGTAGAAAACACTCATCTGTAGAGTCCATCCTCAATTTCAACTTGGATGGCTGGAGGCAGACCTAGCTGGCACAGTAACTCACAGGCTCAGGCACTTTGGGACGACCTCTGTGACATCTTCTGTGGCCCAGGGGAGGGGACCAGCCAATCCAGCACATTAAAGCCACTGAGCCACACAATCAAGAAATAACAATTTCAATTCTACAAGGCTTTAGTAATCCATTGTTCTCTCTGAACAAAGTGAGCTATCTTCAGTCATCTTTGCATAGTTAATACTTGGCTCTGTTGTACTAATGTTCTACATAATCCACTGCTGTCAATCTGATTCCGACACAAAGGCACCCTAGAGGACAGAGAATGCCCCACAGGGGTCCCAGCGCTGCCACAGCTTCCTCCGAGTGGCTGGAGAGGTTGAACCACAACCTTCTGGGCGGGTGGGCACTTTAACCCCAGTGCCATGAGCTCCATGAGAGCCACTGCTCTCAAGCTGACTTTGACGCCCAACATCGCTGTAGGAGAGAAGAGAACTACTCCTAGGATGTCTAGGGCTGTGAGTCTTTATTGCAGGATTATTTTGCCCAATTTATCTTCCATAGAATGGCTCCACAGCTCAAACTGTCATCCTTCTGGTGATCAGCTTAACACATTTTTCCTCATCAAGGCTCCAAACTTCGGAACTGGCCAAAATGCAAACTTTTCAAAATTGTCAGGGTTTCCCTGGAGCTCTCAGCTGTCATAATCCTCTCTCTGCTGGGGGTAGGGGTGGCCAGACTATTAGTTCCTCTGCTCTCCTCTCCTCCCCTCCCCTCTCCTCCTCTCCTCTCCTTTCCTCCTTTAAAGCTGCTCTGAGGATAAATTACCACTATTCAATTTAAAGGCAGTTGGCCCAGAGAGACTGAATAACAAACCTACCTTGATGTCTAGCTTGGCCAGGTGTTGTAACACCCAGATCCGATGGGACCAGGCATTGTAGTTGCTTGGGTATCTCCCTGCAGCTTCACCACAGACTTCCATCTCTTCTTGTATTAATCGCTGTGTTCTCTCTGCAGGAATTGTTCCCAAGTTTCCTTTGGTCACAAAGGCAGGCAAGGAAGTTTCCTGAATTAGCTGTTGTAGCACCCATCGCCTATTTAGGTGGCATTGGGGACAGACAGCAAAGAAAATGTGTAAACCACAGAAGAAAACAATAGTTTTTATTTACTTTTCACTTTATTCCCACTCATAGACAGTGCAAAAATAATACCTGCTTGTAAACTCTGGCTTTGCTTTTTCTCCCATTTGCTTTAAGGAGTGGAAGAGTAAAGAAAGAAGTGGTATTTTTTTGTTTGGTTTTTTTTGTTATAAAGGCATAACTGAAGTTAGCAGCATGAACAAAGCAGAGAGAGGGACAAGTAGTCTAAAGTGCCTCGGTGATTTAGAAAATCATTCTAAAACTTTTAAACTTGTCAAAAAGAATGCTATCAATTCCAAAATGATCTCTCCAAATTTGACCAGGATATGTAAAGGCAACTAATGAGTGTCTTTATGTGTGTATTCCGGGAAGGCATGTGCTCATTTATGTCTGGTTAACATGAGAATAAAATCCACGCTTGCCATCTTTAATTGCATGTGAGTGCCTCACCTTATCTCTACCTCCTCTAGAAATGTTGTATTTATCTGCACACAAGAAACTGCATTATGACAGCTTTCACCAAGCAAAATTTTTATACTATTGCACAGAATCTGGAAGGAAACAAATACAACAGTTATACCGTCAAGACGGTGTCAAAAAGCCTCAACTCACACGTTTCTCTCTTGTGTACTTATGATTTTCACTATTCACACTCATGGAATTGATTCCGACCTACGGAAGAGTAGAACTGCTCTGGGGTCTCCCAGGCTGTGAGTCCTTATAGATGCACACTGCCATTTCACTCTCTCAAGTGGTTGATGGGTTTGATTTGCCAGTCTTTGAGTTAACAGCCAAATCTTTAAACACTATGTCACCGGGGCACTCTAGACTTGCACTAGCATATGTTTAAAATCAAAAGTAAGAAAAAGGTGTTTCTAACTACTTAATGTCTTCTGCTTTACAGTCTGAAAGCATTCTTTTAGACTAAAAATTTCCAGAAAACAGTATGGCCATTTTTAAATAATGGAAATTTTAACAATAAATTTTATAAAAAATTAGGCAAGGTAATAAATGCATAGGTGTATATTTAATAGTTTCCATTCCCCAGCACAGTTTTCTACCCACTGCCCCTCATGCATACATGCCTCTCTGAGGTTCTATAGCCTAATTTCTGGCAAGGAAGAAAATATTAAGTATTTTAGAAGGAGCTGAAGTGTAATGATAGCCAAAGGCAAGACAGAATCTAAGCAATACCTTGAACTAAAATAAGATCCTAAACTGTATGGAATTTAAGAAGTTGCAATAGAGCTTAACACACTAAGAAGAGGGTTCTTATAAGCATTTCCCCACTGACCATCTCTATGAAGACCATTGTCCCATTTTAGTAAATGAGAACAGCTATCTGGGTTCAAGAGGATGAGACTTCTAAATAACCAGGATGCTAAATGAGTCCTTACATGCATTCTCTCTGCCTCAGGCCTTTAACCTAAATAAAAAGTTCTGGGCATTTCTGGTTTTAGCAACTTTAGTTCAGTCCAAACAGCATTTACCTCAGTTGCCCCCTCATCACTCTTTGTAAATTAATGTCCGTTGCCACAAGCATCACCAACTTCTCAGGAATTTACTGTAATATACAGTAGAATCCAAACTGTTCATTATTGTTGAAGCCCTAAATGCAACTTCTACGACCACTTCAGAGAGTTAAAAGAACAGTCAATATCAATTGATTGTTTCAAAGTGGCAGACACTATGGTAGTATGTGCATGCGTATCTCACGCAACCTCTATTTTAACTATGATGTAGGCATTATTACAATCAAGGAAACTGAAACCTGGAGAAGTTCAATCATCTTCTGAGATCACACAGGCAAGTGAGGGCCTCTAGATTTAAATAAACCCAGGTAAGTAACATCAGACACCATCTGATGTCCATATCACTATGCAACCTTGCCTTAGATTTCATGTATTTCACCAGCCATTCTCTGAACAAAAAATACTATCACGCTACACTTTACATACCTGTGAATCCATGTTTCTGGACTCTTTGGAAACTTAGTTAAGGCCAGTTTTCCCAAATGTAAATCCTTAATTGGATTTAAAGTGCCAGAGAGGATCAGCTCTTTCCTGTAAATGAAAATGATAAAAAGATTTTACCCTTGTTTTTAAACATAGTGAGTGGGTATTAATATAAACTTGTAAAATAAATTTCCAAGAACTAAAAACAAAAACAACCAAACTCCAACTCCAAACCACTGTAGTGTATTATAATTCTCATAAGCATCATATAGTAGTCAAGAGTATACTGTCATCATCTTGAAACTATAAAAAACTACAAACAAAAGCTGACCCCACTGTTGTCACACCAATTCCAAGTGATGGTAACTCCCTCCTGGTTTCTGAGGCTGTAATCCTTTACAGAAGGAGAAGGCCTCATTCCCTCTAGCCAGTACTGGGAGAGTCAGCTGGAGGGTTGAACCACTAACCCTTAGGTAAACAGACCAACATGTAATGCACCACATAAGGTCTCCACTGAGCAGACACAGAAGTTCTTAAATCAAGAGTGAAATTTTAACTGTGTTGGAAGGCAATAAAGCGGTTTTCTGACTTGTCTGATTTCCAAGAACTACATGAAGTGACATTACTATCTATAGGAAAGTTCCCATACCAGTCAAGAATTGCTCCAGCTTTCTAAATAGGATTTAATGTGATCAGTTGATCTAAATAAATAAATAAAGCTTAAAGTAACACATCACATCACTGAGATAGAGGGGAAATACACCAAATTACCACTCTAACAAGTTAGGTTTTATCTTTTAGTTTTCTCTTGTATCTTCTGCCCAACATGCCTTAACATTATTATTTTTTACTGTGATTTGAGTGAAATGTTAGAGCAAACTGGTTTTCCATTTAACAATTCATATACAATTAATTATGCTTTCTGACATGGATTATAATTCCCAAGTTTTAAGTGTTATTTCCACTGTCTCCTTGTTTCTAATTCCCCTCCATCCTCCCTTCCCATTCCTTGCTTCCTTCTGAACCCAAATGATGCTCTTTTAATCCTGTAGAGTTGATTATTCTGAGAAGCATGTTCTTCCCCAGTGTTTCTTTCCTCATCACCTATAGACTTGTTTACTGCTTGGCTCAAAGATGAGTTACACTGGCGACTCCAGATGCAGGATTGAAGAGGGCCAGTCTGTAAATCTCTGCCAGATCAATAGTCATGATCTTGATAGAAAATTTTGTATCCTGCTCTTGCTGTACTAGAACTTAAGAATTTTCCCATTTTTCTACATAATCTTGTATTGTGATTTGAAAGTCTATAAAATAAATGAGTTTAAAAGAAACTTTAGTTAAGATACGGTCAGGATTTTCAAGCGCTCGCAGATGCCATTGGCAACAAGACTGCGGACCAAGTGAAGTACTTCTTGGTTACCTACAGGCAGCAGTTCAAATCCGAAGATGTCTTGCAGAGGTGGGAAGCAAAGCAAAGAGCCCAGGCTTCCAATGATGTTTCAACTCACAGAGCTGGGACAAGACAGGCTTCTCATGAGCCGCCAAGGGAGCCTCACACCCCACAGGCCCCTCAGACTTTGCATCAGTTGCCCCCAGTGTCATCATTCACTCCAAAACCAACAGACCCCAGGGCCACTCTGAACCAGCCTTCACCAGCGTACCTGCCTGGTGTTCTTGCTCTCCCAGGGTCTTTGCCATTCCAGCACCAGCAGCCTGGGATCATCCATCTTTCACTGCCTTACAACTACATTCAGGTTCCAGGGCCGCTCACTTACCTACCTACTTCTCTGCCACACCACGGAGCCGTTAGACCAGCGTTAGGCAGTGTGGTCAACAGCCAGGTCTACTTACTAGGATTCCAACAGGGTCACAGGCCTCCCTCTACTCAAAATTAAAGTGGACAGAGTAACTCTCCACCCCTTTCCATCATTGTGTCAATGCTCCTTTGACTGCAGTGAGAGAGCGAAAGGAATAGCCTTTCTTTTATCAAGGAGAATAGGGCTGTGGACTGCTTCAGTGTCAGCCGACCAACGTGCAGATGGCGGATGAAGTTTTCTGTTTACTGGACTAAAATGTTAGAGAACAAAAAACGTCCATTGGCTGTCTTTATAGAATATACATTCAGCAATGTGATCTTAAAGAAGAAAAAAATATATATCAAATATTTGCTATAACAAAGAGATGTTTTTGTTGTTCTGGTTTTCTAGTTCATTTAGGAAGCTTTGGTGGTCTGGTTGATAAAGACTTGGCCGTCGCCCAAAGGCAGCCTGCTAACACAACAACAGGCTCGGTTCACCGAGCCCCCACCAAGTACTCGTTTTCTTGAAGTTCCTTATTTTTCCAGTTTTTTTTAAGTCAGGGCTGATCGTATTGCAATATTAGCTAAGGAATTGTGAAAACTCCTTAAATTTCTTAAAGATGTTTCACTTTTTTAAAGAAATAAATATTTTCTTATGTTAGGAGTGAAAAAGTCAATAGCCTGTACTTGAGATTTTTAAAAAAAATTTTCACTCATTATTGCACGTTTTCGTCCTTTACCCCTCCCCTAGTCCACTTTGCAATGTACCCCTTATTCCAGATTGTTGACATACATATACTGCGTACTCTTATATTCCTTTCAATCAGTCTTTCCTTCCTTTGTTCCCATGAATGCAGTGTACATTAACACATTTCTTTTTCTCTCCCCAACCCTCTTGTCAGCACTGTTTTATAACAGGGGTGTTATATGGTGTTTGTCCTGCTGTGACTTAGATACCTCACTCAGCATAACGTCCTCCAGGCTTACCCTTGTTGTATAACAGTGTACAAGTTACGTTGTTTTTCAGTGCTGAGTGGTATTTCATTATTAGGATGTCCCATATTTTTTTTCTCTTCTATCACTTGTTTGTTGATGCTTTTATCTCTTCTGCAATTGTGAATAATTCAGCAATAAACATGTGTGTTCATACAAAAAAAAAGCATTTTAAAGAACCAGTTTTCACTGAGTAGCCATGCTGTCTTTTCCCATTACTGCTACGCTGCTTGCAAGTGTCTGCTCTTCTAAAGTAACTCTCAGGGAGAGGAAGAAGGGCTTTGTGCTTATGAATCCCCTCTCCACCATTAAAGTAATTTCCAAAGGAGGCATTACCAGTATGGTCCCTGATGCACCAGACCACTCCTTTTTTGAAATGTAAACAGCAAAGTAATATGCTAATAATAATAATGTATTTCTATTTGGTGCTGTTTTTAAAACTGTCCAAACCCAGACAAAACGTTAGTGTAATTAAGAAGGTCATGAGTGCATGACCTATCAGTTTTCAAGTAAATACAATATATATTTAAAATTAATTTCTCAGGCAATTATTAGAGATATTTTATGGAGTGCTCTGTCTTTAAAATCTGGTGTAACTTATATTTGAAGCACATCCCAATGAAGACTATAGCATTCAACAGCTTCTGCTGTGGACAGGAGAGCTCTAGAAAAGTGAAGTGTCCTAGTACTCAGTCTTTGGACTGGTGCCCTTAGCAATCTAACACTCATTCCTTTGGGGATCTCAAGCAGTCACAAGGTTTTAAATACCACCTCCATGCCTTTGAATGGTGGTGCTGACAAAGAGTACTGAATAACCTATGGACTGCCAAAAGAACAAACAGATCTGTCCTGGAGGCAGTGCAACCAGGGTGCTCCTGAGAGGCACAGCTGGTCAAACTTCACCTCACATACTTTAAGTATGTTGTCAAGAAGTACCAGTCCTTAGAGAAAGACATCATGCTGGGAAAGGTCGAGGGTTAGAGAAACAAAGACTTCCAACAAGATAAACTGACACATGACCACACAAAGGGCTTGAGCATGGCACAGATCACCGGGTGCTGCAGGACAGGGTAAGGTTCTGATCTGTTGTACACAGATGAGTCATTCTGAGTCACAGTCAACTTGACGAAACCCAACAACACTCTAATGATTCCCAAATTTATGTGGAATTTATGTGTCTTGGACCAGATTCCTAAACTACAACTTTGGACACAGACCTCTTATGTCCCAAACTAAAGTTTTGAGCTCCAACCAACCTCCTCTCTTGTCCTCCAAAGCACTAAATCTTTGCTTCCAAACATCCTCATTTCAATAGATGGCAAAATCATTTCCAGTTGCTAAAGCCAAAAAACTATAATCATCACATCTCTTAGCGCAATCAGTGCAATCACCTCCTACCCTCATCCTACTTCCCTACAGCCTATTTTCCATTATGGAGCCAGAGTTTCAAAATCTAAGTAAGATACTGTCCCTCTCTGGCAAAGGGACCAGCTTGAAAACATTTAATGACTTTATTTATCATTCAGTGTAAGTCTATGATGGCCTACAACAATCTACAGAGGCACAGGAGACCTAGCACATTACCCTGACTTCATCTCCTAGAAGCTATTTACACTTTTCAACTTACAATGGCTTTCTTGCTCTCTCCAAGCACCTAGGAACACTTTAGGATGTTCTCAACTAGCATATGCTGTTACTGTTGTTGGTATGTGTCATCAAGTTGCAAGTGAATCACAGCTGATCCTCCAGTAGATTTTCAGGGACAGTAAATCACAGGGGAGGAGGCTGTCTATCTTTCTCCTGTGAGACAGCTGGTGGATTTGAACGTCTTGCTTTTGGGCTGACAGCATAATTACTTACCACTAAACACGAGAGCTCCCTCACCTAGCATACGGGAGTTAGGTTATAATTACACGGAGGTAAGAACAAATAAATAAGCTTTCAAATGAATGAAAAGAAGAAATGCTACCAAGTACTGTGTTTATTAAATAAGTAACATACACAGTTAAAGCACAATCTCTGGTATATAGTAGCCTCTCAATAAACATTAGTCTATTCTCTAACAGTTGGGGTATTTCTCATAAAGGGGAATGTTATTATTATTGTGATAAGCTACCATGTTGGAACTGACTCATAGTTGACCCTCCAGCTGGTTTTCAGAGACAGTAAATTACACAAGAGGAAAGTTCCCATCTTTATGCATCTGGTAGATGCAAACCATGTGAGTTTGAGTTGGCAACAAAACTTCTTACCCACCAAATCATCAGAGCTCATTCTAAAAGTAACATTGTAAGACATACATTTCGTTTTATATTTAACAGACTTCTTACTCTGATAATTCAGATCTGATTAATGCAATGGACGTTTCTAAGAAGACATATAATAAGAGTATTTTTTTTTTAAAAAAATCACTGTCAATAGTGTAAGATTCAGTAGCTATTATTAAACAGTAGTTAAAAATATAACTTTGCTTACACTACACAAAATGAAATAAAATACAGGTTAAGTCATCTTTAAAGATAAAGAGCTATAATTTTATGGTTCTTTCCTACAGTGAAATTTAAATTTATTCAGAATGTTCAATGAGACGTCATTTTTATTTACTTAGAATTTAGTCCCAATTTTCCTCTAAGCAAACTTGTGCATATCTAAGGGGCCATCCATTTAGTTAAGCCTTTACTATTATGTAAGAATCCCTAGTCGCATAGCATATTATGAATTGTGCTACTAATGAAAAGGTCAGTGGTTAGAACCACTAAGGCTTTGAGGGAGAAATACGGGAAGTCTCCTCCAGTCAATTTGCTTCAAAAACCAGATGGAAGGTCACCATGAGTCAGAATCAACTCAACAGCACTGGGATTTTGGGTTTATACGCTTAATAGTGTTTGGTTCCAAATACTTTAATTTTTTCTTTTTAAATGAGCCTAGTATGAATTTTACTATTTCTATAAAGCTCAATGTCAAGAAGACAAAGATTCTCACCACTGGACCAATTGGCAGCATCAGCATGGATGGTGAAGAGATTGAGATTGTACACAGCTTTAGTTTGCTTGGCTCCATAGTCAACAGTCTTGGCACCAGCAGCCAGGAAATTAAAAGG